>NW_027140953.1:4225413-4537288 GCF_036365525.1 Heterodontus francisci | reverse complement strand
GACACTGAGACTTATATATATATGCATCCACACACACACACACACACACCACAGCCCAGACACTGAGACTTATATATATGCACACACACACACACACCACAGCAGCCCAGACACTGAGACTTATATATATGCACACACACACACACACACACACACACACCACAGCAGCCCAGACACTGAGACTTATATATATGCACACACACACACACACACACACACACCACAGCACAGACACTCAGACTTATATATATGCACACACACACACACACACACAGACCACAGCCCAGACACTGAGCCTTATATATATGCACACACACACACAAACACACACACACACACACACACACACCACAGCACAGACACTGAGACTTTTATATATGCACACACACACGCACACACACACACAGCCCAGACCCTGAGACATACATATACACACACACACACACACACACACACACACACACACACACACACACACACACCAGAACCCAGGCACTGAGATATATATATATATTTATATATATATACACACAGACACACTGTCTCTCTCTCTCTCTCGCGCTCACATGCACTCACAGACACACACACTTGCTGAATCACATTCTCTCAAATATGTGCACACCCTCTCTTTCTCTCTTTCTGACACTCACACACATACTCAGATCTGGTAGCATTGCTGCAGTCTGATGTCTAATTTCTCTGTTTATTTCCCTTCCTCACAGTTAACATGCTGACGATTGTGATCCTGTCTCGGGGAAAGTGCGGTCTCTCCAAATGTGTCACTCGGTACCTGGTGGCCATGTCAGCGGCGGATCTACTGGTCATTATCCTGGACCTGATATTCAGACACATTCCCATTGTTTATTATGAACAGTTTCTGTTCCTGCGGTCCATCCCCGTGTGTAATATCCACGCCGTTCTGCTTTACACTGTCAAAGACTGTTCTGTCTGGTTCACCATCACTTTCACCTTTGATCGATTTGTGGCCATTTGTTGTCAGAATCTGAAAAGTAAATATTGCAGTGAGAAAACATGGGCTGTGGTTGTGGGAACAGTCAGTGTGCTGAGCTGTTTAAAGAACATCTTCTGGTATTTTATGTTCACGGGTTGGTATCGGCTGGGGAAGATCCCCTGGTTTTGTTGGGTAACAGATGATGTTCTGTTATCTCGTGTCTGGGGAACAATCGAGTTCCTCCACAACATTCTAACCCCGGCCGTCCCATTTGTGCTGATTCTGCTGCTCAACGCTCTCACCGTCAGACACATTTTAGTGAGCAGCAGAGGACGCAGGAGACTCCGGGCTCACAGCAGTGGGGAGAGTCACAGAGACCCCGACATGGAGAGTCGAAGGAAATCTATCATTTTACTGTTAGTTATCTCTGGGAATTTCATGCTGTTGTGGGCCCTGTTCATGGTGTATATGATATGGTGGAGGATGTATTATTTGTGTTATGGGTCTGTTTATCTCCCTCCGTTGCTGCTGGAATTGTTCTTCATGCTCCAGCTCCTGAGCTGCTCCACAAACACTGCGATTTACGCCGTGACCCAGACTCAGTTCAGAGAGCAGGTGAAGAATGTGCTGAAATATCCCTTTATTACAAATGTTAAATTAATTTCAATAATCAGAGGAGGGGGACGGGCCTGTCACCATGGAGACAGAGCGGGGGAGGGGCCTGTCACCATGGAGACAGAGCGGGGGAGGGGACTGTCACCATGGAGACAGATCGGGGGAGGGGACTGTCACCATGGAGTCAGAGCGGGGGAGGGGACTGTCACCATGGAGACAGAGCGGGGGAGGAGACTGTCACCATGGAGACAGAGCGGTGGTGGGGCCTGTCACCATGGAGACAGAGCGTGGGAGGGGCCTGGCACCATGGAGACAGAGCGGGGGAGGAGACTGTCACCATGGAGACAGAGCGGGGGAGGGGACTGTCACCATGGAGACAGAGCGGGGGAGGGACCTGTCACGATGGAGACAGTGCGGGGGAGGGGTCTGTCACCATGGAGACAGAACGGGGGAGGGGCCTCTCACCATGGAGACAGAGCGGGGGCGGGGCCTGTCACCATGGAGACAGAGCGTGGGAGGGGCCTGTCACCATGGAGACTGAGCGGGGGATGGGACTGTCACCATGGAGACAGAGCGGGGGAGGGGACCGTCACCATGGAGACAGAGCGGGGGCGGGGCCTGTTTCCAGGGTGACGGTGTCTGGGGGCGGAGTCTATTTCCAAGGAGACAGGTTTGCGGAATATGTTACAAAGGTGACAGGAAGTGGGGGGGCGGGGTCTGTTTCCAGTGTGACGAGAGTTTGAGCGGGGTCTGTTTCCAGAGTGACGGGTGGGGGGCGGAGTCTGTTTCCAACGTGATGGAGAATGGGGGCGGGGTCTGTTTCCAGAGTGACGGGTGGGGGGGCGGAGTCTGTTTCCAGGATGACGGCGAATGGGGGCGGAGTCTGTTTCCAGGGGGAGGGGAGTGGGGGCGGGGTCTGTTACCATGGTGACGGGAGTGGGGGCGGGGTCTGTTTCCGGGGAGACGGGAGTGGGGTGCGGGGTCTGTTTTTCGGGTGACGGGAGTGGGGGCGGGGTCTGTTACCACCGTGACGGGATTGGGGGCGAGGTCTGTTACCAAGGTGACGGGAGTGGGGGCGGGGTCTGTTTCTGGCGTGACTGGAGTGGTGGCGGGGTCTGTTACCAAGGTGACGGGAGTGGGGGCGAGGTCTGTTACCAAGGTGACGGGAGTGGGGGCGGGGTCTGTTTCCATGGTGACGGGAGTGGGGGCGGGGTCTGTTTCCGGGGAGACGGGAGTGGGGTGCGGGGTCTGTTTTTAGGGTGACGGGAGTGGGGGCGGGGTCTGTTACCAACGTGATGGGAGTGGGGGCGAGGTCTGTTACCAAGGTGACGGGAGTGGGGGTGGGGTCTGTTTCTGGGGTGACGGGAGTGGGGGCGGGGTCTGTTGCAAAGGTGATGGGAGTAGGGGCGGGGTCTGTTTCCAGGGTGACGGGAGTGGGGGCGGAGTCTTTTTCTAGAGTGACGGGTTTGGGGGCGGGGACTGTTTCCAGAGTGACGGAGTGGGGGCGGGGTCTGTTTCGAAGGTGATGGGCTTGGAGGCGAGGTCTGTTACCAAGGTGACGGGAGTGGAGGCGGGGTCTATTACCAAGGTGACGGGAGTGGAGGCGGGGTCTATTACCAAGGTGATGGGAGTGGGGGCGGGGTCTATTACCAAGGTGATGGGAGTGGGGGCAAGGTCTGTTACCAAAGTGACTGGAGTGGGGGGCGTGGTCTGTTTCTAGAGTGACGGGAGTGAGGGCGGGGTCTGTTTCCAGAGTGACGGGAGTGGGGTCGGGGTCTTACCAAGGTGATGGGAGTGGGGGCGGGGTCTGTTTCCAAGGTGAAGGAGTGGGGACGGGGTCTGTTTCCAGAGTGACAGGAGTGGGGGCGGGGTCTGTTACCAAGGTGACGGGAGTGGGAGCGGTGTCTGTTTCCAAGGTGATGAAGTGGGGGCGAGGCCTGTTTCCAAGGTGACGGGAGTGGGGGCGGGGTCTGTTTCTAGGGTGACGGAGGAGTGGGGGAAGGTCTGTGTCCATGGTGACGGTGTCTGGGGGCGGGGTCTGTTTCCAGAGTGAAGTGAGTGGGGGCGGGGTCTGTGTCCAGGGTGACGGGAGTGGGGGCGGGGTCTGTTTCCAGGTTGACGGGAGTGGGGGCGGGGTCTGTTACCAATGTGATGGAGTGGCGGCGGGGTCTATTACCAAGGTGTCGGGAGTGGGGGCGGGGTCTGTTTCCTAGGTGACGGGAGTGGTGGAGGAGTCTGTTTCCAGAGTGACGGGAGTGGGGGCGGGGTCTGTTTCCAGGGTGACGGGAGTGGGGGCAGTGTCTGTTTCCAGAGTGACGGGAGTAGGGGCGGGGTCTGTTTCCTCAGTGATGGGAGTGGTGGCGGGGTCTGTTTCCAGAGTGACGGGTTTCGGGGCGGTGTCTGTTTCCAGGGTGATGGGGATTGGTGGCAGGGCCTGTTTCCAGAGTGAAGGTTTGGGGGCGGGGTGTGTTTCCAGAGTGACGGGAGTGGGGGCGGGGTCTGTTTCCAGAGTGACGGGAGTGGGGGGCGGTGCCTGTTTCCAGAGTGACGGGTTTGGGGGCGGGGTCAGTTTCCAAGGTGATGGGGACTGGGGGGCGGGAACTGTTTCCAAGGTGACGGCGAATGGGGGAGGGGACTGTTTCCAGAGTGACGCGAGTGGGGGCGGGGTCTGTTTCTAGGGTGACGGGTGTGGGGGCGGGGTCTGTTACCAAGGTGACGGGAGTGGGGGCGGGGTCTGTTTCCAGGGTGACGGGAGTGGGGGCGGAGTCTGTTTCCTGGGTGACGGAAGTGGGGGGCGGGGTCTGTTTCCACAGTGACGGGTGTAGGGGCGGGGTCGGTTTCCAGAGTGACGGGAGTGGGGGGCGGGGTCTGTTTCCAGTGTGACGGGAGTGGGGGCGGGGTCTGTTTCCGGAGTGATGGGAGAGGAGGCGGGGTCTGTTTCCAGAGTGACGGGTGTAGGGGCGGGGTCTGTTTCCAGAGTGACGGGTTTGGGGCGGGGTCTGTTTCCAGGGTGATGGGGACTGGGGGCGGGGCCTCTTTCCAGAGTGAATGTTTGGGGGCGGGGTCTGTTTCCAGAGTGACGGGAATGGGGGCGGGGTCTGTTTCCAGAGTGTTGGGAGTGGGGGCGGTGTCTGTTTCCAGAGTGACGGGTTTGGGGGCGGGGTCTGTTTCCAAGGTGACGGGAGTGGGGGCGGGGTCAAAAAGAATCCTGATAATTATTGATAATTCTTTGTAATAATTTATAAACATTTACTGACCTTTACAACCTTTATAAACTGTTTATAATTCTTCCTCTCACTTTGTAAATCTTGATAATCTTTATGATTGTCTGTGATTTATTATCCTTTATGAGATTTTATTCTCATTTATAATCTGTTACATTCACTGCCCTGGACAGAAAACATTGAAAATGATCCCCGTGGATTACTCTCAATTCAAACAGATCACAGAGCATATCATTTAAAATGGCCGCGGCACATGTCACGTAAAATGGCCGCACTGAAGGTGACATCAAACAGACCACAGAGCATAACATTTAAAATGGCCGTACCACATGTCACGTAAAATGGCCGCAGTGAAGGTGACATCAAAGAGACCACAGAGCATATCATTGAAAATGGACGCAGTGACGGTGACATCCAACAGACCACAGTGCATATCATTTAAAATGGCCGTACCACATGTCACGTAAAATGGCCGCAGTGAAGGTGACATCAAACAGACCACAGAGCACATCATTTAGAATGGCCACAGCACATGACGCTTAAAATGGCCGCTGTGAAGGTGACATCAAACAGATTACAGTGGATATCATCAGATCGAAGTGGCCTTTGTCAAAACCAGCTGGAGTGGTACTGAGTCCCACACACACACCAGGAAACAGCCAATTCAATCCAGACCTCTATTAATACCAGCTAGAGAGGGACTGAGCCCCACTCACGCAACAGGAAAGAGCAAATTCAATGCAAACCTTTATTAATACCAGCTGGAGTGGTACTGAGTCCCATTCACACACCAGGAAAAAGCCAATTAAAGCCAGACCGCCATTGATACCAGCTGGAATGGGACTGAGACCCACTCACACACCAGGAAAGAGATAGTTCATTCCAGGCTTCCATTAACACCATCTGGAGTGGCACTGAGCCCCACTGACACCCCACAAAGAGCCAATTCAATCCAGGTCTCTATTAATACCAGCTGGAGTGGAATTAAGTCCCACTCACACTCCAGGAAAGGTCCAATTCAATCCAAACCTCTATAAATACCAGCTGGAGTGGTACTGCGTTCCAATCACACACCAGGAAAGAGCCAATTCAAACCAGACCTCCAATAATACATGCTGGAGTGATACTGAGCCCCACTCACACACCAGGAAAGAGCCAAATCAATCCAGACCTCCATTAATACCAGCTGGAGTGGTACTGAGCCCCACTCACACACCAGGAAAGAGCCAATTCAATCCAGGTCACTATTAGTACCAGCTGGAGTGGTACTGAGTCCCACTCAAACACCAGTAAAGAGCCAAATCAATCCGGGTCTCTATTAATAACAGCTGGAGTGGTACTGCGTCCCACTCAAACACCAGTAAAGAGCCAAATCAATCAAGGCCTCCATTAATACCAGCTGGAGTGGTACTGAGTCCCACCAATTCACCAGGAAAGAGCCAATTCAATCCAGGCCTCCATTAATACCAGCTGGAATGGTACTGAGTCCCACTCACACACTCGGAAAGAGCCAATTCAATCCAGGCCTCGATTAATACCAACTGGAATGGTACTGAGTCCCACTCACACACCAGAAAAGAGCCAATTCAAACAAGGCCTCTATTAATAACAGCTGGAGTGGCACTGAGTCACAATCACACCCCAGAAAAACGCCAATTCAATCCAGGCATCTATTAATAGCAGCTGGAGTGGTACTGAGTCCCACTCACACACCAGGAAAGAGCCAATTCAATCCAGGCCTCTATTAATACCAGCTGGAGCGGTACTGAGCCCCACTCACGCACCAGGAAAGAGCGAATTCAATGCAAACCTTTATTAATGCCAGCTGGAGTGGTACTGAGTCCCACTCACACACCAGGAAAAAGCCAATTAAAGCCAGACCGCCATTGATACCAGCTGGAGAGGGACAGAGACCCACTCACACACCAGGAAAGAGATAGTTCATTCCAGGCTTCCATTAAGACCAGCTGGAGTGCTACTGAGTCCCACTCACACACCAGGAAAGAGCCAATTCAATACAGGCTTCTATTAATACCAGCTGGAGTGGTACTGAGTCCCACTCACACCCCAGAAAAAAGCCAATTCAATCCAGGCCTCCATTAATAGCAGCTGGAGTGGCACTGAGTACCTCACATTCACCAGGAAAGAGCCAATTAAAACTAGGCCTCGAGTAATATCAGCTGGAGTGGTAATGAGCCCGACTCTTCCACCAGTAAAGAACCAATTCAATCCAGGCCTCTTTTTATATCAGCTGGAGTGGTATTGAGCCCCAGTCACACCCCAGTCAAGAGCCAATTCAAACCAGGCCTCTACTAATACCAACTGGAGTGGTACTGAGCCGTACTCTTCCACCAGAAAAGAGCCAATTCAATACAGACCTCTATTAATACCAGCTGGAATGGTACTGAGTCCCACTCAAACGCCAGTAATGAACCAATTCAATCCAGTCCTCAATTAATATCAGCTGGAGTGGTACTGAACCCCACTCACACACCAGGAAAGAGCCAATTCAATCCAGGCCTCCATTAATACCAGCTGGAGTGGTACTGAGTCCCACCAATTCACCAGGAAAGAGCCAATTCAATCCAGGCCTCTATTAATACCAGCTGGAATGGTACTGTGTCCCACTCACACACTCGGAAAGAGCCAATTCAATCCAGGCCTCTATTAATACCAACTGGAATGGTACTGAGTCCCACTCACACACCAGAAAAGAGCTAATTCAAACAAGGCCTCTATTAATAACAGCTGGAGTGGCACTGAGTCACAATCACACCCCAGAAAAACGCCAATTCAATCCAGGCATCTATTAATAGCAGCTGGAGTAGTACTGAGTCCCACTCACACACCAGGAAAGAGCCAATTCAAACAAGGCCTCTATTAATAACAGCTGGAGTGGCACTGAGTCACAATCACACCCCAGAAAAACGCCAATTCAATCCAGGCCTCTATTAATACCAGCTGGAGCGGTACTGAGTCCAACCCACACATCAGGGAATAGCCAATTCATTCCAGGCCTCTATTAATACCAGCTGGAGTGGTACTGAGCCCCAAGCACGCACCAGGAAAGAGCGAATTCAATGCAAACCTTTATTAATGCCAGCTGGAGTGGTACTGAGTCCCACTCAAACACCATGAAAAGGCCAATTAAAGCCAGACCGCCATTGATACCAGCTGGAGAGGGACAGAGACCCATTCACACACCAGGAAAGAGATAGTTCATTCCAGGCTTCCATTAAGACCAGCTGGAGTGGTACTGAGTCCCACTCACATACCAGGAAAGAGCCAATTCAATCCAGACCTCTACTAATACCATCTGGAGTGGCACTGAACCCCACTAACACCCCAGAAAGAGCCAATTCAATCCAGGTCTCTATTAAAACCAGGTGGAGTGGTACTGAGTCCCACTCACACAGCAGGAAAGGGACAGTTCATTCCAGGCCTCTATTAATACCAGCTGGAGAGGAAATAACTCCCACTCACACAACAGGAAAGAGCCAATTCAATCCTGGCCTCTATTAACACCAGGTGGAGTGGTACTGAGTCCCACTCACACAGCAGGAAAGGGACAGTTCATTACAGGCCTCTATTAATACCAGCTGGAGTGGAATTAACTCCCACTCACACTCCAGGAAAGAGCCAATTCAATCCAAACCTCTATAAATACCAGCTGGCGTGCGACTGAGCCGCAATTACACACCAGCAAAGAGCCTAATCAATCCAGGATTCCATTCAGACCAGCTGGAGTAGTACTGAGTCCCAATCACAAACCAGGAAAGAGCCAATTCAAACCAGACCTCCATTAATACCAGCTGGAATGGTACTGAGTCCCAATCACACACCAGGAAAGAGCCAAATCAATCCAGACCTCCATTAATACCAGCTGGAGTGGTACTGAGCCCCACTCACACACCAGGAAAGAGCCAATTCAATCCAGGTCACTATTAGTACCAGCTGGAGTGGTACTGAGTCCCACTCACACACCAAGAAATAGCCAGTTCATTCCAGGCCTCTATTAATACCAGCTGGAGTGGTACTGAGCCCCAGTCACGCACCAGGAAAGAGTCAATTATATCAAACCTCTATTCATACCAGCTGCAGTGGTACCGAGCCGCAATTACACACCAGGAAAGAGCCAAATCAATCCAGGATCCCATTAATACCAGCTGGAGTGGTACTGAGCCCCAGTCACACACCAGGAAAGAGCCAAATCAATCCAGACCTCCATTAATACCAGCTGGAGTGGTACTGAGCCCCACTCACACACCAGGAAAGAGCCAATTCAATCCAGGTCACTATTAGTACCAGCTGGAGTGGTACTGAGTCCCACTCACACACCAAGAAATAGCCAGTTCATTCCAGGCCTCTATTAATACCAGCTGGAGTGGTACTGAGCCCCAGTCACGCACCAGGAAAGAGTCAATTATATCAAACCTATATTCATACCAGCTGCAGTGGTACCGAGCCGCAATTACACACCAGGAAAGAGCCAAATCAATCCAGGATCCCATTAATACCAGCTGGAGTGGTACTGAGCCCCAGTCACACACCAGGAAAGAGCCAAATCAATCCAGACCTCCATTAATACCAGCTGGAGTGGTACTGAGTCCCAATCACACACCAGGAAAGAGCCAAATCAATCCAGGATCCCATTAATACCAGCTGGAGTGGTACTGAGCCCCAGTCACACACCAGGAAAGAGCCAAATCAATCCAGGATCCCATTAATACCAGCTGGAGTGGTGCTGAGTCCCAATCACACACCAGGAAAGAGCCAATTCAAACCAGACCTCCATTAATACATGCTGGAGTGATACTGAGCTCCACTCACACACCGGGAAAGAGCCAATTCAATCCAGGTCACTATTAGTACCAGCTGGAGTGGTACTGAGTCCCACTCAAACACCAGTAAAGAGCCAAATCAATCCAGGTCTCTATTAATACCAGCTGGAGTGGTACTGAGCCGCACTTACACTCCAGGAAAGAGCCAATTTAATCCAGGCCTCTATTAATAACAGCTGGAGTAGCACTGAGTCCCACTCACACAACAGGAGAGAGCCAATTCAATCCAAACCTCTATTAATACCAGCTGGAGTGGTACTGAGCCCCACTCACACCCCAGAAAAAAGCCAATTCAATCCAGGCCTCTATTAATACCAGCTGGAATGGTACTGAGTCCCACTCACACCCCAGAAAAAAGCCAATTCAATCCAGGCCTCTATTAATACCAGCTGGAGTGGTACTGAGTCCCACTCACGCCCCAGAAAAAAGCCAATTCAATCCAGGCCTCCATTAATAGCAGCTGGAGTGGCACTGAGTACCTCACATTCACCAGGAAAGAGCCAATTAAAACTAGGCCTCGAGTAATATCAGCTGGAGTGGTACTGAGCCCGACTCTTCCACCAGTAAAGAACCAATTCAATCCAGGCCTCTTTTAATATCAGCTGGAGTGGTATTGAGCCCCAGTCACACCCCAGTAAAGAGCCAATTCAAACCAGGCCTCTATTAATACCAACTGCAGTGGTACTGAGCCCTAATCTTCCACCAGAAAAGAGCCAATTCAATACAGACCTCTATTAATAACAGCTGGAATGGTACTGAGTCCCACTCACACGCCAGTAATGAACCAATTCAAATCAGTCCTCAATTAATAACAGCTGGAGTGGTACTGAACCCCACTCACACACCAGGAAAGAGCCAATTCAATCCAGGCCTCTATTAATACCAGCTGGAGTGGTACTGAGTCCCACTCACACACCAGGAAAGAGCCAATTTAATCCAGACCTCTAATAATAACAGCTGGAATGGTACTGAGTCCAACTCACACACCAGGAAAGAGCCAATTTAATCCAGACCTCTAATAATAACAGCTGGAATGGTACTGTGTCCAACTCACACACCAGGAAAGAGCCAGTTCAATCCAGGCTTCTATTAATATCAACTGGAGTGGTACTGAGTCCCACCAATTCACCAGGAAAGAGCCAATTCAATCCAGGCCTCTATTAATACCAGCTGGAATGGTACTGAGTCCCACTCAAACACTCGGAAAGAGCCAATTCAATCCAGGCTTCTATTAATATCAACTGAAGTGGTACTGAGTCCCACTCACACACCAGGAAAGAGCCAATTCAAACAAGGCCTCTATTAATAACAGCTGGAGTGGCACTGAGTCCCAATCACACCTCAGAAAAACGCCAATTCAATCCAGGCATCTAATAATAGCAGCTGGACTGGTACTGAGTCCCACTCACACACCAGGAAAGAGCCAATTCAATCCAGGCCTCTATTAATACCAGCTGGAGCGGTACTGAGCCCCACTCACGCACCAGGAAAGAGCCAATTCAATGCAAACCTTTATTAATGCCAGCTGGAGTGGTACTGAGTCCCACTCACACACCAGGAAAAAGCCAATTAAAGCCAGACCGCCATTGATACCAGCTGGAGAGGGACAGAGACCCACTCACACACCAGGAAAGAGATAGTTCATTCCAGGCTTCCATTAAAACCAGCTGGAGTGGTACTGAGTCCCACTCACATACCAGGAAAGAGCCAATTCAATCCAGACTACTACTAATACCATCTGGAGTGGCACTGAGCCCCACTAACACCCCAGGAAAGAGCGAATTCAAACAAGGCCTCTATTAATAACAGCTGGAGTGGCACTGAGTCACAATCACACCCCAGAAAAATGCCAATTCAATCCTGGCATCTATTAATAGCAGCTGGAGTGGTACTGAGCCCCAGTCACGCACCAGGAAAGAATCAATTATATCAAACCTCTATTCATACCAGCTGCAGTGGTACCGAGCCGCAATTACACACCAGGAAAGAGCCAAATCAATCCAGGATCCCATTAATACCAGCTGGAGTGGTGCTGAGTCCCAATCACACACCAGGAAAGAGCCAATTCAATCCAGGCCTCTATTAATACCAGCTGGAGCGGTACTGAGCCCCACCCACACACCAGGAAAGAGCCAATTCAATGCAAACCTTTATTAATGCCAGCTGGAGTGGTACTGAGTCCCACTCACACACCAGGAAAAAGCCAATTAAAGCCAGACCGCCATTAATACCAGCTGGAGAGGGACAGAGACCCACTCACACACCAGGAAAGAGATAGTTCATTCCAGGCTTCCATTAAGACCAGATGGTGTGGCACTGAGCCCCACTAAAACCCCAGGAAAGAGCCAATTCAAACAAGCCCTCTATTAATACCAGCTGGAGTGGTACTGAGTCCCAATCACACACCAGGAAAGAGCCAAATTAATCCAGACCTCTAATAATAACAGCTGGAATGGTACTGAGTCCAACTCACACACCAGGAAAGAGCCAATTTAATCCAGACCTCTAATAATAACAGCTGGAGTGGTACTGTGTCCAACTCACACACCAGGAAAGAGCCAGTTCAATCCAGGCTTCTATTAATATCAACTGGAGTGGTACTGAGTCCCACCAATTCACCAGGAAAGAGCCAATTCAATCCAGGCCTCTATTAATGCCAGCTGGAATGGTACTGAGTCCCACTCAAACACTCGGAAAGAGCCAATTCAATCCAGGCTTCTATTAATATCAACTGGAGTGGTACTGAGTCCCACTCACATACCAGGAAAGAGCCAATTCAAACAAGGCCTCAATTAATAACAGCTGGAGTGGCACTGAGTCCCAATCACACCCCAGAAAAACGCCAATTCAATCCAGGCATCTAATAATAGCAGCTGGACTGGTACTGAGTCCCACTCACACACCAGGAAAGAGCCAATTCAATCCAGGCCTCTATTAATACCAGCTGGAGCGGTACTGAGCCCCACTCACGCACCAGGAAAGAGCCAATTCAATGCAAACCTTTATTAATGCCAGCTGGAGTGGTACTGAGTCCCACTCACACACCAGGAAAAAAGCCAATTAAAGCCAGACCGCCATTGATACCAGCTGGAGAGGGACAGAGACCCACTCACACACCAGGAAAGAGATAGTTCATTCCAGGCTTCCATTAAGACCAGCTGGAGTGGTACTGAGTCCCACTCACATACCAGGAAAGAGCCAATTCAATCCAGACCTCTACTAATACCATCTGGAGTGGCACTGAGCCCCACTAACACCCCAGACAGAGCCAATTCAATCCAGGTCTCTATTAATACCAGATGGAGTGGAAATAACTCCCACTCACACAACAGGAAAGAGCCAATTCAATCCTGGCCTCTATTAACACCAGGTGGTGTGGTACTGAGCCGCAATTACACACCAGCAAAGAGCCTAATCAATCCAGGATTCCATTAATACCAGCTGGAGTGGGACTGAGACCCAATCACAAACCAGGAAAGAGCCAATTCAATCCAGGCCTCTACTAATACAAGCTGGAATGGTACTGAGTCCCACTCACACACCAGGAAAGAGCCAATTCAGTACAGAACTACATTAATGCCAGCTGGAGTGGTATTGAGTCCCACTCACACACCAGGAAAGAGCCAATTCAATACAGAACTCCATTAATAACAGCTGGAGTGGTACTGAGTCCCACTCACACACCAGGAAAGAGCCAATTCAGTACAGGCCTCGATTAATACCAGCTGGAGTGGTACTGAGCCCCACTCACAAACCTGGAAAGTGCCAGTTCAATCCAGGCCTCTATTAATACCAGCTGGAATGGTACTGAGTCCCACTCACACACCAGGAAAGAGCCAATTCAGTACAGAACTACATTAATGCCAGCTGGAGTGGTATTGAGTCCCACTCACACACCAGGAAAGAGCCAATTCAATACAGAACTCCATTAATAACAGCTGGAGTGGTACTGAGTCCCACTCACACACCAGCAAAGAGCCAATTCAATACAGGCCTCGATTAATACCAGCTGGAGTGGTACTGAGCCCCACTCACACACCTGGAAAGTGCCAGTTCAATCCAGGCCTCTATTAAAACCAGCTGGAAAGGTACTGAGCCCCGCTCACACACCAGGAAAGAGACAATTCAGTCGAAACCTCTATTAACACCAGCTGGAGTGGTACTGAGTCCCATTGACTCCCCAAGAAAGAGCCAATTCAATCCAGGCCTCTATTAATACCAGCTAGAATGGTACTGAGTCCCACTCACACACCAGTAAAGAACCAATTCATTCCAGGCCTCCATTAATACCAGCTGGAGTGGTACTGAGTCCCACTCACACACCAGGAAAGAGCCAATTCAATACAGGCTTCAATTAATACCAGCTGGAGTGGTGCTGTGTCCCACTCACACCCCAGAAAAAGCCAATTCAATCCAAGCCTCTATTAATAGCAGCTGGAGTGGCACTGAGTCCCTCACATTCACCAGGAAAGAGCCAATTCAATACAGACCTCTATTAATACCAGCTGGAGTAGTACTGAATCCCACACACACACCAGGAAAGAGCGAATTCAATCCAGATCTCTATTAATACCATGAGTAGTAGTGCTGAGCCCCACTCACACACCAGGAAAGAGCCAATTCAATGCAAACCTTTATTAATACCAGTTGGAGTGGTACTGAGACCCACTCACACACCAGGAAAAAGCCAATTAAAGCCAGACCGCCATTGATACCAGCTGGAGAGGGACAGAGCCCCACTCATACACCAGGAAAGAGATAGTTCATTCCAGGCTTCAATTAAGACCAGCTGGAGTGGTAGTGAGTCCCAATCACACCCCAGAAAAACGCCAATTCAATCCAGGCATCTATTAATTGCAGCTGGAGTGGTACTGAGTCCCACTCACACACCAGGAAATAGCCAATTCAATCCAGACCTCTACTAAAACCATCTGGAGCGGTACTAAGCCCCACTAACACCCCAGGAAAGAGCCAATTCAAACAAGGCCTCTATTAATAACAGCTGGAGTGGCACTGAGTCACAATAACACCCCAGAAAAATGCCAATTCAATCCAGGCATCTATTAATAGCAGCTGGAGTGGTACTGAGTCCCACTCACACACCAGGAAAGAGCCAATTCAATCCAGGCCTCTATTAATACCAGCTGGAGCGGTACTGAGCCCCACTCACGCACCAGGAAATAGCCAATTCAATGCAAACCATTATTAATGCCAGCTGGAGTGGTACTGAGTCCCACTCACACACCAGGAAAAAGCCAATTAAAGCCAGACCGCCATTGATACCAGCTGGAGAGGGACAGAGACCCACTCACACACCAGGAAAGAGATAGTTCATTCCAGGCTTCCATTAAGACCAGCTGGAGTGGTACTGAGTCCCACTCACATACCAGGAAAGAGCCAATTCAATCCAGGCCTCTATTAATACCAGCTGGAGTGGTACTGAGCCCCACTCACGCACCAGGAAAGAGCCAATTCAATGCAAACCTTTATTAATGCCAGCTGGAGTGGTACTGAGTCCCACTCACACACCAGGAAAAAGCCAATTAAAGCCAGACCGCCATTGATACCAGCTGGAGAGGGACAGAGACCCACTCACACACCAGGAAAGAGATAGTTCATTCCAGGCTTCCATTAAGACCAGCTGGAGTGGTACTGAGTCCCACTCAATTACCAGGAAAGAGCCAATTCAATCCAGACCTCTACTAATACCATCTGGAGTGGCACTGAGCCCCACGAACACCCCAGAAAGAGCCAATTCAAACAAGGCCTCTATTAATCACAGCTGGAGTGGTACTGCGTCACAATCACACCCCAGAAAAATGCCAATTCAATCCTGGCATCTATTAATAGCAGCTGGAGTGGTACTGAGCCCCACTCACGCAACAGGAAAGAGCCAATTCAAGGCAAACCTTTATTAATGCCAGCTGGAGTGGTACTGAGTCCCACTCACACACCAGGAAAAAGCCAATTAAAGCCAGACCGCCATTGATACCAGCTGGAGAGGGACAAAGACCCTCTCACACACCAGGAAAGAGATAGTTCATTCCAGGCTTCCATTAAGACCAGCTGGAGTGGTACTGAGTCCCACTCACATACCAGGAAATAGCCAATTAATCCAGACCTCTACTAATACCATCTGGAGTGGCACTGAGCCCCACTAACACCCCAGAAAGAGCCAATTCAATCCAGGTCTCTATTAATACCAGATGGAGTGGAAATAACTCCCACTCACACAACAGGAAAGAGCCAATTCAATCCTGGCCTCTATTAACACCAGGTGGAGTGGTACTGAGTCCCACTCACACAGCAGGAAAGGGACAGTTCATTACAGGCCTCTATTAATACCAGCTGGAGTGGAATCAACTCCCACTCACACTCCAGGAAAGAGCCAATTCAATCCAAACCTCTATAAATACCAGCTGGCGTGGTACTGAGCCGCAATTATACACCAGCAAATAAACTAATCAATCCAGGATTCCATTAATACCAGCTGGAGTGGCACTGAGTCCCAATCACAAACCAGGAAAGAGCCAATTCAATCCAGGCCTCGACTAATACAAGCTGGAATGGTACTGAGTCCCACTCACACACCAGGAAAGAGCCAATTCAGTACAGAACTACATTAATGCCAGCTGGAGTGGTACTGAGCCCCACTCACACACCTGGAAAGTGCCAGTTCAATCCAGGCCTCTATTAATAACAGCTGGAATGGTACTGAGTCCCACTCACACACCAGGAAAGAGCCAATTCAGTACAGAACTACATTAATGCCAGCTGGAGTGGTATTGAGTCCCACTCACACACCAGGAAAGAGCCAATTCAATACAGAACTCCATTAATAACAGCTGGAGTGGTACTGAGTCCCACTCACACACCAGGAAAGAGCCAATTCAATACAGGCCACGATTAATACCAGCTGGAGTGGTACTGAGCCCCACTCACACACCTGGAAAGTGCCAGTTCAATCCAGGCCTCTATTAATACCAGCTGGAAAGGTACTGAGCCCCGCTCACACACCAGGAAAGAGACAATTCAGTCGAAACCTCTATTAACACCAGCTGGAGTGGTACTGAGTCCCATTGACTCCCCAAGAAAGAGCCAATTCAATCCAGGCCTCTATTAATACCAGCTAGAATGGTACTGAGTCGCACTCACACACCAGTAAAGAACCAATTCATTCCAGGCCTCCATTAATACCAGCTGGAGTGGTACTGAGTCCCACTCACACACCAGGAAAGAGCCAATTCAATACAGGCTTCAATTAATACCAGCTGGAGTGGTACTGTGTCCCACTCACACCCCAGAAAAAAGCCAATTCAATCCAAGCCTCTATTAATAGCAGCTGGAGTGGCACTGAGTCCCTCACATTCACCAGGAAAGAGCCAATTCAATACAGACCTCTATTAATACCAGCTGGAGTGGTACTGAATCCCACACACACACCAGGAAAGAGCGAATTCAATCCAGATCTCTATTAATACCATGAGTAGTAGTGCTGAGCCCCACTCACACACCAGGAAAGAGCCAATTCAATGCAAACCTTTATTAATACCAGTTGGACTGGTCCTGAGCCCCACTCACACACCAGGAAAAAGCCAATTAAAGCCAGACCGCCATTGATACCAGCTGGAGAGGGACAGAGCCCCACTCATACACCAGGAAAGAGATAGTTCATTCCTGGCTTCAATTGAGACCAGCTGGAGTGGTAGTGAGTCCCAATCACACCCCAGAAAAACGCCAATTCAATCCAGGCATCTATTAATAGCAGCTGGAGTGGTACTGAGTCCCACTCACACACCAGGAAATAGCCAATTCAATCCAGACCTCTACTAATACCATCTGGAGCGGTACTAAGCCCCACTAGCACCCCAGGAAAGAGCCAATTCAAACAAGGCCTCTATTAATAACAGCTGGAGTGGCACTGAGTCACAATAACACCCCAGAAAAATGCCAATTCAATCCAGGCATCTATTAATAGCAGCTGGAGTGGTACTGAGTCCCACTCACACACCAGGAAAGAACCAATTCAATCCAGGCCTCTATTAATACCAGCTGGAGCGGTACTGAGCCCCACTCACGCACCAGGAAATAGCCAATTCAATGCAAACCTTTATTAATGCCAGCTGGAGTGGTACTGAGTCCCACTCACACACCAGGAAAAGAGATAGTTCATTCCAGGCTTCCATAAAGACCAGCTGGAGTGGTACTGAGTCCCACTCACATACCAGGAAAGAGCCAATTCAATCCAGACCTCTATTAATGACATCTGGAGTGGCACTGAGCCCCACTAACACCCCAGAAAGAGCCAATTCCATCCAGGTCTCTATTAATACCAGAAGGAGTGGAAATAACTCCCACTCACACAACAGGAAAGAGCCAATTCAATCCTGGCCTCTATTAACACCAGGTGGTGTGGTACTGAGTCCCACTCACACAGCAGGAAAGGGACAGTTCATTACAGGCCTCTAGTAATACCAGCTGGAGTGGAATTAACTCCCACTCACACTCCAGGAAAGAGCCAATTCAATCCAAACCTCTATAAATACCAGCTGGCGTGCGACTGAGCCGCAATTACACACCAGCAAAGAGCCTAATCAATCCAGGATTCCATTAATACCAGCTGGAGTGGTACTGAGTCCCAATCACAAACCAGGAAAGAGCCAATTCAAACCAGACCTCCATTAATACATGCTGGAGTGGTACTGAGCCCCAGTCACACACCAGGAAAGAGCCAAATCAATCCAGACCTCCATTAATACCAGCTGGAGTGGTACTGAGCCCCACTCACACACCAGGAAAGAGCCAATTCAATCCAGGTCACTATTAGAACCAGCTGGAGTGGTACTGAGTCCCACTCACACACCAAGAAATAGCCAGTTCATTCCAGGCCTCTATTAATACCAGCTGGAGTGGAACTGAGCCCCAGTCACGCACCAGGAAAGAGTCAATTTAATCCAAACCTCTATTCAAACCAGCTGCAGTGGTACTGAGTCCCACTCACACAACAGGATGGAGCCAATTTAATCCAGGCCTCTATTAATAACAGCTGGAAAGGTACTGAGTCCCACACACACACCAGGAAAGAGCCAGTTCAATCCAGGCCTCCATTGATACCAGCTGGAGTGGTACTAAGTCCCACCCAGTCACCAGGAAATAGCCAATTCTAACCAGGCCTCAATTAATAACAGCTGGAGTGGCACTGAGTCCCACTCACACCCTCGAAAAACGCCAATTCAATCAAGGCATCTATTAATAGCAGCTGAAGTGTTACGGAGTCCCACTCACACACCAGGAAAGAGCCAATTCAATCCAGGCCTCTACTAATACAAGCTGGAATGGTATTGAGTCCCACTCACACACCAGGAAAGAGCCAATTCAATACAGAACTCCATTAATAACAGCTGGAGTGGTACTGAGTCCCACTCACACACCAGGAAAGAGCCAATTCAATACAGGCCTCGATTAATACCAGCTGGAGTGGTACTGAGCCCCACTCACACACCTGGAAAATGCCAGTTCAATCCAGGCCTCTATTAATACCAGCTGGAATGGTACTGAGCCCCACTCACACACCAGGAAAGAGACAATTCAGTCGAAACCTCTATTAACACCAGCTAGAGTGGTACTGAGTCCCATTGACTCCCCAAGAAAGAGCCAATTCAATCCAGGCCTCTATTAATACCAGCTAGAATGGTACTGAGTCGCACTCACACACCAGTAAAGAACCAATTCATTCCAGGCCTCCATTAATACCAGCTGGAGTGGTACTGAGTCCCACTCACACACCAGGAAAGAGCCAATTCAATACAGGCTTCAATTAATACCAGCTGGAGTGGTACTGTGTCCCACTAACACCCCAGAAAAAAGCCAATTCAATCCAGGCCTCTATTAATAGCAGCTGGAGTGGCACTGAGTCCCTCACATTCACCAGGAAAGAGCCAATTCAATACAGACCTCTATTAATACCAGCTGGAGTGGTACTGAATCCCACACACACACCAGGAAAGAGCGAATTCAATCCAGATCTCTATTAATACCATGAGTAGTAGTGCTGAGCCCGAATCAAACACCAGGAAAGAGCCAATTCAATGCAAACCTTTTTTAATACCAGTTGGAGTGGTACTGAGCCCCACTCACACACCAGGAAAAAGCCAATTAAAGCCAGACCGCCATTGATACCAGCTGGAGAGGGACAGAGCCCCACTCACACACCAGGAAAGAGATAGTTCATTCCAGGCTTCAATTAAGACCAGCTGGAGTGGTAGTGAGTCCCAATCACACCCCAGAAAAACGCCAATTCAATCCAGGCATCTACTAATAGCAGCTGGAGTGGTACTGAGTCCCACTCACACACCAGGAAATAGCCAATTCAATCCAGACCTCTACTAATACCATCTGGAGCGGTACTAAGCCCCACTAACACCCCAGGAAAGAGCCAATTCAAACAAGGCCTCTATTAATAACAGCTGGAGTGGCACTGAGTCACAATAACACCCCAGAAAAATGCCAATTCAATCCAGGCATCTATTAATAGCAGCTGGAGTGGTACTGAGTCCCACTCACACACCAGGAAAGAGCCAATTCAATCCAGGCCTCCATCATTCCAGCTGGAGCGGTACTGAGCCCCACTCACGACCAGGAAAGAGCCAATTCAATGCAAACCTTTATTAATGCCAGCTGGAGTGGTACTGAGTCCCACTCACACACCAGGAAAGAGATAGTTCATTCCAGGCTTCCATTAAGACCAGCTGGAGTGGTACTGAGTCCCACTCACATACCAGGAAAGAGCCAATTCAATCCAGACCTCTACTAATACCATCTGGAGTGGCACTGAGCCCCACTAACACCCCAGAAAGAGCCAATTCAATCCAGGTCTCTATTAATACCAGATGGAGTGGAAATAACTCCCACTCACACAACAGGAAAGAGCCAATTCAATCCTGGCCTCTATTAGCACCAGGTGGAGTGGTACTGAGTCCCACTCACACAGCAGGAAAGGGACAGTTCATTACAGGCCTCTATTAATACCAGCTGGAGTGGAATTAACTCCCACTCACACTCCAGGAAAGAGCCAATTCAATCCAAACCTCTATAAATACCAGCTGGCGTGCGACTGAGCCGCAATTACACACCAGCAAAGAGCCTAATCAATCCAGGATTCCATTAATACCAGCTGGAGTGGTACTGAGTCCCAATCACAAACCAGGAAAGAGCCAATTCAAACCAGACCTCCATTAATACATGCTGGAGTGGTACTGAGTCCCACTCACACACCAGGAAAGAGCCAATTCAATCCAGGTCACTATTAGTACCAGCTGGAGTGGTACTGAGTCCCAGTCACACACCAGGAAAAAGCCAAATCAATCCAGACCTCCATTAATACCAGCTGGAGTGGTACTGAGCCCCACTCACACACCAGGAAAGAGCCAATTCAATCCAGGTCACTATTAGTATCAGTTGGAGTGGTACTGAGTCCCACTCACACACCAAGAAATAGCCAGTTCATTCCAGGCCTCTATTAATACCAGCTGGAGTGGAACTGAGCCCCAGTCACGCACCAGGAAAGAGTCAATTTAATCCAAACCTCTATTCAAACCAGCTGCAGTGGTACTGAGTCCCACTCACACAGCAGGATGGAGCCAATTTAATCCAGGCCTCTATTAATAACAGCTGGAATGGTACTGAGTCCCACACGACACCAGGAAAGAGCCAGTTCAATCCAGGCCTCCATTGATACCAGCTGGAGTGGTACTGAGTCCCACCCAGTCACCAGGAAATAGCCAATTCTAACCAGGCCTCAATTAATAACAGCTGGAGTGGCACTGAGTCCCACTCACACCCTCGAAAAACGCCAATTCAATCAAGGCATCTATTAATAGCAGCTGGAGTGTTACGGAGTCCCACTCACACACCAGGAAAGAGCCAATTCAATCCAGGCCTCTACTAATACCAGCTGGAGTGGTACTGAGTCCCACTCACAGACCAGGAAAGAGCCAATTCAATACAGGCCTCGATTAATACCAGCTGGAGTGGTACTGAGCCGTACTCACACACCAGGAAAGAGATAGTTCATTCCAGGCTTCAATTAAGACCAGCTGGAGTGGTAGTGAGTAACAATCACACACCAGGAAAGAGCCAATTCAAAACAGGCCTCGATTAATACCAGCTGGAGTGGTACTGAGCAATACTCACACACCTGGAAAGTGCCAATTCAATCCAGGCCTCTATTAATACCAGCTGGAATGGTACTGAGCCCCACTCACACACCAGGAAAGAGACAATTCAGTCGAAACCTCTATTAATACCAGCTAGAGTGGTACTGAGTCCCATTGACTCCCCAAGAAAGAGCCAATTCAATCCAGGCCTCTATTAATACCAGCTAGAATGGTACTGAGTCGCACTCACACACCAGTAAAGAACAAATTCATTCCAGGCCTCCATTAATACCAGCTGGAGTGGTACTGAGTCGCACTCACACACCAGTAAAGAACCAATTCATTCCAGGCCTCCATTAATACCAGCTGGAGTGGTACTGAGTCCCACTCACACACCAGGAAAGAGCGAATTCAATCCAGATCTCTATTAATACCATGAGTAGTAGTGCTGAGCCCCACTCACACACCAGAAAAGAGCCAATTCAATGCAAACCTTTATTAATACCGATTGGAGTGGTACTGAGCCCCACTCACACACCAGGAAAAAGCCAATTAAAGCCAGACCGCCATTGATACCAGCAGGAGAGGGACAGAGCCCCACTCACAAACCCGGAAAGAGATAGTTCATTCCAGGCTTCCATTAAGACCAGCTGGAGTGGTACTGAATCCCACTCACACACCAGGAAAGAGCCAATTCAATCCAGGCCTCTATTAATACCAGCTGGAGCGGTACTGAGCCCCACTCACGCACCAGGAAAGAGCCAATTCAATGCAAACCTTTATTAATGCCAGCTGGAGTGGTACTGAGTCCCACTCACACAACAGGAAAAAGCCAATTAAAGCCAGACCGCCATTGATACCAGCTGGAGAGGGACAGAGACCCACTCACACACCAGGAAAGAGATAGTTCATTCCAGGCTTCCATTAAGACCAGCTGGAGTGGTACTGAGTCGCACTCACATACCAGGAAAGAGCCAATTCAATCCAGACCTCTACTAATACCATCTGGAGTGGCACTGAGCCCCACTAACACCCCAGAAAGAGCCAATTCAATCCAGACCTCTACTAATACCATCTGGAGTGGTACTGAGCCCCACTAACACCCCAGGAAAGAGCCAATTCAAACGAGGCCTCTATTAATAACAGCTGGAGTGGCACTGAGTCCCAATCACACCCCAGAAAAACGCCAATTCAATCCAGGCATCTATTAATAGCAGCTGGAGTGGTACTGAGTCCCACTCACACACCAGGAAAGAGCCAATTCAATCCAGGCCTCTACTAATACAAGCTGGAATGGTACTGAGTCCCACTCACACACTCGGAAAGAGCCAATTCAATCCAGGCCTCTATTAATACCAGCTAGAATGGTAGAGTCCCACTCACACACCAGGAAAGAGCCAATTCAATACAGAAATACATCAATGCCAGCTGGAGTGGTATTGAGTCCCACTCACACACCAGGAAAGAGCCAATTCAATACGGAACTCCATTAATACATGCTGGAGTGGTACTGAGTCCCACTCACACACCAGGAAAGAGCCAATTCAATCCAGGTCACTATTAGTACCAGCTGGAGTGGTACTGAGTCCCAGTCACACACCAGGAAAAAGCCAAATCAATCCAGACCTCCATTAATACCAGCTGGAGTGGTACTGAGCCCCACTCACACACCAGGAAAGAGCCAATTCAATCCAGGTCACTATTAGTATCAGTTGGAGTGGTACTGAGTCCCACTCACACACCAAGAAATAGCCAGTTCATTCCAGGCCTCTATTAATACCAGCTGGAGTGGAACTGAGCCCCAGTCACGCACCAGGAAAGAGTCAATTTAATCCAAACCTCTATTCAAACCAGCTGCAGTGGTACTGAGTCCCACTCACACAGCAGGATGGAGCCAATTTAATCCAGGCCTCTATTAATAACAGCTGGAATGGTACTGAGTCCCACACACACACCAGGAAAGAGCCAGTTCAATCCAGGCCTCCATTGATACCAGCTGGAGTGGTACTGAGTCCCACCCAGTCACCAGGAAATAGCCAATTCTAACCAGGCCTCAATTAATAACAGCTGGAGTGGCACTGAGTCCCACTCACACCCTCGAAAAACGCCAATTCAATCAAGGCATCTATTAATAGCAGCTGGAGTGTTACGGAGTCCCACTCACACACCAGGAAAGAGCCAATTCAATCCAGGCCTCTACTAATACCAGCTGGAGTGGTACTGAGTCCCACTCACAGACCAGGAAAGAGCCAATTCAATACAGGCCTCGATTAATACCAGCTGGAGTGGTACTGAGCCGTACTCACACACCAGGAAAGAGATAGTTCATTCCAGGCTTCAATTAAGACCAGCTGGAGTGGTAGTGAGTAACAATCACACACCAGGAAAGAGCCAATTCAAAACAGGCCTCGATTAATACCAGCTGGAGTGGTACTGAGCAATACTCACACACCTGGAAAGTGCCAATTCAATCCAGGCCTCTATTAATACCAGCTGGAATGGTACTGAGCCCCACTCACACACCAGGAAAGAGACAATTCAGTCGAAACCTCTATTAATACCAGCTAGAGTGGTACTGAGTCCCATTGACTCCCCAAGAAAGAGCCAATTCAATCCAGGCCTCTATTAATACCAGCTAGAATGGTACTGAGTCGCACTCACACACCAGTAAAGAACAAATTCATTCCAGGCCTCCATTAATACCAGCTGGAGTGGTACTGAGTCGCACTCACACACCAGTAAAGAACCAATTCATTCCAGGCCTCCATTAATACCAGCTGGAGTGGTACTGAGTCCCACTCACACACCAGGAAAGAGCGAATTCAATCCAGATCTCTATTAATACCATGAGTAGTAGTGCTGAGCCCCACTCACACACCAGAAAAGAGCCAATTCAATGCAAACCTTTATTAATACCGATTGGAGTGGTACTGAGCCCCACTCACACACCAGGAAAAAGCCAATTAAAGCCAGACCGCCATTGATACCAGCAGGAGAGGGACAGAGCCCCACTCACAAACCCGGAAAGAGATAGTTCATTCCAGGCTTCCATTAAGACCAGCTGGAGTGGTACTGAATCCCACTCACACACCAGGAAAGAGCCAATTCAATCCAGGCCTCTATTAATACCAGCTGGAGCGGTACTGAGCCCCACTCACGCACCAGGAAAGAGCCAATTCAATGCAAACCTTTATTAATGCCAGCTGGAGTGGTACTGAGTCCCACTCACACAACAGGAAAAAGCCAATTAAAGCCAGACCGCCATTGATACCAGCTGGAGAGGGACAGAGACCCACTCACACACCAGGAAAGAGATAGTTCATTCCAGGCTTCCATTAAGACCAGCTGGAGTGGTACTGAGTCGCACTCACATACCAGGAAAGAGCCAATTCAATCCAGACCTCTACTAATACCATCTGGAGTGGCACTGAGCCCCACTAACACCCCAGAAAGAGCCAATTCAATCCAGACCTCTACTAATACCATCTGGAGTGGTACTGAGCCCCACTAACACCCCAGGAAAGAGCCAATTCAAACGAGGCCTCTATTAATAACAGCTGGAGTGGCACTGAGTCCCAATCACACCCCAGAAAAACGCCAATTCAATCCAGGCATCTATTAATAGCAGCTGGAGTGGTACTGAGTCCCACTCACACACCAGGAAAGAGCCAATTCAATCCAGGCCTCTACTAATACAAGCTGGAATGGTACTGAGTCCCACTCACACACTCGGAAAGAGCCAATTCAATCCAGGCCTCTATTAATACCAGCTAGAATGGTAGAGTCCCACTCACACACCAGGAAAGAGCCAATTCAATACAGAAATACATCAATGCCAGCTGGAGTGGTATTGAGTCCCACTCACACACCAGGAAAGAGCCAATTCAATACGGAACTCCATTAATAACAGCTGGAGTGGTACTGAGTCCCACTCACACACCAGGAAAGAGCCAATTCAATACAGGCCTCGATTAATACCAGCTGGAGTGGTACTGAGCCCCACTCACGCACCTGGAAAGTGCCAGTTCAATCCAGGCCTCTATTAATACCAGCTGGAATGGTACTGAGCCCCACTCACACACCAGGAAAGAGACTATTCAGTCGAAACCTCTATTAACACCAGCTGGAGTGGTACTGAGTCCCATTGACTCCCCAAGAAACAGCCAATTCAATCCAGGCCTCTATTAATACCAGCTAGAATGGTACTGAGTGCCACTCACACACCAGTAAAGAACCAATTCATTCCAGGCCTCCATTAATACCAGCTGGAGTGGTACTGAGTCCCACTCACACACCAGGAAAGAGCCAATTCAATACAGGCTTCAATTAATACCAGCTGGAGTGGTACTGAGTCCCACTCACACCCCAGAAAAAACCAATTCAATCCAGGCCTCTATTAATAGCAGCTGCAGTGGCACTGAGTCCCTCACATTCACAAGGAAAGAGCCAATTCAATACAGACCTATACTAATACCAGCTGGAGTGGTACAGAATCCCACTCACACACCAGGAAAGAGCCAATTCAATGCAAACCTTTATTAATACCAGTTGGAGTGGTACTGATCCCCACTCACACACCAGGAAAAAGCCAATTAAAGCCAGACCGACATTGATACCAGCTGGAGAGGGACAGAGCCCTACTCACACACCAGGAAAGAGATAGTTCATTCCAGGTTTCCATTAAGACCAGCTGGAGTGGTAGTGAGTCCCAATCACACCCCAGAAAAACGCCAATTCAATCCAGGCATCTATTAATAGCAGCTGGAGTGGTACTGAGTCCCACTCACACACCAGGAAAGAGCCAATTCAATCCAGGCCTCTATTAATACCAGCTGGAGCGGTACTGAGCCCCACTCACGCACCAGGAAAGAGCCAATTCAATGCAAACCTTTATTAATGCCAGCTGGAGAGGTACTGAGTCCCACTCACACACCAGGAAAAACCCAATTAAAGCCAGACCGCCATTGATACCAGCTGGAGAGGGACAGAGACCCACTCACACACCAGGAAAGAGATAGTTCATTCCAGAATTCCATTAAGACCAGCTGGAGTGGTACTGAGTCCCACTCACATACCAGGAAAGAGCCAATTCAATCCAGACCTCTACTTACACCATCTGGAGTGGCACTGAGCCCCACTAACACTCCAGGAAAGAGCCAATTCAAACAAGGCCTCTATTAATAACAGCTGGAGTGGCACTGAGTCCCAATCACACCCCAGAAAAACGCCAATTCAATCCAGGGATCTATTAATAGCAGCTGGAGTGGTACTGAGTCCCACTCACACACCAGGAAAGAGCCAATTCAATCCAGGCCTCTATTAATACCAGCTGGAGCGGTACGGAGCCCCACTCACGCACCTTGAAAGAGCCAATTCAATGCAAACCTTTATTAATGCCAGCTGAAGTGGTACTGAGTCCCACTCACACACCAGGAAAAAGCCAATTAAAGCCAGACCGCCATTGATACCAGCTGGAGAGGGACAGAGACCCACTCACACACCAGGAAAGAGATAGTTCATTCCAGGCTTCCATTAAGACCAGCTGGAGTGGTACTGAGTCCCAATCACATACCAGGAAAGAGCCAATTCAATCCAGACCTCTACTAATACCATCTGGAGTGGCACTGAGCCCCACTAACACCACAGAAAGAGCCAATTCAATCCAGGTCTCTATTAATAACAGATGGAGTGGAAATAACTCCCACTCACACAACAGGAAAGAGCCAATTCAATCCTGGCCTCTATTAACACCAGGTGGTGTGGTACTGAGTCCCACTCACACAGCAGGAAAGGGACAGTTCATTACAGGCCTCTATTAATACCAGCTGGAGTGGAATTAACTCCCACTCACACTCCAGGAAGGAGCCAATTCAATCCAAACCTCTATAAATACCAGCTGGCGTGGTACTGAGCCCCACTCACACACCAGGAAAGAGCCAATTCAATCCAGGCCTCCATTAATACCAGCTGGAGTGGTACTGAGCCCCACTCACAAACCAGGAAAGAGCCAATTCAAACCAGACCTCCATTAATACATGCTGGAGTGGTACTGAGCCCCAGTCACACACCAGGAAAGAGCCAAATCAATCCAGACCTCCATTAATACCAGCTGGAGTGGTACTGAGCCCCACTCACACACCAGGAAAGAGCCAATTCAATCCAGGTCACTATTAGTACCAGCTGGAGTGGTACTGAGTCCCACTCACACACCAAGAAATAGCCAGTTCATTCCAGGCCTCTATTAATACCAGCTGGAGTGGTACTGAGCCCCAGTCACGCACCAGGAAAGAGTCAATTTAATCCAAACCTCTATTCATACCAGCTGCAGTGTTACTGAGTCCCACTCATATACCAGTAAAGAACACATTCATTCCAGGCCTCTATTAATACCAGCGGAGTGGTACTGAGCCGCACTTAGACTCCAGAATAGTTCCATTTCAATCCATTCCTCCTTTATTACCAGCTGGAGTGGTACTGAGCCCCACTCACACACCAGGAAAGAGCCAATTTAATCCAAACCTCTATTCATACCAGCTGCAGTGTTACTGAGTCCCACTCACAAACCAGGAAAGAACAAATTCATTCCAGGCCTCTATTAATAGCAGCTGGAGTGGTATTGAGCACCAGTCACACCCCAGTAAAGAGCCAATTCAATCCAGGCCTCTATTAATACCAGCTGGAGAGGTACTGAGCCCCACTCACCCCAGAAAAAAGCGAATTCAATCCAGGCCTCTATTAACACAAGCTGGAGTGGTACTGAGTCCCACCCATTCACCAGGAAAGAGCCAAGTCAAAACAGGCCTCCATAAATACCAGCTGGAGTGGTACTGTGTCCCACTCACACACCAGGAAAGAGCCAATTCAATACAGGCCTCTATGAATACCAGCTGGAGTGGTACTGAGTCCCACTCACACACCAGGATAGAGCCAATTTAATCCAGGCCTCTATTAATAACAGCTGGAATGGTACTGAGCCCCACACATACACCAGGAAAGAGCCAATTCAATCCAGGCCTCCATTGATACCAGCTGGAGTGATACTGAGCCCCACCCAGTCACCAGGAAATAGCCAATTCTAACCAGGCCTCAATTAATAACAGCTGGAGTGGCACTGAGTCCCACTCACACCCGAGAAAAAAGCCAATTCAATCCAGGCATCTATTTATAGCAGCTGGAGTGGTACTGAGTCCCACTCACACACCAGGAAAGAGCCAATTCAATCCAGGCCTCTACTAATACAAGCTGGAATGGTACTGAGTCCCACTCACACACTCGGAAAGAGCCAATTCAATACAGAACTACATTAATGCCAGCTGGAGTGGTATTGAGTCCCACTCACACACCAGGAAAGAGCCAATTCAATACAGAACTCCATTAATAACAGCTGGAGTGGTACTGAGTCCCACTCACACACCAGGAAAGAGCCAATTCAATACAGGCCTCGATTAATACCAGCTGGAGTGGTACTGAGCCCCACTCACACACCTGGAAAGTGCCAGTTCAATCCAGGCCTCTATTAATACCAGCTAGAATGGTACTGAGCCCCACTCACACACCAGGAAAGAGACAATTCAATACAGAACTACATTAATTCCAGCTGGAGTGGTATTGAGTCCCACTCACACACCAGGAAAGAGCCAATTCAATACAGAACTCCATTAATAACAGCTGGATTGGTACTGAGTCCCACTCACACACCAGGAAAGAGCCAATTCAATACAGGCCTCGATTAATACCAGCTGGAGTGGTACTGAGCCCCACTCACACACCTGGAAAGTGCCAGTTCAATCCAGGCCTCGATTAATACCAGCTGGAGTGGTACTGAGCCCCACTCACACACCAGGAAAGAGACAATTCAGTCGAAACCTCTATTAACACCAGCTGGAGTGTTACTGAGTCGCATTGACTCCCCAAGAAAGAGCCAATTCAATCCAGGCCTCTATTAATACCAGCTAGAATGGTACTGAGTGCCACTCACACACCAGTAAAGAACCAATTCATTCCAGGCCTCCATTAATACCAGCTGGAGTGGTACTGAGTCCCACTCACACACCAGGAAAGAGCCAATTCAATACAGGCTTCAATTAATACCAGCTGGCGTGGTACTGAGCCCCAGTCACGCACCAGGAAAGAGCCAATTCAATGCAAACCTTTATTAATGCCAGCTGGAGTGGTACTGAGCCCCACTCACACACCAGGAAAAACCCAATTAAAGCCAGACCGCCATTGATACCAGCTGGAGAGGGACAGAGACCCACTCACACACCAGGAAAGAGATAGTTCATTCCAGGATTCCATTAAGACCAGCTGGAGTGGTACTGAGTCCCACTCACATACCAGAAAAGGGCAAATTCAATCCAGACATCTACTAATACCATCTGGAGTGGCACTGAGCCCCACTAACACCCCAGGAAAGAGCCAATTCAAACAACGCCTCTATTAATAACAGCTGGAGTGGCACTGAGTCCCAATCACACCCCAGGAAAACGCCAATTTAATCCAGGCATCTATTAATAGCAGCTGGAGTGGTACTGAATCCCACTCACACACCAGGAAAGAGCCAATTCAATCCAGGCCTCTATTAATACCAGCTGGAGCGGTATGGAGCCCCACTCACGCACCAGGAAAGAGCCAATTCAATGCAAACCTTTATTAATGCCAGCTGAAGTGGTACTGCGTCCCACTCACACACCAGGAAAAAGCCAATTAAAGCCAGACCGCCATTGATACCAGCTGGAGAGGGACAGAGACACACTCACACACCAGGAAAGAGATAGTTCATTCCAGGCTTCCATTAAGACCAGCTGGAGTGGTACTGAGTCCCAATCACATACCAGGAAAGAGCAAATTCAATCCAGACCTCTACTAATACCATCTGGAGTGGCACTGAGCCCCACTAACACCCCAGAAAGAGCCAATTCAATCCAGGTCTCTATTAATACCAGATGGAGTGGAAATAACTCCCACTCACACAACAGGAAAGAGCCAATTCAATCCTGGCCTCTATTAACAGCAGGTGGTGTGGTACTGAGTCCCACTCACACAGCAGGGAAGGGACAGTTCATTACAGGACTCTATTAATACCAGCTGGAGTGGAATTAACTCCCACTCACACTCCAGGAAAGAGCCAATTCAATCCAAACCTCTATAAATACCAACTGGCGTGGTGCTGAGCCGCAATTACACACCAGCAAAGAGCCTAATAAATCCAGGATTCCATTAATACAAGCTGGAGTGGTACTGAGTCCCAATCACAAACCAGGAAAGAGCCAATTCAAACCAGACCTCCATTAATACCAGCTGGAGTGGTACTGAGCCCCACTCACACACCAGGAAAGAGCCAATTCAATCCAGGTCACTATTAGTACCAGCTGGAGTGGTACTGAGTCCCACTCACACACCAAGAAATAGCCAGTTCATTGCAGGTCACTATTAATACCAGCTGGAGTGGTACTGAGCCCCAGTCACGCACCAGGAAAGAGTCAATTTAATCCAAACCTCTATTCATACCAGCTGCAGTGTTACTGAGTCCCACTCACACACCAGTAAAGAACAAATTCATTCCAGGCCTCTATTAATACCAGCGGAGTGGTACTGAGCCGCACTTAGATTCTAGAATAGTTCCATTTCAATCCATTCCTCCTTTATTACCAGCTGGAGTGGTACTGAGCCCCACTCACACACCAGGAAAGAGCCAATTTAATCCAAACCTCTATTCATACCAGCTGCAGTGTTACTGAGACCCACTCACAAACCAGGAAAGAACAAATTCATTCCAGGCCTCTATTAATAGCAGCTGGAGTGGTATTGAGCACCAGTCACACCCCAGTAAAGAGCCAATTCAATCCAGGCCTCTATTAATACCAGCTGGAGAGGTACTGAGCCCCACTCACCCCAGAAAAAAGCGAATTCAATCCAGGCCTTTATTAACACAAGCTGGAGTGGTACTGAGTCCCACCCATTCACCAGGAAAGAGCCAAGTCAAACCAGGCCTCCATAAATACCAGCTGGAGTGGTACTGTGTCCAACTCACACACCAGGAAAGAGCCAATTCAATACAGGCCTCTATGAATACCAGCTGGAGTGGTACTGAGTCCCACTCACACACCAGGATAGAGCCAATTTAATCCAGGCCTCTATTAATAACAGCTGGAATGGTACTGAGCCCCACACATACACCAGGAAAGAGCCAGTTCAATCCAGGCCTCCATTGATACCAGCTGGAGTGGTACTGAGCCCCACCCAGTCACCAGGAAATAGCCAATTCTAACCAGGCCTCAATTAATAACAGCTGGAGTGGCACTGAGTCCCACTCACACCCTAGAAAAACGCCAATTCAATCCAGGCATCTATTAATAGCAGCTGGAGTGGTACTGAGTCCCACTCACACACCAGGAAAGAGCCAATTCAATCCAGGCCTCTACTAATACAAGCTGGAATGGTACTGAGTCCCACTCACACACTCGGAAAGAGCCAATTCAATCCAGGCCTCTATTAATACCAGCTAGAATGGTAGAGTCCCACTCACACACCAGGAAAGAGCCAATTCAATACAGAACTACATTAATGCCAGCTGGAGTGGTATTGAGTCCCACTCACACACCAGGAAAGAGCCAATTCAATACAGCACTCCATTAATAACAGCTGGAGTGGTACTGAGTCCCACTCACACACCAGGAAAGAGCCAATTCAATACAGGCCTCGATTAATACCAGCTGGAGTGGTACTGAGCCCCACTCACAAACCTGGAAAGTGCCAGTTCAATCCAGGCCTCTATTAATACCAGCTGGAATGGTACTGAGCCCCACTCACACACCAGGAAAACAGACAATTCAGTCGAAACCTCTATTAACACCAGCTGGAGTGGTACTGAGTCCCATTGACTCCCCAAGAAAGAGCCAATTCAATCCAGGCCTCTACTAATACCAGCTAGAATGGTACTGAGTGCCACTCACACACCAGTAAAGAACCAATTCATTCCAGGCCTCCATTAATACCAGCTGGAGTGGTACTGAGTCCCACTCACACACCAGGAAAGAGCCAATTCAATACAGGCTTCAATTAATACCAGCTGGAGTGGTACTGAGTCCCACTCACAAACCAGAAAAAAAGCCAATTCAATCCAGGCCTCTATTAATAGCAGCTGGAGTGGCACTGAGTCCCTCACATTCACCAGGAAAGAGCCAATTCAATACAGACCTCTATTAATACCAGCTCGAGTGGTACTGAATCCCACACACACACCAGGAAAGAGCGAATTCAATCCAGGCCTCTATTAATACCAGCTGGAGCGGTACGGAGCCCCACTCACGCACCAGGAAAGAGCCAATTCAATGCAAACCTTTATTAATGCCAGCTGAAGTGGTACTGAGTCCCACTCACACACCAGGAAAAAGCCAATTAAAGCCAGACCGCCATTGATACCAGCTGGAGAGGGACAGAGACCCACTCACACACCAGGAAAGAGATAGATCATTCCAGGCTTCCATTAAGACCAGCTGGAGTGGTACTGAGTCCCAATCACATACCAGGAAAGAGCCAATTCAATCCAGACCTCTACTAATACCATCTGGAGTGGCACTGAGCCCCACTAACACCCCAGACAGAGCCAATTCAATCCAGGTCTCTATTAATACCAGATGGAGTGGAAATAACTCCCACTCACACAGCAGGAAAGAGCCAATTCAATCCTGGCCTCTATTAACACCAGGTGGTGTGGTACTGAGTCCCACTCACACAGCAGGAAAGGGACAGTTCATTACAGGACTCTATTAATACCAGCTGGAGCGGAATTAACTCCCACTCACACTCCAGGAAAGAGCCAATTCAATCCAAACCTCTATAAATACCAGCTGGAGTGGTACTGAGCCGCAATTACAAACCAGCAAAGAGCCTAATCAATCCAGGATTCCATTAATACCAGCTGGAGTGGTACTGAGTCCCAATCACAAACCAGGAAAGAGCCAAATCAATCCAGACCTCCATTAATACCAGCTGGAGTGGTACTGAGCCCCACTCACACACCAGGAAAGAGCCAATTCAATCCAGGTCACTATTAGTACCAGCTGGAGTTGTACTGAGTCCCACTCACACACCAAGAAATAGCCAGTTCATTCCAGGTCACTATTAATACCAGCTGGAGTGGTACTGAGCCCCAGTCACGCACCAGGAAAGAGTCAATTTAATCCAAACCTCTATTCATACCAGCTGCAGTGTTACTGAGTCCCACTCACACACCTGTAAAGAACAAATTCATTCCAGGCCTCTATTAATACCAGCGGAGTGGTACTGAGCCGCACTTAGATTCTAGAATAGTTCCATTTCAATCCATTCCTCCTTTATTACCAGCTGGAGTGGTACTGAGCCCCACTCACACACCAGGAAAGAGCCAATTTAATCCAAACCTCTATTCATACCAGCTGCAGTGTTACTGAGTCCCACTCACAAACCAGGAAAGAACAAATTCATTCCAGGCCTCTATTAATAGCAGCTGGAGTGGTATTGAGCACCAGTCACACCCCAGTAAAGAGCCAATTCAATCCAGGCCTCTATTAATACCAGCTGGAGAGGTACTGAGCCCCACTCACCCCAGAAAAAAGCGAATTCAATCCAGGCCTCTATTAACACAAGCTGGAGAGGTACTGAGTCCCACCCATTCACCAGGAAAGAGCCAAGTCAAACCAGGCCTCCATAAATACCAGCTGGAGTGGTACTGTGTCCCACTCACACACCAGGAAAGAGCCAATTCAATACAGGCCTCTATGAATACCAGCTGGAGTGGTACTGAGTCCCACTCACACACCAGGATAGAGCCAATTTAATCCAGGCATCTATTAATAGCAGCTGGAGTGGTACTGAGTCCCACTCACACACCAGGAAAGAGCCAATTCAATCCAGGCCTCTACTAATACAAGCTGGAATGGTACTGAGTCCCACTCACACACTCGGAAAGAGCCAATTCAATCCAGGCCTCTATTAATACCAGCTAGAATGGTAGAGTCCCACTCACACACCAGGAAAGAGCCAATTCAATACAGAACTACATTAATGCCAGCTGGAGTGGTATTGAGTCCCACTCACACACCAGGAAAGAGCCAATTCAATACAGCACTCCATTAATAACAGCTGGAGTGGTACTGAGCCCCACTCACACACCTGGACAGTGCCAGTTCAATCCAGGCCTCTATTAATACCAGCTGGAATGGTACTGAGCCCCACTCACACACCAGGAAAGAGACAATTCAGTCGAAACCTCTATTAACACCAGCTGGAGTGGTACTGAGTCCCATTGACCCCCCAAGAAAGAGCCAATTCAATCCAGGCCTCTATTAATACCAGCTAGAATGGTACTGAGTGCCACTCACACACCAGTAAAGAACCAATTCATTCCAGGCCTCCATTAATACCAGCTGGAGTGGTACTGAGTCCCACTCACACACCAGGAAAGAGCCAATTCAATACAGGCTTCAATTAATACCAGCTGGAGTGGTACTGAGTCCCACTCACAAACCAGAAAAAAAGCCAATTCAATCCAGGCCTCTATTAATAGCAGCTGGAGTGGCACTGAGTCCCTCACATTCACCAGGAAAGAGCCAATTCAATACAGACCTCTATTAATACCAGCTCGAGTGGTACTGAATCCCACACACACACCAGGAAAGAGCGAATTCAATCCAGGCCTCTATTAATACCAGCTGGAGCGGTACGGAGCCCCACTCACGCACCAGGAAAGAGCCAATTCAATGCAAACCTTTATTAATGCCAGCTGAAGTGGTACTGAGTCCCACTCACACACCAGGAAAAAGCCAATTAAAGCCAGACCGCCATTGATACCAGCTGGAGAGGGACAGAGACCCACTCACACACCAGGAAAGAGATAGATCATTCCAGGCTTCCATTAAGACCAGCTGGAGTGGTACTGAGTCCCAATCACATACCAGGAAAGAGCCAATTCAATCCAGACCTCTACTAATACCATCTGGAGTGGCACTGAGCCCCACTAACACCCCAGACAGAGCCAATTCAATCCAGGTCTCTATTAATACCAGATGGAGTGGAAATAACTCCCACTCACACAGCAGGAAAGAGCCAATTCAATCCTGGCCTCTATTAACACCAGGTGGTGTGGTACTGAGTCCCACTCACACAGCAGGAAAGGGACAGTTCATTACAGGACTCTATTAATACCAGCTGGAGCGGAATTAACTCCCACTCACACTCCAGGAAAGAGCCAATTCAATCCAAACCTCTATAAATACCAGCTGGAGTGGTACTGAGCCGCAATTACAAACCAGCAAAGAGCCTAATCAATCCAGGATTCCATTAATACCAGCTGGAGTGGTACTGAGTCCCAATCACAAACCAGGAAAGAGCCAAATCAATCCAGACCTCCATTAATACCAGCTGGAGTGGTACTGAGCCCCACTCACACACCAGGAAAGAGCCAATTCAATCCAGGTCACTATTAGTACCAGCTGGAGTTGTACTGAGTCCCACTCACACACCAAGAAATAGCCAGTTCATTCCAGGTCACTATTAATACCAGCTGGAGTGGTACTGAGCCCCAGTCACGCACCAGGAAAGAGTCAATTTAATCCAAACCTCTATTCATACCAGCTGCAGTGTTACTGAGTCCCACTCACACACCTGTAAAGAACAAATTCATTCCAGGCCTCTATTAATACCAGCGGAGTGGTACTGAGCCGCACTTAGATTCTAGAATAGTTCCATTTCAATCCATTCCTCCTTTATTACCAGCTGGAGTGGTACTGAGCCCCACTCACACACCAGGAAAGAGCCAATTTAATCCAAACCTCTATTCATACCAGCTGCAGTGTTACTGAGTCCCACTCACAAACCAGGAAAGAACAAATTCATTCCAGGCCTCTATTAATAGCAGCTGGAGTGGTATTGAGCACCAGTCACACCCCAGTAAAGAGCCAATTCAATCCAGGCCTCTATTAATACCAGCTGGAGAGGTACTGAGCCCCACTCACCCCAGAAAAAAGCGAATTCAATCCAGGCCTCTATTAACACAAGCTGGAGAGGTACTGAGTCCCACCCATTCACCAGGAAAGAGCCAAGTCAAACCAGGCCTCCATAAATACCAGCTGGAGTGGTACTGTGTCCCACTCACACACCAGGAAAGAGCCAATTCAATACAGGCCTCTATGAATACCAGCTGGAGTGGTACTGAGTCCCACTCACACACCAGGATAGAGCCAATTTAATCCAGGCATCTATTAATAGCAGCTGGAGTGGTACTGAGTCCCACTCACACACCAGGAAAGAGCCAATTCAATCCAGGCCTCTACTAATACAAGCTGGAACGGTACTGAGTCCCACTCACACACTCGGAAAGAGCCAATTCAATCCAGGCCTCTATTAATACCAGCTAGAATGGTAGAGTCCCACTCACACACCAGGAAAGAGCCAATTCAATACAGAACTACATTAATGCCAGCTGGAGTGGTATTGAGTCCCACTCACACACCAGGAAAGAGCCAATTCAATACAGCACTCCATTAATAACAGCTGGAGTGGTACTGAGCCCCACTCACACACCTGGACAGTGCCAGTTCAATCCAGGCCTCTATTAATACCAGCTGGAATGGTACTGAGCCCCACTCACACACCAGGAAAGAGACAATTCACTCGAAACCTCTATTAACACCAGCTGGAGTGGTACTGAGTCCCATTGACCCCCCAAGAAAGAGCCAATTCAATCCAGGCCTCTATTAATACCAGCTAGAATGGTACTGAGTGCCACTCACACACCAGTAAAGAACCAATTCATTCCAGGCCTCCATTAATACCAGCTGGAGTGGTACTGAGTCCCACTCACACACCAGGAAAGAGCCAATTCAATACAGGCTTCAATTAATACCAGCTGGAGTGTTACTGAGTCCCACTCACAAACCAGAAAAAAAGCCAATTCAATCCAGGCCTCTATTAATAGCAGCTGGAGTGGCACTGAGTCCCTCACATTCACCAGGAAAGAGCCAATTCAATACAGACCTCTATTAATACCAGCTCGAGTGGTACTGAATCCCACACACACACCAGGAAAGAGCCAATTCAATGCAAACCTTTATTAATACCAGTTGGAGTGGTACTGAGCCCCACTTACACACCAGGAAAAAGCCAATTAAAGCCAGACCGCCATTGATACCAGCTGGAGAGGGACAGAGCCCCACTCACACACCAGGGAAGAGATATTTCATTCAAGGCTTCCATTAAGACCAGCTGGAGTGGCAGTGAGTCCCAATCACACCCCAGAAAAACGCCAATTCAATCCAGGCATCTATTAACAGCAGCTGGAGTGGTACTGAGTCCCACTCACACACCAGGAAAGAGCCAATTCAATGCAAACCTTTATTAATGCCAGCTGGAGTGGAACTGAATCCCACTCACACACCAGGAATAAGCCAATTAAAGCCAGACCGCCATTGATACCAGCTGGAGAGGGACAGAGACCCACTGACACACCAGGAAAGAGATAGTTCATTCCAGGCTTCCATTAAGACCAGCTGGAGTGGTACTGAGTCCCACTCACATACCAGGAAAGAGACAATTCAATCCAGACCTCTACTAATACCATCTGGAGTGGCACTGAGCCCCACTAACACCCCAGAAAGAGCCAATTCAATCCAGGTCTCTATAAATACCAGATGGAGTGGAAATAACTCCCACTCACACAACAGGAAAGAGCCAATTCAATCCTGGCCTCTATTAACACCAGGTGGTGTGGTACTGAGTCCCACTCACACAGCAGGAAAGGGACAGTTCATTACAGGCCTCTATTAATACCAGCTGGAGTGGAATTAACTCCCACTCGCACTCCAGGAAAGAGCCAATTCAATCCAAACCTCTATAAATACCAGCTGGCGTGGTACTGAGCCGCAATTATACACCAGCAAAGAGCCAATTCAAACCAGACCTCCATTAATACATGCTGGAGTGGTACTGAGCCCCAGTCACGCACCAGGAATGAGCCAAATCAATCCAGACCTCCATTAATACCAGCTGGAGTGGCACTGAGCCCCACTCACACACCAGGAAAGAGCCAATTCAATCCAGTTCACTATTAGTACCAGCTGGAGCGGTACGGAGTCCCACTCACACACCAAGAAATAGCCAGTTCATTCCAGGCCTCTATTAATACCAGCTGGTGTGGTACTGAGCCCCAGTCACGCACCAGGAAAGAGTCAATTTAATCCAAACCTCTATTCATACCAGCTGCAGTGTTACTGAGTCCCACTCACACACCAGGAAAGAACAAATTCATTCCAGGCCTCTATTAATACCAGCTGGAGTGGTACTGAGTCCCTCTCACACACCAGGAAAGTGCCAATTCAATACAGGCTTTTATTAATACCGGCTGGAGTGGTACTGAGACCCACACACACCCCAGAAGAAAGCCAATTCAATCCAGGCCTCTATTAATAGCAGCTGGAGTGGTATTGAGCACCAGTCACACCCCAGTAAAGAGCCAATTCAATCCAGGCCTCTATTAATACCAGCTGGAGAGGTACTGAGCCCCACTCACCCCAGAAAAAAGCAAATTCAATCCAGGCCTCTATTAACACAAGCTGGAGTGATACTGAGTCCCACCCATTCACCGGGAAAGAGCCAAGTCAAACCAGGCCTCCATAAATACCAGCTGGAGTGGTACTGTGTCCCACTCACAGACCAGGATAGAGCCAATTTAATCCAGGCCTCTATTAATAACAGCTGGAATGGTACTGAGCCCCACACACACACCAGGAAAGAGCCAGTTCAATCCAGGCCTCCATAGATACCAGCTGGAGTGGTACTGAGTCCCACCCAGTCACCAGGAAATAGCCAATTCTAACCAGGCATCAATTAATAACAGCTGGGGTGGCACTGAGTCCCACTCACACCCTCGAAAAACGCCAATTCAATCCATGCATCTATTAATAGCAGCTGGAGTGGTACTGAGTCCCACTCACACACCAGGAAAGAGCCAATTCAATCCAGGCCTCTACTAATACAAGCTGGAATGGTACTGAGTCCCACTCACACACTCGGAAAGAGCCAATTCAATCCAGGCATCTATTAATACCAGCTAGAATGGTAGAGTCCCGCTCACACACGAGGAAAGAGCCAATTCAATACAGAACTAAATTAATGCCAGCTGGAGTGGTATTGAGTCCCACTCACACACCAAGAAAGAGCCAATTCAATACAGAACACCATTAATAACAGCTGGAGTGGTACTGAGTCCCACTCACACACCAGAAAAGAGCGAATTCAATACAGGCCTCGATTAATACCAGCTGGAGTGGTACTGAGCTGCACTCACACACCTGGAAAGTGCCAGTTCAATCCAGGCCTCTATTAACACCAGCTGGAGTGGTACTGAGTCCCATTGACTCCCCAAGAAAGAGACAATTCAATCCAGGCCTCTATTAATACCAGCTAGAATGGTACTGAGTCCCACTCACACACCAGTAAAGAGCCAATTCATTCCAGGCCTCCATTAATACCAGCTGGAGTGGTACTGAGTCCCACTCACACACCAGGAAAGAGCCAATTCAATACAGGCTTCAATTAATACCAGCTGGAGTGGTACTGAGTCCAACTCACACAACAGGGAAGAGCCAGTTCATTCCAGGCCTCTATTAATCGCAGCTGGAGTGGCACTGAGTCCCTCACATTCACAAGAAAAGAGCCAATTCAATACAGACCTCTATTAATACCAGCTGGAGTGGTACTGAATCACACACACACACCAGGAAAGAGCGAATTCAATCCAGATCTCTATTAATACCATGAGTAGTAGTGCTGAGCCCCACTCACACACCAGGAAAGAGCCAATTCAATGCAAACCTTTATTAATACCAGTTGGAGTGGTATTGAGCCCCACTCACACACCAGGAAAAAGCCAATTAAAGCCAGACCGCCATTGATACCAGCTGGAGAGTGACAGAGCCCCACTCACACACCAGGAAAGAGATAGTTCATTCCAGCCTTCCATTAAGACCAGCTGGAGTGGTAGTGAGTCCCACTCACATACCAGGAAAGAGATAGTTCATTCCAGGCTTCCATTAAGACCAGCTGGAGTGGTAGTGAGTCCCACTCACATACCAGGAAAGAGCCAATTCATCCAGACCTCTACTAATACCATCTGGAGTGGCACTGAGCCCCACTAACACCCCACAAAGAGCCAATTCAATCCAGGTCTCTATTAATACCAGCTGGAGTGGAATTAACTCCCACTCACACAGCAGGAAAGAGCCAATTCAATCCAGACCTCTACTAATACCATCTGGAGTGGCACTGAGCCCCACTAAAACCCCAGAAAGAGCCAATTCAATCCAGGTCTCTATTAATACCAGCTGGAGTGGAATTAACTCCCACTCACACTCCAGGAAAGAGCCAATTCAATACTGGCATCCATTAACACCAGGTGGAGTGGTACTGAGTCCCACTCACACAGCAGGAAACGGACAGTTCATTACAGGCCTCTATTAATCACAGCTGGAGTGGAATTAACCCCCACTCACACTCCAGGAAAGAGCCAATTCAATCCAAACCTCTATAAATACCAGATGGAGTGGTACTGAGCTGCAAATACACACCAGCAAAGAGCTAAATCAATCCAGGATTCCATTAATACCAGCTGGAGTGGTACTGAGTCCCAATCACACACCAGAAAAGAGCCAGTTCATTCCAGGTCTCTATTAATACCAGCTGGAGTGGTACTGAGTCCAACTCACACAACAGGGAACAGCCAGTTCATTCCAGGCCTCTATTAATACCGGCTGGAGTGGTACTGAGCCGCACTTACACTCCAGAATTGTTCCATTTCAATCCATTCCTCCTTTATTACTAGCTGGAGTAGCACTGAGTCCAACTCACACAACAGGAGAGAGCCAATTCAATCCAAACCTCTATTAATACCAGCTGGAGTGGTACTGAGCCCCACCCACACCACAGAAAAAGCCAATTCAATCCAGGCCTATATTAATAACAGCTGGAAAGGTACTGAGTCCCACTCACACACCAGTAAAGAACCAATTCATTCCAGGCCTCTATTAATACCAGCTGGAGTGGTACTGAGTCCCACTCACACACCAGTAATGAGCCAATTCAATACAGGCTTCGATTAATACCAGCTGGAGTGGTACTGATTCCCACTCAAACACCAGGAAAGAGCCAATTCAATCCAGGCCTCTATTAATGCCAGCTGGAGTGGTACTGAGTCCCACTCACATCCCACAAAAATGCCAATTCAATCCAGGCATCTATTCAGAGCAGCTGGAGTGGCACGGAGTCCCACCCATTCACCAGGAAAGAGCCAATTAAAACCAGGCCTCGAGTAATACCAGCTGGAGTGGTACTGAGTCCCACTCACACACCAGTAAAGAGCCAATTCAATACAGGCTTCGATTAATACCAGCTGGAGTGGTACTGAGTCCCACTCACACACCAGGAAAGAGCCAATTCAATACAGGCCTCTATTAATATCAGATGGAGTGGTACTGAGTCCCACTCACACACCAGGTAAGTGCCAGTTCAATCCAGGCCTCTATTAATAACAGCTGGAATGGTACTGACTCCCACCCATTCACCAGGAAAGAGCCAATTCAAACCAGGCCTCTATTAATAACAGCTGGAGTGGCACTGAGTCCCACTCACAAGCCAGGAAAACGCCAATTCTATCCAGGCATCTATTAATAGCAGCTGGAGTGGTACTGAGTCCCAATCACACACCAGGAAAGAGCCAATTCAATCCAGGCCTCGATTCATTCCAGCTGGAATGGTACTGAGTCCCACTCACACACTCGGAAAGAGCCAATTCAATCCAAGCCTCTATTAATACCAGCTAGAATGGTACTGCGTCCCACTCACACTCTCAGAAAGAGCCAATTCAATCCAGGCCTCTATTAATACCAACTGCAGTGGTACTGAGCCCCACTCACACACCAGGAAAGAGCCAATTCAATACAGAAAACCATTAATACCAGCTGGAATAGTACTGAGTCCCACTCACACACCAGTATCGAGCCAATTCAATACAGAACTACATTAATGCCAGCTGGAGTGGTACTGAGACCCACTCACACACCAGGAAAGAGCCAATTCAATGCAGAACTCCATTAAAAGCAGCTGGAGTGGGACTGAGTCCCACTCACACACCAGGAAAGAGCCAATTCAATACAGGCCTCTATTAATACCAGCTGGAGTGTTACTGAGCCCCACTCACACACCAGGAAAGAACCAATTCAATACAGGCCTCTATTAATACCAGCTGGAGTGGTACTGATTCCCATTCACACACCAAGAAAGAGCCAGTCAATTCCAGGCCTCTATTAATACCAGCTGGAGTGGTACTGAGCCGCACATACAGTCCAGAATAGTTCCATTTCAATCAATTCCTCCTTTATTTCCAGTTGGAGTGGGACTGAGCCCCACTCACAAAGCAGTAAAGAGCCAATTTAGTCCAGGCCTCTATTAATAACAGCTGGAGTAGCACTGAGTCCCACTGAAACACCAGGAGAGAGCCAATTCAATACAGACCTCTATTAATATCACTGGAGTGGAACTGAGTCTCACTCACCCACCAGGAAAGAGGCAATTCAATACAGACCACTATTATTACCAGCTGGGTTGGTACTGAGTCCCACTCACACACCCGGAAAGAGCCAATTTAATCCAAACTTCTATGAATACCAGCTGGAGTGGTACTGAGTCCCACTCACCCCAGAAAAAAGCCAATTCAATCCAGGCCTCTATTAATAGCAGCTGGAGTGGCACTGAGTTCCTCACATTCACCAGGAAAGAGCCAATTCAATACAGACCTCTATTAATACCAGCTGGAGTGGTACTGAATCCCACACACACACCAGGAAAGAGCGAATTCAATCCAGATTTCTATTAATACCATGAGTAGTAGTACTGAGTCCCACTCACAAACCAGGAAAAAGCCAATTAAAGCCAATCCGGCATGGATACCAGCTGGAGAGGGACAGAGCCCCACTCACACACCAGGAAAGAGATAGTTCATTCCAGGCTTCCATTAAGACCAGCTGGAGTGGTAGTGAGTCCCACTCACATACCAGGAAAGAGCCAATTCAATCGAGACCTCTACTAATACCATCTGGAGTGGCACTGAGCCCCACTAACACCCCAGAAAGAGCCAATTCAATCCAGGTCTCTATTAATACCAGCTGGAGTGGAATTAACACCCACTCACACACCAGGAAAGTGCCAATTCAATACAGGCTTCTATTAATACCGGCTGGAGTGGTACTGAGTCCCACTCACACCCCAGAAAAAAGCCAATTCAATCCAGGCCTCTATTAATACCAGCTGGAGTGGTACTGAGCCCCACTCACCCCAGAAAAAAGCGAATTCAATCCAGGCCTCCATTAACACAAGCTGGAGTGGTACTGAGTCCCACCCATTCACCAGGAAAGAGCCAAGTAAAACCAGGTCTCCATAAATACCAGCTGGAGTGGTACTGTGTCCCACTCACACACCAGGAAAGAGCCAATTCAATACAGGCCTCTATGAATACCAGCTGGAGTGGTACTGAGTCCCACACACACACCAGGAAAGAGCCAGTTCAATCCAGGCCTCCATTGATAACAGCTGCAGTGGTACTGAGTCCCACCCAGTCACCAGGAAATAGCCAATTCTAACCAGGCCTCTATTAATAACAGCTGGAGTGGCACTGAGTCCCACTCATACCCTCAAAAAACGCCAATTCAATCCAGGCATCTATTAATAGCAGCTGGAGTGGTACTGAGTCCCACTCATACACCAGGAAAGAGCCAATTCAATCCAGGCCTCTACGAATACAAGCTGGAATGGTACTGAGTCCCACTCACACAGTCGGAAAGAGCCAATTCAATCCAGGCCTCTATTAATATCAGCTAGAATGGTAGAGTCCCACTCACACACCAGGAAAGAGCCAATTCAATACAGAACTACATTAATGCCAGTTGGAGTGGTATTGAGTCCCACTCACACACCAGGAAAGAGCCAATTCAATACAGAACTCCATTAAAAACAGCTGGAGTGGTACTGAGTCCCACTCACACACCAGGAAAGAGCCAATTCAATACAGGCCTCGATTAATACCAGCTGGAATGGTACTGAGCCCCACTCACACACCAGGAAAGAGCCAATTCAGTCGAAACCTCTATTAACACCAGCTGGAGTGGTACTGAGTCCCATTGACTCCCCAAGAAAGAGCCAATTCAATCCAGGCCTCTATTAATACCAGCTAGAATGGTACTGAGTCCCACTCACACACCAGTAAAGAACCAATTCATTCCAGGCCTCCATTAATACCAGCTGGAGTGGTACTGAGTCCCACTCACACACCAGGAAAGAGCCAATTCAATACAGAACTACATTAATGCCAGTTGGAGTGGTATTGAGTCCCACTCACACACCAGGAAAGAGCCAATTCAATACAGAACTCCATTAAAAACAGCTGGAGTGGTACTGAGTCCCACTCACACACCAGGAAAGAGCCAATTCAATACAGGCCTCGATTAATACCAGCTGGAGTGGTACTGAGCCCCACTCACAAACCTGGAAAGTGCCAGTTCAATCCAGGCCTCTATTAATACCAGCAGGAATGGTACTGAGCCCCACTCACACACCAGGAAAGAGCCAATTCAGTCGAAACCTCTATTAACACCAGCTGGAGTGGTACTGAGTCCCATTGACTCCCCAAGAAAGAGCCAATTCAATCCAGGCCTCTATTAATACCAGCTAGAATGGTACTGAGTCCCACTCACACACCAGTAAAGAGCCAATTCATTCCAGGCCTCCATTAATACCAGCTGGAGTGGTACTGAGTCCCACTCACACACCAGGAAAGAGCCAATTCAATACAGGCTTCAATTAATACCAGCTGGAGTGGTACTGAGTCCAACTCACACAACAGGGAAGAGCCAGTTCATTCCAGGCCTCTATTAATCGCAGCTGGAGTGGCACTGAGTCCCTCACATTCACAAGAAAAGAGCCAATTCAATACAGACCTCTATTAATACCAGCTGGAGTGGTACTGAATCACACACACACACCAGGAAAGAGCGAATTCAATCCAGATCTCTATTAATACCATGAGTAGTAGTGCTGAGCCCCACTCACACACCAGGAAAGAGCCAATTCAATGCAAACCTTTATTAATACCAGTTGGAGTGGTATTGAGCCCCACTCACACACCAGGAAAAAGCCAATTAAAGCCAGACCGCCATTGATACCAGCTGGAGAGTGACAGAGCCCCACTCACACACCAGGAAAGAGATAGTTCATTCCAGGCTTCCATTAAGACCAGCTGGAGTGGTAGTGAGTCCCACTCACATACCAGGAAAGAGATAGTTCATTCCAGGCTTCCATTAAGACCAGCTGGAGTGGTAGTGAGTCCCACTCACATACCAGGAAAGAGCCAATTCATCCAGACCTCTACTAATACCATCTGGAGTGGCACTGAGCCCCACTAACACCCCACAAAGAGCCAATTCAATCCAGGTCTCTATTAATACCAGCTGGAGTGGAATTAACTCCCACTCACACAGCAGGAAAGAGCCAATTCAATCCAGACCTCTACTAATACCATCTGGAGTGGCACTGAGCCCCACTAAAACCCCAGAAAGAGCCAATTCAATCCAGGTCTCTATTAATACCAGCTGGAGTGGAATTAACTCCCACTCACACTCCAGGAAAGAGCCAATTCAATACTGGCATCCATTAACACCAGGTGGAGTGGTACTGAGTCCCACTCACACAGCAGGAAAGGGACAGTTCATTACAGGCCTCTATTAATCACAGCTGGAGTGGAATTAACCCCCACTCACACTCCAGGAAAGAGCCAATTCAATCCAAACCTCTATAAATACCAGATGGAGTGGTACTGAGCTGCAAATACACACCAGCAAAGAGCTAAATCAATCCAGGATTCCATTAATACCAGCTGGAGTGGTACTGAGTCCCAATCACACACCAGAAAAGAGCCAGTTCATTCCAGGTCTCTATTAATACCAGCTGGAGTGGTACTGAGTCCAACTCACACAACAGGGAAGAGCCAGTTCATTCCAGGCCTCTATTAATACCGGCTGGAGTGGTACTGAGCCGCACTTACACTCCAGAATTGTTCCATTTCAATCCATTCCTCCTTTATTACTAGCTGGAGTAGCACTGAGTCCAACTCACACAACAGGAGAGAGCCAATTCAATCCAAACCTCTATTAATACCAGCTGGAGTGGTACTGAGCCCCACCCACACCACAGAAAAAGCCAATTCAATCCAGGCCTATATTAATAACAGCTGGAAAGGTACTGAGTCCCACTCACACACCAGTAAAGAACCAATTCATTCCAGGCCTCTATTAATACCAGCTGGAGTGGTACTGAGTCCCACTCACACACCAGTAATGAGCCAATTCAATACAGGCTTCGATTAATACCAGCTGGAGTGGTACTGATTCCCACTCAAACACCAGGAAAGAGCCAATTCAATCCAGGCCTCTATTAATGCCAGCTGGAGTGGTACTGAGTCCCACTCACATCCCACAAAAATGCCAATTCAATCCAGGCATCTATTCAGAGCAGCTGGAGTGGCACGGAGTCCCACCCATTCACCAGGAAAGAGCCAATTAAAACCAGGCCTCGAGTAATACCAGCTGGAGTGGTACTGAGTCCCACTCACACACCAGTAAAGAGCCAATTCAATACAGGCTTCGATTAATACCAGCTGGAGTGGTACTGAGTCCCACTCACACACCAGGAAAGAGCCAATTCAATACAGGCCTCTATTAATATCAGATGGAGTGGTACTGAGTCCCACTCACACACCAGGTAAGTGCCAGTTCAATCCAGGCCTCTATTAATAACAGCTGGAATGGTACTGACTCCCACCCATTCACCAGGAAAGAGCCAATTCAAACCAGGCCTCTATTAATAACAGCTGGAGTGGCACTGAGTCCCACTCACAAGCCAGGAAAACGCCAATTCTATCCAGGCATCTATTAATAGCAGCTGGAGTGGTACTGAGTCCCAATCACACACCAGGAAAGAGCCAATTCAATCCAGGCCTCGATTCATTCCAGCTGGAATGGTACTGAGTCCCACTCACACACTCGGAAAGAGCCAATTCAATCCAAGCCTCTATTAATACCAGCTAGAATGGTACTGCGTCCCACTCACACTCTCAGAAAGAGCCAATTCAATCCAGGCCTCTATTAATACCAACTGCAGTGGTACTGAGCCCCACTCACACACCAGGAAAGAGCCAATTCAATACAGAAAACCATTAATACCAGCTGGAATAGTACTGAGTCCCACTCACACACCAGTATCGAGCCAATTCAATACAGAACTACATTAATGCCAGCTGGAGTGGTACTGAGACCCACTCACACACCAGGAAAGAGCCAATTCAATGCAGAACTCCATTAAAAGCAGCTGGAGTGGGACTGAGTCCCACTCACACACCAGGAAAGAGCCAATTCAATACAGGCCTCTATTAATACCAGCTGGAGTGTTACTGAGCCCCACTCACACACCAGGAAAGAACCAATTCAATACAGGCCTCTATTAATACCAGCTGGAGTGGTACTGATTCCCATTCACACACCAAGAAAGAGCCAGTCAATTCCAGGCCTCTATTAATACCAGCTGGAGTGGTACTGAGCCGCACATACAGTCCAGAATAGTTCCATTTCAATCAATTCCTCCTTTATTTCCAGTTGGAGTGGGACTGAGCCCCACTCACAAAGCAGTAAAGAGCCAATTTAGTCCAGGCCTCTATTAATAACAGCTGGAGTAGCACTGAGTCCCACTGAAACACCAGGAGAGAGCCAATTCAATACAGACCTCTATTAATATCACTGGAGTGGAACTGAGTCTCACTCACCCACCAGGAAAGAGGCAATTCAATACAGACCACTATTATTACCAGCTGGGTTGGTACTGAGTCCCACTCACACACCCGGAAAGAGCCAATTTAATCCAAACTTCTATGAATACCAGCTGGAGTGGTACTGAGTCCCACTCACCCCAGAAAAAAGCCAATTCAATCCAGGCCTCTATTAATAGCAGCTGGAGTGGCACTGAGTTCCTCACATTCACCAGGAAAGAGCCAATTCAATACAGACCTCTATTAATACCAGCTGGAGTGGTACTGAATCCCACACACACACCAGGAAAGAGCGAATTCAATCCAGATTTCTATTAATACCATGAGTAGTAGTACTGAGTCCCACTCACAAACCAGGAAAAAGCCAATTAAAGCCAATCCGGCATGGATACCAGCTGGAGAGGGACAGAGCCCCACTCACACACCAGGAAAGAGATAGTTCATTCCAGGCTTCCATTAAGACCAGCTGGAGTGGTAGTGAGTCCCACTCACATACCAGGAAAGAGCCAATTCAATCGAGACCTCTACTAATACCATCTGGAGTGGCACTGAGCCCCACTAACACCCCAGAAAGAGCCAATTCAATCCAGGTCTCTATTAATACCAGCTGGAGTGGAATTAACACCCACTCACACACCAGGAAAGTGCCAATTCAATACAGGCTTCTATTAATACCGGCTGGAGTGGTACTGAGTCCCACTCACACCCCAGAAAAAAGCCAATTCAATCCAGGCCTCTATTAATACCAGCTGGAGTGGTACTGAGCCCCACTCACCCCAGAAAAAAGCGAATTCAATCCAGGCCTCCATTAACACAAGCTGGAGTGGTACTGAGTCCCACCCATTCACCAGGAAAGAGCCAAGTAAAACCAGGTCTCCATAAATACCAGCTGGAGTGGTACTGTGTCCCACTCACACACCAGGAAAGAGCCAATTCAATACAGGCCTCTATGAATACCAGCTGGAGTGGTACTGAGTCCCACACACACACCAGGAAAGAGCCAGTTCAATCCAGGCCTCCATTGATAACAGCTGCAGTGGTACTGAGTCCCACCCAGTCACCAGGAAATAGCCAATTCTAACCAGGCCTCTATTAATAACAGCTGGAGTGGCACTGAGTCCCACTCATACCCTCAAAAAACGCCAATTCAATCCAGGCATCTATTAATAGCAGCTGGAGTGGTACTGAGTCCCACTCATACACCAGGAAAGAGCCAATTCAATCCAGGCCTCTACGAATACAAGCTGGAATGGTACTGAGTCCCACTCACACAGTCGGAAAGAGCCAATTCAATCCAGGCCTCTATTAATATCAGCTAGAATGGTAGAGTCCCACTCACACACCAGGAAAGAGCCAATTCAATACAGAACTACATTAATGCCAGTTGGAGTGGTATTGAGTCCCACTCACACACCAGGAAAGAGCCAATTCAATACAGAACTCCATTAAAAACAGCTGGAGTGGTACTGAGTCCCACTCACACACCAGGAAAGAGCCAATTCAATACAGGCCTCGATTAATACCAGCTGGAATGGTACTGAGCCCCACTCACACACCAGGAAAGAGCCAATTCAGTCGAAACCTCTATTAACACCAGCTGGAGTGGTACTGAGTCCCATTGACTCCCCAAGAAAGAGCCAATTCAATCCAGGCCTCTATTAATACCAGCTAGAATGGTACTGAGTCCCACTCACACACCAGTAAAGAACCAATTCATTCCAGGCCTCCATTAATACCAGCTGGAGTGGTACTGAGTCCCACTCACACACCAGGAAAGAGCCAATTCAATACAGAACTACATTAATGCCAGTTGGAGTGGTATTGAGTCCCACTCACACACCAGGAAAGAGCCAATTCAATACAGAACTCCATTAAAAACAGCTGGAGTGGTACTGAGTCCCACTCACACACCAGGAAAGAGCCAATTCAATACAGGCCTCGATTAATACCAGCTGGAGTGGTACTGAGCCCCACTCACAAACCTGGAAAGTGCCAGTTCAATCCAGGCCTCTATTAATACCAGCAGGAATGGTACTGAGCCCCACTCACACACCAGGAAAGAGCCAATTCAGTCGAAACCTCTATTAACACCAGCTGGAGTGGTACTGAGTCCCATTGACTCCCCAAGAAAGAGCCAATTCAATCCAGGCCTCTATTAATACCAGCTAGAATGGTACTGAGTCCCACTCACACACCAGTAATGAACCAATTCATTCCAGGCCTCCATTAATACCAGCTGGAGTGGTACTGAGTCCCACTCACACACCAGGGAAGAGCCAATTCAATACAGGCTTCAATTAATACCAGCTGGAGTGGTACTGAGTCCCACTCACACCCCAGAAAAAAGCCAATTCAATCCAGGCCTCTATTAATAGCAGCTGGAGTGGCACTGAGTCCCTCACATTCACCAGGAAAGAGCCAATTCAATACAGACCTCTATTAATACCAGCTGGAGTGGTACTGAATCCCACACACACACCAGGAAAGAGCGAATTCAATCCAGATCTCTATTAATACCATGAGTAGTAGTGCTGAGCCCCACTCACACACCAGGAAAGAGCCAATTCAATGCAAACCTTTATTAATACCAGTTGGAGTGGTACTGAGCCCCACTCACACACCAGGAAAAAGCCAATTAAAGCCAGACCGCCATTGATACCAGCTGGAGAGGGACAGAGCCCCACTCACACACCAGGAAAGAGATAGTTAATTCCAGGCTTCCATTAAGACCAGCTGGAGTGGTAGTGAGTCCCACTCACATAACAGGAAAGAGCCAATTCAATCCAGACCTCTACTAATACCATCTGGAGTGGCACTGAGCCCCACTAACACCCCAGAAAGAGCCAATTCAATCCAGGTCTCTATTAATACCAGCTGGAGTGGAATTAAATCCCACTCACACTCCAGGAAAGAGCCAATTCAATACTGGCATCCATTAACACCAGGTGGTGTGGTACTGAGTCCCACGCACACAGCAGGAAAGGGACAGTTCATTACAGGCCTCTATTAATCACAGCTGGAGTGGAATTAACTCCCACTCACACTCCAGGAAAGAGCCAATTCAATCCAAACCTCTATAAATACCAGCTGGAGTGGTACTGAGCCGCAAATACACAACAGCAAAGAGCTAAATCAATCCAGGATTCCATTAATACCAGCTGGAGTGGTACTGAGTCCCAATCACACACCACGAAAGAGCCAATTCAAACCAGACCTCCATTAATACATGCTGGAGTGGTACTGAGCCCCACTCACACACCAGAAAAGAGCCAAATCAATCCAGACCTCCGTTAATACATGCTGGAGTGGTACTGAGCCCCACTCACACACCAGGAAAGAGCCAATTCAATCCAGGTCACTATTAGTACCAGCTGAAGTGGTACTGAGTCCCACTCACACACCAAGAAAGAGCCAGTTCATTCCAGGTCTCTATTAATACCAGCTGGAGTGGTACTGAGTCCAACTCACACAACAGTGAAGAGCCAGTTCATTCCAGGGCTCTATTAATACCGGCTGGAGTGGTACTGAGCCGCACTTACACTCCAGAATAGTTCAATTTCAATCCATTCCTCCTTTATTACTAGCTGGAGTAGCACTGAGTCCAACTCACACAACAGGAGAGAGCCAATTCAATTCAAACCTCCATTAATACCAGCTGGAGTGGTACTGAGCCCCACCCACACCACAGAAAAAGCCAATTCAATCCAGGCCTCTATTAATAACAGCTGGAATGGTACTGAGTCCCTCTCAAACACCAGTAAAGAACCAATTCATTCCAGGCCTCTATTAATACCAGCTGGAGTGGTACAGAGTCCCACTCACACACCAGTAAAGATCCAATTCAATACAGGCTTCGATTAATACCAGCTGGAGTAGTACTGAGTCCCATTCACACACCAGGTAAGAGCCAATTCAATCCAGGCCTCTATTAATACCAGCTGGAGTGGTACTGAGTCCCACTCACAGCCCAGAAAAATGCCAATTCAATCCAGGCATCTATTAATAGCAGCTGGAGTGGCACTGAGTCCCTCACATTCACCAGGAAATAGCCAATTAAAACCAGGCCTCGAGTAATACCAGCTGGAGAGGTACTGAGCACTACTCTTCCACCAGAAAAGAGTCAATTCAATACAGACCTCTATTAATACCAGCTGGAAAGGTACTGAGTCCCACAGAGACATCAGTAAAGAACCAATTCAATCCAGTCCTCTACTAATATCTGCTGGAGTGGAACTGAGTCTCACTCACCCACCAGGAAAGAGGAAATTCAATACAGACCACTATTATTACCAGCTGGAGTGGTACTGAGTCCCACTCACACAACCGGAAAGAGCCAATTTAATCCAAACTTCTATGAATACCAGCTGGAGTGGTACTGAGTCCCACCCACCCCAGAAAAAAGCCAATTCAATCCAGGCCTCTATTAATACCAGCCAGAGTGGTACTGAGTCCCACTCACACACCAGGAAAGCGCCAATTCAATCCAGACCTCTATTATTACCAGCTGGAGCGGTACTGTGCCCACTCACACACCAGGAAAGAGCCAATTCAATACAGGCCTCTATTAATATCAGATGGAGTGGTACTGAGTCCCACTCACACACCAGGTAAGTGCCAGTTCAATCCAGGCCTCTATTAATAACAGCTGGAATGGTACTGAGTCCCATTCACACACCAGGTAAGTGCCAGTTCAATCCAGGCCTGCATTAATACCAGCTGGAGTGGTACTGAGTCCCACCCATTCACCAGGAAAGAGCCAATTCAAACCAGGCCTCTATTAACAACAGCTGGAGTGGCACTGAGTCCCACTCACAAGCCAGGAAAACGCCAATTCTATCCAGGCATCTATTAATAGCAGCTGGAGTGGTACTGAGTCCCATTCACACACTCGGAAAGAGCCAATTCAATCCAAGCCTCTATTAATACCAGATAGAATGGTACTGAGTCCCACTCACACACTCAGAAAGAGCCAATTCAATCCAGGACTCTATTAATACCAACCGCAGTGTTACTGAGCCCCACTCACACACCAGTAAAGAGCCAATTCAATACAGAACCACATTAATGCCAGCTGGAGTGGTACTGAGACCCACTCACACACCAGGAAAGAGCCAATTCAATACAGAACTCCATTAAAAGCAGCTGGAGTGGTACTGAGTCCCACTCACACACCAGGAAAGAGCCAATTCAATACAGGCCTCTATTAATACCAGCTGGAGTGTTACTGAGCCCCACTCACACACCAGGAAAGAGCCAATTCAATACAGGCCTCTATTAATACCGGCTGGAGTGGTACTGATTCCCACTCACACACCAAGAAAGAGCCAGTTCATTCCAGGCCTCTATTAATACCAGCTGGAGTGGTACAGAGTCCCACTCACACACAAGTAAAGATCCAAATCAATCCAGGTCTCTATTACTACCAGCTGGAGTGGTACTGAGTCCATCTCACACATCAGGGAAGAGCCAGTTCATTCCAGGCCTCTATTAATACCAGCTGGAGTGGTACTGAGCCGCACTTACACTCCAGAATAGTTCCATTTCAATCCATCCCTCCTTTATTACCAGCTGGAGTGGGTCTGAGCCCCACTCACAAAGCAGGAAAGAGCCAATTTAATCCAGGCCTCTATTAATTACAGCTGGAGTAGCACTGAGTCCCACTCACACATCCGGAAAGGGCCAATTTAATCCAAACTTCTATGAATACCAGCTGGAGTGGTACTGAGCCCCACTCACCCCAGAAAAAAGCCAATTCAATCCAGGCCTCTATTAATACCAGCTGGAGTGCTACTGAGTCCCACTCACACACCAAGAAAGCGCCAATTCAATCCAGACCTCTATTATTACCAGCTGGAGCGGTACTGTGCCCACTCACACACCAGGAAAGAGCCAATTCAATACAGGCCTCTATTAATACCAGCTGGAGTGGTACTGAGCCCCACTCACCCCAGAAAAAAGCGAATTCAATCCAGGCCTCCATTAACACAAGCTGGAGTGGTACTGAGTCCCACCCATTCACCAGGAAAGAGCCAAGTAAAACCAGGTCTCCATAAATACCAGCTGGAGTGGTACTGTGTCCCACTCACACACCAGGAAAGAGCCAATTCAATACAGGCCTCTATGAATACCAGCTGGAGTGGTACTGAGTCCCACACACACACCAGGAAAGAGCCAGTTCAATCCAGGCCTCCATTGATAACAGCTGCAGTGGTACTGAGTCCCACCCAGTCACCAGGAAATAGCCAATTCTAACCAGGCCTCTATTAATAACAGCTGGAGTGGCACTGAGTCCCACTCATACCCTCAAAAAACGCCAATTCAATCCAGGCATCTATTAATAGCAGCTGGAGTGGTACTGAGTCCCACTCATACACCAGGAAAGAGCCAATTCAATCCAGGCCTCTACGAATACAAGCTGGAATGGTACTGAGTCCCACTCACACAGTCGGAAAGAGCCAATTCAATCCAGGCCTCTATTAATATCAGCTAGAATGGTAGAGTCCCACTCACACACCAGGAAAGAGCCAATTCAATACAGAACTACATTAATGCCAGTTGGAGTGGTATTGAGTCCCACTCACACACCAGGAAAGAGCCAATTCAATACAGAACTCCATTAAAAACAGCTGGAGTGGTACTGAGTCCCACTCACACACCAGGAAAGAGCCAATTCAATACAGGCCTCGATTAATACCAGCTGGAATGGTACTGAGCCCCACTCACACACCAGGAAAGAGCCAATTCAGTCGAAACCTCTATTAACACCAGCTGGAGTGGTACTGAGTCCCATTGACTCCCCAAGAAAGAGCCAATTCAATCCAGGCCTCTATTAATACCAGCTAGAATGGTACTGAGTCCCACTCACACACCAGTAAAGAACCAATTCATTCCAGGCCTCCATTAATACCAGCTGGAGTGGTACTGAGTCCCACTCACACACCAGGAAAGAGCCAATTCAATACAGAACTACATTAATGCCAGTTGGAGTGGTATTGAGTCCCACTCACACACCAGGAAAGAGCCAATTCAATACAGAACTCCATTAAAAACAGCTGGAGTGGTACTGAGTCCCACTCACACACCAGGAAAGAGCCAATTCAATACAGGCCTCGATTAATACCAGCTGGAGTGGTACTGAGCCCCACTCACAAACCTGGAAAGTGCCAGTTCAATCCAGGCCTCTATTAATACCAGCAGGAATGGTACTGAGCCCCACTCACACACCAGGAAAGAGCCAATTCAGTCGAAACCTCTATTAACACCAGCTGGAGTGGTACTGAGTCCCATTGACTCCCCAAGAAAGAGCCAATTCAATCCAGGCCTCTATTAATACCAGCTAGAATGGTACTGAGTCCCACTCACACACCAGTAAAGAGCCAATTCATTCCAGGCCTCCATTAATACCAGCTGGAGTGGTACTGAGTCCCACTCACACACCAGGAAAGAGCCAATTCAATACAGGCTTCAATTAATACCAGCTGGAGTGGTACTGAGTCCAACTCACACAACAGGGAAGAGCCAGTTCATTCCAGGCCTCTATTAATCGCAGCTGGAGTGGCACTGAGTCCCTCACATTCACAAGAAAAGAGCCAATTCAATACAGACCTCTATTAATACCAGCTGGAGTGGTACTGAATCACACACACACACCAGGAAAGAGCGAATTCAATCCAGATCTCTATTAATACCATGAGTAGTAGTGCTGAGCCCCACTCACACACCAGGAAAGAGCCAATTCAATGCAAACCTTTATTAATACCAGTTGGAGTGGTATTGAGCCCCACTCACACACCAGGAAAAAGCCAATTAAAGCCAGACCGCCATTGATACCAGCTGGAGAGTGACAGAGCCCCACTCACACACCAGGAAAGAGATAGTTCATTCCAGGCTTCCATTAAGACCAGCTGGAGTGGTAGTGAGTCCCACTCACATACCAGGAAAGAGATAGTTCATTCCAGGCTTCCATTAAGACCAGCTGGAGTGGTAGTGAGTCCCACTCACATACCAGGAAAGAGCCAATTCATCCAGACCTCTACTAATACCATCTGGAGTGGCACTGAGCCCCACTAACACCCCACAAAGAGCCAATTCAATCCAGGTCTCTATTAATACCAGCTGGAGTGGAATTAACTCCCACTCACACAGCAGGAAAGAGCCAATTCAATCCAGACCTCTACTAATACCATCTGGAGTGGCACTGAGCCCCACTAAAACCCCAGAAAGAGCCAATTCAATCCAGGTCTCTATTAATACCAGCTGGAGTGGAATTAACTCCCACTCACACTCCAGGAAAGAGCCAATTCAATACTGGCATCCATTAACACCAGGTGGAGTGGTACTGAGTCCCACTCACACAGCAGGAAAGGGACAGTTCATTACAGGCCTCTATTAATCACAGCTGGAGTGGAATTAACCCCCAACTCACACTCCAGGAAAGAGCCAATTCAATCCAAACCTCTATAAATACCAGATGGAGTGGTACTGAGCTGCAAATACACACCAGCAAAGAGCTAAATCAATCCAGGATTCCATTAATACCAGCTGGAGTGGTACTGAGTCCCAATCACACACCAGAAAAGAGCCAGTTCATTCCAGGTCTCTATTAATACCAGCTGGAGTGGTACTGAGTCCAACTCACACAACAGGGAAGAGCCAGTTCATTCCAGGCCTCTATTAATACCGGCTGGAGTGGTACTGAGCCGCACTTACACTCCAGAATTGTTCCATTTCAATCCATTCCTCCTTTATTACTAGCTGGAGTAGCACTGAGTCCAACTCACACAACAGGAGAGAGCCAATTCAATCCAAACCTCTATTAATACCAGCTGGAGTGGTACTGAGCCCCACCCACACCACAGAAAAAGCCAATTCAATCCAGGCCTATATTAATAACAGCTGGAAAGGTACTGAGTCCCACTCACACACCAGTAAAGAACCAATTCATTCCAGGCCTCTATTAATACCAGCTGGAGTGGTACTGAGTCCCACTCACACACCAGTAATGAGCCAATTCAATACAGGCTTCGATTAATACCAGCTGGAGTGGTACTGATTCCCACTCAAACACCAGGAAAGAGCCAATTCAATCCAGGCCTCTATTAATGCCAGCTGGAGTGGTACTGAGTCCCACTCACATCCCACAAAAATGCCAATTCAATCCAGGCATCTATTCAGAGCAGCTGGAGTGGCACGGAGTCCCACCCATTCACCAGGAAAGAGCCAATTAAAACCAGGCCTCGAGTAATACCAGCTGGAGTGGTACTGAGTCCCACTCACACACCAGTAAAGAGCCAATTCAATACAGGCTTCGATTAATACCAGCTGGAGTGGTACTGAGTCCCACTCACACACCAGGAAAGAGCCAATTCAATACAGGCCTCTATTAATATCAGATGGAGTGGTACTGAGTCCCACTCACACACCAGGTAAGTGCCAGTTCAATCCAGGCCTCTATTAATAACAGCTGGAATGGTACTGACTCCCACCCATTCACCAGGAAAGAGCCAATTCAAACCAGGCCTCTATTAATAACAGCTGGAGTGGCACTGAGTCCCACTCACAAGCCAGGAAAACGCCAATTCTATCCAGGCATCTATTAATAGCAGCTGGAGTGGTACTGAGTCCCAATCACACACCAGGAAAGAGCCAATTCAATCCAGGCCTCGATTCATTCCAGCTGGAATGGTACTGAGTCCCACTCACACACTCGGAAAGAGCCAATTCAATCCAAGCCTCTATTAATACCAGCTAGAATGGTACTGCGTCCCACTCACACTCTCAGAAAGAGCCAATTCAATCCAGGCCTCTATTAATACCAACTGCAGTGGTACTGAGCCCCACTCACACACCAGGAAAGAGCCAATTCAATACAGAAAACCATTAATACCAGCTGGAATAGTACTGAGTCCCACTCACACACCAGTATCGAGCCAATTCAATACAGAACTACATTAATGCCAGCTGGAGTGGTACTGAGACCCACTCACACACCAGGAAAGAGCCAATTCAATGCAGAACTCCATTAAAAGCAGCTGGAGTGGGACTGAGTCCCACTCACACACCAGGAAAGAGCCAATTCAATACAGGCCTCTATTAATACCAGCTGGAGTGTTACTGAGCCCCACTCACACACCAGGAAAGAACCAATTCAATACAGGCCTCTATTAATACCAGCTGGAGTGGTACTGATTCCCATTCACACACCAAGAAAGAGCCAGTCAATTCCAGGCCTCTATTAATACCAGCTGGAGTGGTACTGAGCCGCACATACAGTCCAGAATAGTTCCATTTCAATCAATTCCTCCTTTATTTCCAGTTGGAGTGGGACTGAGCCCCACTCACAAAGCAGTAAAGAGCCAATTTAGTCCAGGCCTCTATTAATAACAGCTGGAGTAGCACTGAGTCCCACTGAAACACCAGGAGAGAGCCAATTCAATACAGACCTCTATTAATATCACTGGAGTGGAACTGAGTCTCACTCACCCACCAGGAAAGAGGCAATTCAATACAGACCACTATTATTACCAGCTGGGTTGGTACTGAGTCCCACTCACACACCCGGAAAGAGCCAATTTAATCCAAACTTCTATGAATACCAGCTGGAGTGGTACTGAGTCCCACTCACCCCAGAAAAAAGCCAATTCAATCCAGGCCTCTATTAATAGCAGCTGGAGTGGCACTGAGTTCCTCACATTCACCAGGAAAGAGCCAATTCAATACAGACCTCTATTAATACCAGCTGGAGTGGTACTGAATCCCACACACACACCAGGAAAGAGCGAATTCAATCCAGATTTCTATTAATACCATGAGTAGTAGTACTGAGTCCCACTCACAAACCAGGAAAAAGCCAATTAAAGCCAATCCGGCATGGATACCAGCTGGAGAGGGACAGAGCCCCACTCACACACCAGGAAAGAGATAGTTCATTCCAGGCTTCCATTAAGACCAGCTGGAGTGGTAGTGAGTCCCACTCACATACCAGGAAAGAGCCAATTCAATCGAGACCTCTACTAATACCATCTGGAGTGGCACTGAGCCCCACTAACACCCCAGAAAGAGCCAATTCAATCCAGGTCTCTATTAATACCAGCTGGAGTGGAATTAACACCCACTCACACACCAGGAAAGTGCCAATTCAATACAGGCTTCTATTAATACCGGCTGGAGTGGTACTGAGTCCCACTCACACCCCAGAAAAAAGCCAATTCAATCCAGGCCTCTATTAATACCAGCTGGAGTGGTACTGAGCCCCACTCACCCCAGAAAAAAGCGAATTCAATCCAGGCCTCCATTAACACAAGCTGGAGTGGTACTGAGTCCCACCCATTCACCAGGAAAGAGCCAAGTAAAACCAGGTCTCCATAAATACCAGCTGGAGTGGTACTGTGTCCCACTCACACACCAGGAAAGAGCCAATTCAATACAGGCCTCTATGAATACCAGCTGGAGTGGTACTGAGTCCCACACACACACCAGGAAAGAGCCAGTTCAATCCAGGCCTCCATTGATAACAGCTGCAGTGGTACTGAGTCCCACCCAGTCACCAGGAAATAGCCAATTCTAACCAGGCCTCTATTAATAACAGCTGGAGTGGCACTGAGTCCCACTCATACCCTCAAAAAACGCCAATTCAATCCAGGCATCTATTAATAGCAGCTGGAGTGGTACTGAGTCCCACTCATACACCAGGAAAGAGCCAATTCAATCCAGGCCTCTACGAATACAAGCTGGAATGGTACTGAGTCCCACTCACACAGTCGGAAAGAGCCAATTCAATCCAGGCCTCTATTAATATCAGCTAGAATGGTAGAGTCCCACTCACACACCAGGAAAGAGCCAATTCAATACAGAACTACATTAATGCCAGTTGGAGTGGTATTGAGTCCCACTCACACACCAGGAAAGAGCCAATTCAATACAGAACTCCATTAAAAACAGCTGGAGTGGTACTGAGTCCCACTCACACACCAGGAAAGAGCCAATTCAATACAGGCCTCGATTAATACCAGCTGGAATGGTACTGAGCCCCACTCACACACCAGGAAAGAGCCAATTCAGTCGAAACCTCTATTAACACCAGCTGGAGTGGTACTGAGTCCCATTGACTCCCCAAGAAAGAGCCAATTCAATCCAGGCCTCTATTAATACCAGCTAGAATGGTACTGAGTCCCACTCACACACCAGTAAAGAACCAATTCATTCCAGGCCTCCATTAATACCAGCTGGAGTGGTACTGAGTCCCACTCACACACCAGGAAAGAGCCAATTCAATACAGAACTACATTAATGCCAGTTGGAGTGGTATTGAGTCCCACTCACACACCAGGAAAGAGCCAATTCAATACAGAACTCCATTAAAAACAGCTGGAGTGGTACTGAGTCCCACTCACACACCAGGAAAGAGCCAATTCAATACAGGCCTCGATTAATACCAGCTGGAGTGGTACTGAGCCCCACTCACAAACCTGGAAAGTGCCAGTTCAATCCAGGCCTCTATTAATACCAGCAGGAATGGTACTGAGCCCCACTCACACACCAGGAAAGAGCCAATTCAGTCGAAACCTCTATTAACACCAGCTGGAGTGGTACTGAGTCCCATTGACTCCCCAAGAAAGAGCCAATTCAATCCAGGCCTCTATTAATACCAGCTAGAATGGTACTGAGTCCCACTCACACACCAGTAATGAACCAATTCATTCCAGGCCTCCATTAATACCAGCTGGAGTGGTACTGAGTCCCACTCACACACCAGGGAAGAGCCAATTCAATACAGGCTTCAATTAATACCAGCTGGAGTGGTACTGAGTCCCACTCACACCCCAGAAAAAAGCCAATTCAATCCAGGCCTCTATTAATAGCAGCTGGAGTGGCACTGAGTCCCTCACATTCACCAGGAAAGAGCCAATTCAATACAGACCTCTATTAATACCAGCTGGAGTGGTACTGAATCCCACACACACACCAGGAAAGAGCGAATTCAATCCAGATCTCTATTAATACCATGAGTAGTAGTGCTGAGCCCCACTCACACACCAGGAAAGAGCCAATTCAATGCAAACCTTTATTAATACCAGTTGGAGTGGTACTGAGCCCCACTCACACACCAGGAAAAAGCCAATTAAAGCCAGACCGCCATTGATACCAGCTGGAGAGGGACAGAGCCCCACTCACACACCAGGAAAGAGATAGTTAATTCCAGGCTTCCATTAAGACCAGCTGGAGTGGTAGTGAGTCCCACTCACATAACAGGAAAGAGCCAATTCAATCCAGACCTCTACTAATACCATCTGGAGTGGCACTGAGCCCCACTAACACCCCAGAAAGAGCCAATTCAATCCAGGTCTCTATTAATACCAGCTGGAGTGGAATTAAATCCCACTCACACTCCAGGAAAGAGCCAATTCAATACTGGCATCCATTAACACCAGGTGGTGTGGTACTGAGTCCCACGCACACAGCAGGAAAGGGACAGTTCATTACAGGCCTCTATTAATCACAGCTGGAGTGGAATTAACTCCCACTCACACTCCAGGAAAGAGCCAATTCAATCCAAACCTCTATAAATACCAGCTGGAGTGGTACTGAGCCGCAAATACACAACAGCAAAGAGCTAAATCAATCCAGGATTCCATTAATACCAGCTGGAGTGGTACTGAGTCCCAATCACACACCACGAAAGAGCCAATTCAAACCAGACCTCCATTAATACATGCTGGAGTGGTACTGAGCCCCACTCACACACCAGAAAAGAGCCAAATCAATCCAGACCTCCGTTAATACATGCTGGAGTGGTACTGAGCCCCACTCACACACCAGGAAAGAGCCAATTCAATCCAGGTCACTATTAGTACCAGCTGAAGTGGTACTGAGTCCCACTCACACACCAAGAAAGAGCCAGTTCATTCCAGGTCTCTATTAATACCAGCTGGAGTGGTACTGAGTCCAACTCACACAACAGTGAAGAGCCAGTTCATTCCAGGGCTCTATTAATACCGGCTGGAGTGGTACTGAGCCGCACTTACACTCCAGAATAGTTCAATTTCAATCCATTCCTCCTTTATTACTAGCTGGAGTAGCACTGAGTCCAACTCACACAACAGGAGAGAGCCAATTCAATTCAAACCTCCATTAATACCAGCTGGAGTGGTACTGAGCCCCACCCACACCACAGAAAAAGCCAATTCAATCCAGGCCTCTATTAATAACAGCTGGAATGGTACTGAGTCCCTCTCAAACACCAGTAAAGAACCAATTCATTCCAGGCCTCTATTAATACCAGCTGGAGTGGTACAGAGTCCCACTCACACACCAGTAAAGATCCAATTCAATACAGGCTTCGATTAATACCAGCTGGAGTAGTACTGAGTCCCATTCACACACCAGGTAAGAGCCAATTCAATCCAGGCCTCTATTAATACCAGCTGGAGTGGTACTGAGTCCCACTCACAGCCCAGAAAAATGCCAATTCAATCCAGGCATCTATTAATAGCAGCTGGAGTGGCACTGAGTCCCTCACATTCACCAGGAAATAGCCAATTAAAACCAGGCCTCGAGTAATACCAGCTGGAGTGGTACTGAGCACTACTCTTCCACCAGAAAAGAGTCAATTCAATACAGACCTCTATTAATACCAGCTGGAAAGGTACTGAGTCCCACAGAGACATCAGTAAAGAACCAATTCAATCCAGTCCTCTACTAATATCTGCTGGAGTGGAACTGAGTCTCACTCACCCACCAGGAAAGAGGAAATTCAATACAGACCACTATTATTACCAGCTGGAGTGGTACTGAGTCCCACTCACACAACCGGAAAGAGCCAATTTAATCCAAACTTCTATGAATACCAGCTGGAGTGGTACTGAGTCCCACCCACCCCAGAAAAAAGCCAATTCAATCCAGGCCTCTATTAATACCAGCCAGAGTGGTACTGAGTCCCACTCACACACCAGGAAAGCGCCAATTCAATCCAGACCTCTATTATTACCAGCTGGAGCGGTACTGTGCCCACTCACACACCAGGAAAGAGCCAATTCAATACAGGCCTCTATTAATATCAGATGGAGTGGTACTGAGTCCCACTCACACACCAGGTAAGTGCCAGTTCAATCCAGGCCTCTATTAATAACAGCTGGAATGGTACTGAGTCCCATTCACACACCAGGTAAGTGCCAGTTCAATCCAGGCCTGCATTAATACCAGCTGGAGTGGTACTGAGTCCCACCCATTCACCAGGAAAGAGCCAATTCAAACCAGGCCTCTATTAACAACAGCTGGAGTGGCACTGAGTCCCACTCACAAGCCAGGAAAACGCCAATTCTATCCAGGCATCTATTAATAGCAGCTGGAGTGGTACTGAGTCCCATTCACACACTCGGAAAGAGCCAATTCAATCCAAGCCTCTATTAATACCAGATAGAATGGTACTGAGTCCCACTCACACACTCAGAAAGAGCCAATTCAATCCAGGACTCTATTAATACCAACCGCAGTGTTACTGAGCCCCACTCACACACCAGTAAAGAGCCAATTCAATACAGAACCACATTAATGCCAGCTGGAGTGGTACTGAGACCCACTCACACACCAGGAAAGAGCCAATTCAATACAGAACTCCATTAAAAGCAGCTGGAGTGGTACTGAGTCCCACTCACACACCAGGAAAGAGCCAATTCAATACAGGCCTCTATTAATACCAGCTGGAGTGTTACTGAGCCCCACTCACACACCAGGAAAGAGCCAATTCAATACAGGCCTCTATTAATACCGGCTGGAGTGGTACTGATTCCCACTCACACACCAAGAAAGAGCCAGTTCATTCCAGGCCTCTATTAATACCAGCTGGAGTGGTACAGAGTCCCACTCACACACAAGTAAAGATCCAAATCAATCCAGGTCTCTATTACTACCAGCTGGAGTGGTACTGAGTCCATCTCACACATCAGGGAAGAGCCAGTTCATTCCAGGCCTCTATTAATACCAGCTGGAGTGGTACTGAGCCGCACTTACACTCCAGAATAGTTCCATTTCAATCCATCCCTCCTTTATTACCAGCTGGAGTGGGTCTGAGCCCCACTCACAAAGCAGGAAAGAGCCAATTTAATCCAGGCCTCTATTAATTACAGCTGGAGTAGCACTGAGTCCCACTCACACATCCGGAAAGGGCCAATTTAATCCAAACTTCTATGAATACCAGCTGGAGTGGTACTGAGCCCCACTCACCCCAGAAAAAAGCCAATTCAATCCAGGCCTCTATTAATACCAGCTGGAGTGCTACTGAGTCCCACTCACACACCAAGAAAGCGCCAATTCAATCCAGACCTCTATTATTACCAGCTGGAGCGGTACTGTGCCCACTCACACACCAGGAAAGAGCCAATTCAATACAGGCCTCTATTCATACCAGCTGGAATGGTACTGAGTCCCACTCACACACTCGGAAAGAGCCAATTCAATCCAAGCCTCTATTTATACCAGATGGAATGGTACTGAGTCCCACTCACACACTCAGAAAGAGCCAATTCAATCCAGGCCTCTATTAATACCAACCGCAGTGGTACTGAGCCCCACTCACACACCAGGAAAGAGCCAATTCAATACAGAAATTCATTAATACCAGCTGGAATAGTACTGAGTCCCACTCACACACCAGCAAAGAGCAAATTCAACACAGATCTACATTAATGCCAGCAGGAGTGGTACTGAGACCCACTCACACACCAAGAAAGAGCCAATTCAATACAGAACTCCATTAAAAGCAGCTGGAGTGGTACTGAGTCCCACTCACACACCAGGAAAGAGCCAATTCAATACAGGCCTCTATTAATACCAGCTGGAGTGGTACTGAGTCCCACTCACACACAAGTAAAGATCCAAATCAATCCAGGTCTCTATTAATACCAGCTGGAGTGGTACTGAGTCCAACTCACACATCAGGGAAGAGCCAGTTCATTCCAGGACACAATTAATACCAGCTGGAGTGGTACTGAGCCGCACTTATACGCCAGAATAGTTCCATTTCAGTCCATTCCTCCTTTATTACCAGCTGGAGTGGGACTGAGCCCCACTCACAAAGCAGTAAAGAGCCAATTTAATCCAGGCCTCTATTAATAACAGCTGGAGCAGCAATGAGTCCCACTCACACACCAGGAGAGAGCCAATTCAATCCAAACCTCTATTAATACCAGCTGGGGTGGTACTGAGTCCAACTCGCACCCCAGAAAAAAGCCAATTCAATCCAGGCCTCTTTAATAGCAACTGGAGTGGTACTGAGTCCCACTCACACACCAGTAATGAACCAATTAATTCCAGGCCTCTATTAATACCAGCTGGAGTGGCACTGAGTCCCACTCACACACCAGGAAAGAGCAAATTCAAACCATGCCTCCATTAATACCAGCTGGAGTGGTACTGTGTCCCAAATACACACCAGGAAAGAGCTAATTTAATCCAGGCCTCTATTAATAACAGCTGGATGGTACTGAGTCCCACTCACACAACAGAAAAAAAGGCCAATTCAATCCAGGTCTCCATTAATACCAGCTGCAGTGGTACTGAGTACCACTCACACACCAGGAAAGAGCCAATTCAAACTGGACCTCTATTAATACCAGCTGGAATGGTACTGAGTCCCACTCACACACTCGGAAAGAGCCAATTCAATCCAGGCCTCTATTAATACCAGCTGCAGTGGTACTGAGCCCCACTCACACACCAGGAAAGAGCCAATTCAATACAGAGCTACATTAATACAAGCTGGAATGCTACTGAGTCCCACTCACACACCAGGAAAGAGTCAATTCAATACAGAACTCCATTAATAACAGCTGGAGTGGTACTGAGTCCCACTCACACACCAAGAAAGAGCCAATTCAATACAGGCCTCGATTAATACCAGCTGGAATGGTACTGAGACCCACACACACACCATGAAAGAGCCAATTTAATCCAGACCTCTTAATACCAGCTTGAGTGGTACTGAGCCCCACTCACACAGCTGGAAAGAGCCAATTCAATATAGGCCTCTATTAATACAAGCTGGAGTGGCACTGAGTCACACTGACACACCAGGAGAGAGCCAATTCAATCCAGGCTTCTATCAATACCAGCATGAGTGGTATTGAGTGCCACTCACACACCAGTAAAGAGCCAATTCAATCCAGGCCTCTATTTAAACCAGCTGGAGCGGTACTGAGTCCCACTCACACACCAGTAAAGAGCCAATTCAATCCAGGCCTCTATTTAAACCAGCTGGAGCGGTACTGAGTCCCACTCACACACCAGTAAAGAGCCAATTCAATCCAGGCCTCTATTTAAACCAGCTGGAGCGGTACTGAGTCCCACTCACACACCAGTAAAGAGCCAATTCAATCCAGACCTCTATTAATACCAGCTGGAGTGGTACTGAGCCCCACTCACGAACCAGGAAAGAGCCAATTCAATCCAGGCCTTCATTAACACCAGCCGGAGTGGTACTGAGCCCCCCTCACACACCTGCAAAGAGCCAATTCAATCCAGGCCTCCATTAATACCAGCTGGCGCGGTACTGAGGCCCACTCACACAACAGTAAAGAGGGAATTCAATCCAGACCTCTATTAATACCAGCTGGAGTGGTACTGAATCCCACTCTCACACCAGGACAGAGCCAATTGAAACCAGGTTTCTATTAATACCAGCTGGAGTGGTACTGAGTCCCACTCTCACACCAGGACAGAGCCAATTCAATCCAGGTCTCTATTAATACCAGCTGGAGTGTTAGGGAGCCCCACTCACACACCAGGATAGAGCCAATTCAATCCAGGCCTCTATTAATACGAGCTGCAGTGGCACTGAGTCCCACTCACACACCAGGAAAGAGGCAATTCAATCCAGACCACATAATACCAGCTGGAGTGGGACTGAGTCCCACTCACACACCAGGATAGAGCCAATTCAATCCACGGTAGGCTATTGCAGAAAATACGCAAGTATGGGGTTGAAGGTGATTTAGAGCTTTGGATCAGAAATTGGCTAGCTGAAAGAAGACAGAGGGTGGTGGTTGATGGCAAATGTTCATCCTGGAGTTTAGTTACTAGTGGTGTACCGCAAGGATCTGTTTTGGGGCCACTGCTGTTTGTCATTTTTATAAATGACCTGGAAGAGGGTGTAGAAGGGTGGGTTAGTAAATTTGCAGATGACACTAAGGTCGGTGGAGTTGTGGATCGTGCCGAAGGATGTTGTCGGGTACAGAGAGACATAGATAGGCTGCAGAGCTGGGCTGAGAGATGGCAAATGGAGTTTAATGCGGAAAAGTGTGAGGTGATTCACTTTGGAAGGAGTAACAGGAATGCAGAGTACTGGGCTAATGGGAGGATTCTTGGTACTGTAGATGAACAGAGAGATCTTGGTGTCCAGGTGCATAAATCCCTGAAAGTTGCTAACCAGGTTAATAGGGCTGTTAAGAAGGCATATGGTGTGTTAGCTTTTATTAGTAGGGGGGTCGAGTTTCGGAGCCACGAGGTCATGCTGCAGCTGTACAAAACTCTGGTGAGACCGCACCTGGAGTATTGCGTGCAGTTCTGGTCACCACATTATAGGAAGGATGTGGAAGCTATGGAAAGGGTGCAGAGGAGATTTACTAGGATGTTGCCTGGTATGGAGGGAAGGTCTTACGAGGAAAGGCTGAGGGACTTGAGGTTGTTTTCGTTGGAGAGAAGGAGGAGGAGAGGTGACTTAATAGAGACATATAAGATAATCAGAGGGTTAGATAGGGTGGATAGTGAGCGTCTTTTTCCTCGGATGGTGATGGCAAACACGAGGGGACATAGCTTCAAGTTGAGGGGTGATAGATATCGGACAGATGTGAGAGGTAGTTTCTTTACTCAGAGAGTAGTAAGGGCGTGGAACGCCCTGCCTGCAGCAGTAGTAGATTCGCCAACTTTAAGGGCATTTAAGTGGACATTGGATAGACACATGGATGAAAATGGAATAGTGTAGGTCAGATGGTTTCACAGGGCGGCGCAACATCGAGGGCCGAAGGGCCTGTACTGCGCTGTAATGTTCTAAAATTCTAAATACCAGGAAAGAGCCAATTCAATACAGAACTACATTGATAACAACTGGAGTGGTACTGAGTCACACTCACGCACCAGGAAAGAGCAAATTCAATACAGAATTACATTGATACCAGCTGGAGTGGTACTGAGTCCCACTCACACACCAGGAAAGAGCCAAATCATTGCAGACCACTACGAGTCCCACTCAAACATAAGAAAAAAGCCAATTCAATACAGAACTCCATTAATACCAGCAGGAGTGGTACTGAGTCCCACTCACACACCAGGAAAGAGCCAATTCAATACAGAACTCCATTAATAACAGCTGGAGTGGTACTGAGCCCCACTCACATACCAGGAAAGAGCTAATTCAATCCGGACCTCTAATTACCAGCTGGAGTGGTACTGAGCCCCACTCACACAGCAGGAAAGTGCCAATTCAATATAGGACTCCATTCATACCAGCTGGAGTTTTACTGAATCCCAGTCTCACACAAGGAGAGAGCCAATTCAATCCAGGCTTCTATCAATACCAGCAGGAGTGGTATTGAGTGCCACTCACACACCAGTAAAGAGCCAATTCAATCCAGACCTCTATTAATACCAGCTGGAGTAGGACTGAGTCCCACTCACACACCAGGTAAGAGCCAATTAAATCCAGACCTCAATTAATACCAGCTGGAGTGGTACTGAGTCCCACTCTCACACCAGGAAAGAGGCAATTAAATCCAGGTCTCTGTTAATACCAGCTGGAGTGGTACGGAGCCCCACTCACACCCCAGGATAGAGCTAATTCAATCCAGGCCTCTATTAATACCAGCTGGAGTGGTACTGTGTCCCACTCACACATCAGGAAAGAGCCAGTTCAATACAGAACTACATTGATACCAGCTCGAGTGGTACTGTGTCCCGCTCACACACCAGGTAAGAGACAATTAAATCAAGACCTCAATTAATACCAACTGGAGTGGTACTGAGTCCGCCTCACACACCAGGAAAGAGTCAATTCAATCCAGACCTCTATTAATACCAGCTGGAGTGGTACTGAGCACCACTCACTCACCAGTAAAGTGTCAATTCAATCCAGACCGCTTATTAACACCAGCTGGAGAGGTACTGAGCCCCACTCACTCACCAGGAAGGTGCCAATTCAATTCAGACCTCTGTTAATACAAGCTGGAGTGGTACTGAGCCCCACTCACTCACCAGGAAGGAGCCAATTCAATCCAGACCTCTATTAATCCAAGCCGGAGTGGCACTGAGCCCCACTCACTCACCAGGAAGGTGCCAATTCAATCCAGACCTCTATTAATCCCAGCTGGAGTGGAACTGAGTCCCAAACACACACCAGGAAAGATTCAATTCAATCCAGACCTCTATTAATACCAGCTGGAGTGGAACTGAGTCCCAAACACACACCAGGTCAGAGTCAATTCAATCCACGCCTCTATTAATACCAGCTGGAGTGCACCTGAATCCCACTCACACACCAGGAAAGAGTCAGTTCAATCCAGACCTCTATTAATACCAGCTGGAGTGGAACTGAGTCCCAAACACACACCAGGAAAGAGTCAATTCAATCCAGACATCTATTAATACCAGCTGGAGTGGAACTGAGTCCCAAACACACACCAGGAAAGAGTCAATTCAATCCAGACATCTATTAATACCAGCTGGAGTGGAACTGAGTCCCAAACACACACCAGGAAAGAGTCAATTCAATCCAGACATCTATTAATACCAGCTGGAGTGGAACTGAGTCCCAAACACACACCAGGAAAGAGTCAATTCAATCCAGACATCTATTAATACCAGCTGGAGTGGAACTGAGTCCCAAACACACACCAGGAAAGAGTCAATCCAAACCTGGCCTCTCTTAATACCAGCTGGAGTGGAACTGAGTCCCACACACTCACCAGGAAAGAGTCAGTTCAATCCAGACCTCTATTAATACCAGCTGGAGTGGAACTGAGTCCCAAACACACACCAGGAAAGAGTCAATTCAATCCAGACATCTATTAATACCAGCTGGAGTGGAACTGAGTCCCAAACACACACCAGGAAAGAGTCAATTCAATCCAGACCTCTATTAATACCAGCTGGAATGGAACTGAGTCCCACACAACCACCAGGGAAGAGTCAATTCAATACAGACCTATATTAATACCAGCTGGAGTGGAACTGAGTCCCACACCCAAACCAGGCAAGAGCCAATTCAATCCAGACCTCTATTAATACCAGCTGGAGTGGAACTGAGTCCCACTCACATACCAGGAAAGAGCTAATTCAATCCGGACCTCTAATTACCAGCTGGAGTGGTACTGAGCCCCACTCACACACCAGGAAAGAGACAATTCAATACAGACCTATATTAATACCAGCTGGAGTGGAACTGAGTCCCAAACCCAAACCAGGAAAGAGCCAATTCAATCCAGAACTCTATTAATACCAGCTGGAGTGGTACTTAGAACCACTCAAACACAAGGAGAGAGCCAATTCAATCCAGGCTTCTATCAATACCAGCAGGAGTGGTATTGAGTGCCACTCACACTCAGTAAAGAGCCAATTCAATCCAGACATCTATTAATACCAGCTGGTGTAGCACTGAGTCCCACTCACACACCAGGAAAGAGCCAATTAAATCCAGACCTCAATTAAAACCAACTGGAGTGGTACTGAGTCCGACTCACACACCAGGAAAGAGCCAATTCAATCCAGACCTCTATTAATACCAGCTGACGCGTACTGAGCCCCACTCACACACCAGGAAAGAGCCAATTCAATCCAGACCTCTTAATACCAGCTGGAGTGGGACTGAGCTCCACCACCTCACCACAGAGGAGCCAATTCAATCCAGATCTCTATTAAAACCAGCTGACGTGGTACTGAGTCCGAGTCACACACCAGGAAATAGCTAATTCAATCCAGACCTCTATTAATACCAGCTAGCGCGTACTGAGCCCCACTCACACACCAGGAAAGAGCCAATTCAATCCAGACATCTTAATACCAGCTGGAGTGGGACTTAGAACCACTCACTCAACAGGAAAGAGCCAATTCAATCCAGACCTCTATTAATACCAGCTGGAGTGGTACTGAGCCCCACTCACTCACCAGGAAGGAGCCAATTCAATCCAGACCTCTATTAATACCAGCTGGAGTGGCACTGAGCCCCACTCACTCACCAGGAAGGAGCCAATTCAATCCAGACCTCTATTAATCCCAGCTGGAGTGACACTGAGTCCCACTCAAACACCAGGAAAGAGCCAAATCAATCCAGACCTCTATGAATACCAGCTGGAGTGCTACCGAGACCCACTCACGCACCAGGAAAGGGGCAATTAAATCCAGTTCTCTATTAATACCAGCTGGAGTGGTACTGAGCCCCAGTCACGCACCAGGAAAGAGCCAAGTCAATCCAGGCCTCTATTCATACCAGCTGGAGTGGTAATGAGTCCCCCACACATACCAGAAAAGTGTCAATTCAATCCAGGCCTTTATTAATACCAGCTGGAGTGGTACAGAATCCCACTCATACACCAGGAAAGAGCTAATTCAATCCAGGCCTTCATTAACACCAGCCGGTGTGGTACTGAGCCCCACTCACACACCTGCAAAGAGCCAATTCAATCCAGGCCTCCATTAATACCTGCTGGCGCCTACTGAGTCCCACTTACACACCAGGAAAGAGGCAATTCAATCCAGACCACATAATACCAGCTGGAGTGGGACTGAGTCCCACTCATACACCAGGAAAGAGACAATTCAATACAGACCTATATTAATACCAGCTGGAGTGGAACTGAGTCCCACACCCAAACCAGGAAAGAGCCAATTCAATCCAGACCTCTATTAATACCAGCTGGAGTGGTACTGAGAACCATTCAAACACAAGGAGAGAGCCAATTCAATCCAGGCTTCCATCAATAACAGCAGGAGTGGTATTGAGTGCCACTCACACTCAGTAAAGAGCCAATTCAATCCAGACCTCTATTAATACCAGCTGACGCGTACTGAGCCCCACTCACACACCAGGCAAGAGCCAATTCAATCCAGACCTCTATTAATACCAGCTGACGCGTACTGAGCCCCACTCACACACCAGGAAAGAGCCAATTCAATCCAGACCTCTTAATACCAGCTGGAGTGGGACTGAGCTCCACCACCTCACCAGGGAGGAGCCCATTCAATCCAGATCTCTATTAAAACCAGCTGAAGTGGTACTGAGTCCGAGTCACACACCAGGAAATAGCCAAATCAATCCAGACCTCTATTAATACCAGCTAGCGCGTACTGAGCCCCACTCACACACCAGGAAAGAGCCAATTCAATCCAGACATCTTAATACCAGCTGGAGTGGGACTGAGCCCCACTCACTCACCAGGAAGGAGCCAATTCAATCCAGACCTCTATTAATACCAGCTGGAGTGGCACGGAGCCCCACTCACTCAACAGGAAAGAGCCAATTCAATCCAGACCTCTATTAATACCAGCTGGAGTGGTACTGAGCCCCACTCACTCACCAGGAAGGAGCCAATTCAATCCAGACCTCTATTAATACCAGCTGGAGTGGCACTGAGCCCCAGTCACTCACCAGGAAGGAGCCAATTCAATCCAGACCTCTATTAATCCCAGCTGGAGTGACACTGAGTCCCACTCAAACACCAGGAAAGAGCCAAATCAATCCAGACCTCTATGAATACCAGCTGGAGTGCTACCGAGACCCACTCACACACCAGGAAATAGGCAATTAAATCCAGTTCTCTATTAATACCAGCTGGAGTGGTACTGAGCCCCAATCACGCACCAGGAAAGAGCCAAGTCAATCCAGGCCTCTATTCATACCAGCTGGAGTGGAACTGAGTCCCACACACACACCAGAAAAGAGTCAATTCAATCCAGGCCTCTATTAATACCAGCTGGAGAGGTACTGAGTCCCACTCACACACCAGGACAGAGTCAATTCAATCCAGGCCTCTATTAATACCAGCTGGAGTGGTACTGAATCCCACTCACACACCTGGAAATACTCAATTCAATCCAGACCTCCATTAATACCAGCTGGAGTGGACCTGAGTCCCACTCACACACCAGGAAAGTGTCGGTTCAATCCAGACCTCTATTAATACCAGCTGGAGTGGAACTGAGTCCCACACACACACCAGGAAGCAGTCAATTAAATCCAGACCTATATTAATACCAACTGGAGTGGTACTGAGTTCGACTCACACACCAGGAAAGAGTCAATTCAATCCAGACCTCTATTAATAATAGCTGGCGCGTACTGAGCCCCACTCACACACCAGGAAAGAGCCAATTCAATCCAGACCTCTTAATGCCAGCTGGAGTAGGACTGACCCCCACTCACTCACCAGGGAGGAACCAATTCAATCCAGACCTCTTATTAACACCAGCTGGAGAGGTACTGAGCCCAACTCACTCACCAGGATGGTTCCAATTCAAACCAGACCATTATTAATACAATCTGGACTGGTACTGAGCCCCACTCACTCACCAGGAAGGAGCCAATTCAATCCAGACCTCTATTAATACCAGCTGGAGTGGTACTGAGCCCCACTCAATCACCAGGAAGGAGCCAATTCAATCCAGACCTCTATTAATCCCAGCTGGAGTGGCACTGAGTCCCACTCAAACACCAGGAAAGAGCCAAATCAATCCAGACCTCTATGAAAACCAGCTGGAGGGGTACTGAGTCCCACTCACACACCAAGAAAGAGGCAATTCAATCCAGACGTCTAATAATACCAGCTGGAGTGGTACTGAGTCCACTCACACACCAGGAAAGAGAAATATCAATCCACACCTCGATAAATACACGCTGGAGTGCTACCGAGACCCACTCACACACCAGGAAAGAGGCAATTAAATCCAGGTCTCTATTAATACCAGCTGGAATGGTACTGAGCCCCAGTCACGCACCAGGAAAGAGCTAAGTCAATCCAGGCCTCTATTCATACCAGCTGGAGTGGAACTGAGTCCCACACACACACCAGGAAAGAGTCAGTTCAATCCAGACCTCTATTAATACCAGCTGGAGTGGAACTGAGTCCCAAACGCACACCAGGAAAGAGTCAATTCAATCCAGACCTCTATTAATACCAGCTGGAGTGGAACTGAGTCTCACACACACACCAGCAAAGATTCAATTCAATACAGACCTATATTAATACTCGCTGGAGTGGAACTGAGTCCCACACCCAAACCAGGCAAGAGCCAATTCAATCCAGACCTCTAATAATACCAGCTGGAGTGGAACTGAGTCCGACTCACACACCAGGAAAGAGCTAATTCAATCCGGACCTCTAATTACCAGCTGGAGTGGTACTGAGCCCCACTCAAACCCCAGGAAAGAGCCAATTCAATATAGGCCTCTACTAATACCAGCTGGAGTGGTACTGAGTCCCAAAACACACAAGGAGAGAGCCAATTCAATCCAGGCTTCTATCAATACCAGCAGGAGTGGTATTGAGTGCCACTCACACTCAGTAAAGAGCCAATTCAATCCAGACCTCTATTAATACCAGCTGGTGTAGTACTGAGTCCCACTCACACCCCAGGAAAGAGACAATTAAATCCAGACATCAATTAAAACCAACTGGAGTGTACTGAGCCCCAAACAATTACCAGGAAAGAGACAATAAAATCCAGACCTCAATTAATACCAGCTGGAGTGGTACTGAGTCCGACTCACACACCAGGAAAGAGCCAATTCAATCCAGACCTCTATTAATACCTGCTGGCACGTACTGAGCCCCACTGACACACCAGGAAAGAGCCAATTCAATCCAGTCGTCTTAATACCAGCTGGAGTGAGACTGAGCCCCACTCACTGGCCAGGAAGGAGCCAATTCAATACAGACCTCTATAAATACCAGCTGGAGTGGTACTGAGCCCCACTCATTCAACAGGAAGGAGCCAATTCACTCCAGACCTCTATTACTACCAGCTGGAGTGGTTCTGAGCCCCACTCACTCGCCAGGAAGGAGCCAATTCAATCCAGACCTCTATTAATACCAGCTGGAGTGGCACTGAGTCCCACTCACTCAAATGGAAGGAGCCAATTCAATCCAGACCTCTATTAATCCCAGCTGGAGTTGCACTGAGTCCCACTCAAACGCCAGGAAAGAGCCAAATCAATCCAGACCTCTATGAATACCAGCTGGAGTGGTACTGAGTCACACTCACACACCAGAAAAGAGAAATATCAATCCACACCTCGCTAAATACCAGCTGGAGTGCTACCGAGACCCACTCACACACCAGGAAATAGGCAATTAAATCCAGGTCTCTATTAATACCAGCTGGAGTGGTACTGAGCCCCAGTCACGCACCAGGAAAGAGCCAAGACAATCCAGGCCTCTATTCATACCAGCTGGAGTGCAACTGAGTCCCTCACACACACCAGAAAAGAGTCAATTCAATCCAGGCATCTATTAATGCCAGCTGGAGAGGTACTGAGTCCCACTCACACACCAGAAAAGAGCCAATTCAATTTTGGTCTCCATTAATACCAGCTGGAGTGGTACTGAGACCAACTCACACACCAGGACAGAGTCAATTCAATCCACACCTCTATTAATACCAGCTGGAGTGGGACTGAATCCCACTCACACACCAGGAAATACTCAATTCAATCCAGACCTCTATTAATACCAGCTGGAGTGGACCTGAGTTCCACTCACACACCAGGAAAGAGTCAATTCAAACCAGCCTTCTATTAATACCAGCTGGAGTGGAACTGAGTCCCAAACACATACCAGGAAAGAGTCAGTTCAATGCAGACCTCTATTAATACCAGCTGGAGAGGAACTGAGTCCCACACACACACCAGGAAACAGTCAATTCAATCCAGACCTATATTAATACCAGCTGGAGTGGAACTGAGTCCCACACCCAAACCAGGAAAGAGCCAATGCAATCCAGACATCGATTAATATCAACTGGAGTGGTACTGAGTCCGAATCAGACACCAGGAAAGATTCAATTCAATCCAGACCTCTATTGATACCAGCTGGCGCGTACTGAGCCCCACTCGCACACCAGGAAAGAGCCAATTCAATCCAGACCACTTAATACCAGCTGGAGTGGGACTGAGACCCACTCACTCACCAGGGAGGAGCCAATTCAATCCAGACCTCTATTAATACCAGCTGGAGTGGTACTGAGCCCCAATCACTCACCAGTAAAGTGTCAATTCAATCCAGACCTCTATTAATACAAGCTGGAGTGGTACTGAGCCCCACTCACTCACCAGGAAGGAGCCAATACAATCCAGACCTCTATTAATAACAGCTGGAGTGGTACTGAGCCCCACTCACTCACCAGGAAGGAGCCAATTCAATCCAGACCTCTATTCATACCAGCTGGAGTGGCACTGAGCCCCACTCACTCAGCAGGAAGGAGCCAATTCAATCCAGACCTCTATTAATCCCAGCTGGAGTGGCACTGAGTCCCACTCAAACACCAGGAAAAAGCCAAATCAATCCAGACCTCTATGAATACCAGCTGGAGAGGAACTGAGTCCCACACACACACCAGGAAACAGTCAATTCAATCCAGACCTATATTAATACAGGCTGGAGTGGAACTGAGTCCCACTCACACACCAGGGAAGAGAAATATCAATCCACACCTCGATAAATACCAGCTGGAGTGCTACCGAGACCCACTCACACACCAGGAAAGAGGCAATTAAATCCAGGTGTCTATTAATAGCAGCTGGAATGGTACTGATCCCCAGTCACGCACCAGGAAAGAGCCAAGTCAATCCAGGCCTCTATTCATGCCAGCTGGAGTGGACCTGAGTCCCACACACACACCAGAAAAGAGTCAATTCAATCCAGGCCTCTATTAATACCAGCTGGAGTGGTACTGAGACCAACTCACACACCAGGACAGAGCCAATTCAATTCACGCCTCGATTAATACCAGCTGGAGTGGTACTGAATCCCACTCACACACCAGGAAAGAGCGAATTCAATCCAGACCTCTATTAATACCAGCTGGAGTGGACCTGAATCCCACACACACACCAGGAAGGAGTCAATTCAAACCAGGCCTCCATTAATACCAGCTGGAGTGGAACTGAGTCCCAAACACACACCAGGAAAGAGTCAATTCAATCCAGACCTCTATTAATACCAGCTGGAGTGGAACTGAGTCCCACACACACACCAGGAAAGAGTCAATTCAATACAGACCTATATTAATACCAGCTGGAGTGGAACTGAGTCCCAGACCCAAACCAGGAAAGAGCCAATTCAATCCAGACATCTATTAATAACAGCTGGAGTGGTACTCAGTCCCACTCACACACCAGGGAAGAGCTAATTCAATCCGGACCTCTACTTACCAGCTGGAGTGGTACTGAGCCCCACTCACACACCAGGAAAGAGCCTATTCAATATAGGCCTCTATTATTACCAGCTGGAGTGGGACTGAGTCCCACTCACACACAAGGAGAGAGCCAATTCAATCCAGGCTTCTATCAATACCAGCAGGAGTGGTATTGAGTGCCACTCACACTCAGTAAAGAGCCAATTCAATCCAGACATCTATTACTACCAGCTGGAGTAGTACTGAGTCCCACACACACACCAGAAAACAGTCAATTCAATCCAGACCTATATTAATACAGGCTGGAGTGGAACTGAGTCCCACACCCAAACCAGGAACGAGCCACTGCAATCCAGACATCGATTAATACCAACTGGAGTGGTACTGAGTCCGAATCAGACACCAGGAAAGAGTCAATTCAATCCAGACCTCTATTAATACCAGCTGGCGCATACTGAGCCCCACTCGCACACCAGGAAAGATCCAATTCAATCCAGACCTCTTAATACCAGCTGGAGTGGGACTGAAACCCACTCACTCACCAGGGAGGAGCCAATTCAATCCAGACCTCTATTAATACCAGCTGGAGTGGTACTGAGCCCCAATCACTCACCAGCAAAGTGTCGATTCAATCCAGACCTCTATTAATACAAGCTGGAGTGGTACTGAGCCCCACTCACTCACCAGGAAGGAGCCAATACAATCCAGACCTCTATTAATACCAGCTGGAGTGGTGCTGAGCCACACTCACTCACCAGGAAGGAGCCAATTCAATCCAGACCTCTATTAATACCAGCTGGAGTGGCACTGAGCCCCACTCACTCACCAGGAAGGAGCCAATTCAATCCAGACCTCTATTAATCCCAGCTGGAGTGGCACTGAGTCCCACTCAAACACCAGGAAAAAGCCAAATCAATCCAGACCTCTATGAATACCAGCTGGAGTGGAACTGAGTCCCACTCACACACCAGGAAAGAGAAATATCAATCCCCACCTCGATAAATACCAGCTGGAGTGCGACTGCGACCCACTCACACACCAGGAAAGGGGCAATTAAATCCAGGTCTCTACTAATACCAGCTGGAATGGTACTGAGCCCCATTCACGCACCAGGAAAGAGCCAAGTCAATCCAGGCCTCTATTCATACCAGCTGGAGTGGTAATGAGTCCCCCAAACATACCAGAAAAGTGTCAGTTCAATCCAGGCCTCTATTAATACCAGCTGGAGAGGTGCTGAGTCCCGCTCACACACCAGGAAAGAGCCAATTCAATCTTGGTCTCTATTAATACCAGCTGGAGTGGTACTGAGACCAACTCACACACCAGGACAGAGTCAATTCAATCCACGCCTTTATTAATACCAGCTGGAGTGGTACTGAATCCCACTCACACACCAGGAAAGGGTCAATTCAAACCAGGCCTCTATTAATACCAGCTGGAGTGGAACTGAGTCCCACTCACACACCAGGAAAGGGAAATATCAATCCACACCTCGATAAATACCAGCTGGAGTGCTACCGAGACCCACTCACACACCAGGAAAGAGGCAATTAAATCCAGGTGTCTATTAATAGCAGCTGGAATGGTACTGATCCCCAGTCACGCACCAGGAAAGAGCCAAGTCAATCCAGGCCTCTATTCATGCCAGCTGGAGTGGACCTGAGTCCCACACACACACAAGAAAAGAGTCAATTCAATCCAGGCCTCTATTAATACCAGCTGGAGTGGTACTGAGACCAACTCACACACCAGGACAGAGCCAATTCAATTCACGCCTCTATTAATACCAGCTGGAGTGGTACTGAATCCCACTCACACACCAGGAAAGAGCGAATTCAATCCAGACCTCTATTAATACCAGCTGGAGTGGACCTGAATCCCACACACACACCAGGAAGGAGTCAATTCAAACCAGGCCTCCATTAATACCAGCTGGAGTGGAACTGAGTCCCAAACACACACCAGGAAAGAGTCAATTCAATCCAGAACTCTATTAATACCAGCTGGAGTGGAACTGAGTCCCACACACACACCAGGAAAGAGTCAATTCAATACAGACCTATATTAATACCAGCTGGAGTGGAACTGAGTCCCAGACCCAAACCAGGAAAGAGCCAATTCAACCAGACATCTATTAATAACAGCTGGAGTGGTACTGAGTCCCACTCACACACCAGGGAAGAGCTAATTCAATCCGGACCTCTACTTACCAGCTGGAGTGGTACTGAGCCCCACTCACACACCAGGAAAGAGCCTATTCAATATAGGCCTCTATTATTACCAGCTGGAGTGGGACTGAGTCCCACTCACACACAAGGAGAGAGCCAATTCAATCCAGGCTTCTATCAATACCAGCAGGAGTGGTATTGAGTGCCACTCACACTCAGTAAAGAGCCAATTCAATCCAGACATCTATTAATACCAGCTGGAGTAGTACTGAGTCCCACTCACACACCAGGAAAGAGACAATTAAATCCAGACCTCAATTAAAACCAACTGGAGTGTACTGAGCCCCAAACAATTACCAGGAAAGAGACAATAAAATCCAGACCTCAATTAATACCAGCTGGAGTGGTACTGAGTCCGACGCACACACCTGGAAAGAGCCAATTCAATCCAGACCTCTATTAATACCAGCTGACGCGTACTGAGCCAAACTCACACACCAGGAAACAGCCAATTCAATCCAGACCTCTTAATACCAGCTGGAGTGTGACTGAGCCCCACTCACTGACCAGGGAGGAGACAATTCAATCCAGACCTCTATTAATACCAGTTGGAGTGGCACTGAGCCCCACTCACTCACCAGGAAAGAGCCAAATCAATCCAGACCTCTATGAATACCAGCTGGAGTGGTACTGAGTCCCACTCACACACCAGGAAAGAGAAATATCAATCCACACCTCGATAAATACCAGCTGGAGTGCTACCGAGACCCACTCACACACCAGGAAATAGGCAATTAAATCCAGGTCTCTATTAAAACCAGCTGGAGTGGTACTGAGCCCCAGTCACGCACCAGGAAAGAGCCAAGTCAATCCAGGCCTCTATTAATACCAGCTGGAGTGGACCTGAGTCCCACTCACACACCAGGAAAGGGTCAATTCAAACCAGCCCTCTATTAATACCAGCTGGAGTGGAACTGAGTCCCACACACATACCAGGAAAGAGTCAGTTCAATCCAGACCTCTATTAATACCAGCTGGAGAGGAACTGAGTCCCACACACACACGAGCAAACAGTCAATTCAATCCAGACCTATATTAATACCAGCTGGAGTGGAACTGAGTCCCACACCCAAACAGGAAAGAGCGAATTCAATCCAGACCTCTATTAATACCAACTGGAGTGGTACTGAGTCCGAATCACACACCAGGAAATAGTCAATTCAATCCAGACCTCTATTAATACCAGCTGGCGCGTACTGAGCCCAACTCACTCACCAGTAATGTGTCAATTCAATCCAGACCTCTTAATACCAGCTGGAGTGGGACTGAGCCCCACTCACTCACCAGGGAGGAGCCAATTCAATCCAGACCTCTATTAATACCAGCTGGAGTGGTACTGAGCCCCACTCACTCACCAGTAAAGTGTCAATTCAATCCAGACCTCTATTAGTACAAGCTGGAGTGGTACTGAGCCCCACTCATTCACCAGGAAGGAGCCAATTCAATCCAGACCTCTATTAATACCAGCTGGCGTGGTACTGAGCCCCACTCACTCACCAGGAAGGAGCCAATTCAATCCAGACCTCTATGAATACCAGCTGGAGTGGCACTGAGCCCCACTCACTCACCAGGTAGGAGCCAATTAAATCCAGACCTCTAATAATCCCAGCTGGAGTGGCACTGAGTCCCACTCAAACACCAGGAAAGAGCCAAATCAATCCAGACCTCTATGAATACCAGCTGGAGTGGTACTGAGTCCCACTCACACAGCAAGAAAGAGGCAATTCAATCCAGATGTCTATTAATACCAGCTGGAGTGGTACTGAGTCCCACTCACACACCAGGAAAGAGCCAATTCAATCCAGACCTCTATTAATACCAGCTGGCGCGTACTGAGCCCCTCTCACACACCAGGAAAGAGCCCATTCAATCCAGACCTCTTAATACCAGCTGGAGTGGGACTGAGCCCCACTCACTCACCAGGGAGAAGCCAATTCAATCCAGACCTCTATTAATACCAGCTGGAGTGGTACTGAGCCCCACTCACTCAAAAGGAAGGAGCCAATTCAATCCAGACCTCTATTAATACCAGCTGGAGTGGTACGGAGCCCCATTCACTGACCAGGAAGGAGACAATTCAATCCAGACCTCTATTAATACCAGTTGGAGTGGCACTGAGCCCCACTCACTCACCAGGAAAGAGCCAAATCAATCCAGACCTCTATGAATACCAGCTGGAGTGGTACTGAGTCCCACTCACACACCAGGAAAGAGAAATATCAATCCACACCTCGATAAATACCAGCTGGAGTGCTACCGAGACCCACTCACACACCAGGAAATAGGCAATTAAATCCAGGTCTCTATTAAAACCAGCTGGAGTGGTACTGAGCCCCAGTCACGCACCAGGAAAGAGCCAAGTCAATCCAGGCCTCTATTAATACCAGCTGGAGTGGACCTGAGTCCCACTCACACACCAGGAAAGGGTCAATTCAAACCAGCCCTCTATTAATACCAGCTGGAGTGGAACTGAGTCCCACACACATACCAGGAAAGAGTCAGTTCAATCCAGACCTCTATTAATACCAGCTGGAGAGGAACTGAGTCCCACACACACACGAGCAAACAGTCAATTCAATCCAGACCTATATTAATACCAGCTGGAGTGGAACTGAGTCCCACACCCAAACAGGAAAGAGCGAATTCAATCCAGACCTCTATTAATACCAACTGGAGTGGTACTGAGTCCGAATCACACACCAGGAAATAGTCAATTCAATCCAGACCTCTATTAATACCAGCTGGCGCGTACTGAGCCCAACTCACTCACCAGTAATGTGTCAATTCAATCCAGACCTCTTAATACCAGCTGGAGTGGGACTGAGCCCCACTCACTCACCAGGGAGGAGCCAATTCAATCCAGACCTCTATTAATACCAGCTGGAGTGGTACTGAGCCCCACTCACTCACCAGTAAAGTGTCAATTCAATCCAGACCTCTATTAGTACAAGCTGGAGTGGTACTGAGCCCCACTCATTCACCAGGAAGGAGCCAATTCAATCCAGACCTCTATTAATACCAGCTGGCGTGGTACTGAGCCCCACTCACTCACCAGGAAGGAGCCAATTCAATCCAGACCTCTATGAATACCAGCTGGAGTGGCACTGAGCCCCACTCACTCACCAGGTAGGAGCCAATTAAATCCAGACCTCTAATAATCCCAGCTGGAGTGGCACTGAGTCCCACTCAAACACCAGGAAAGAGCCAAATCAATCCAGACCTCTATGAATACCAGCTGGAGTGGTACTGAGTCCCACTCACACAGCAAGAAAGAGGCAATTCAATCCAGATGTCTATTAATACCAGCTGGAGTGGTACTGAGTCCCACTCACACACCAGGAAAGAGCCAATTCAATCCAGACCTCTATTAATACCAGCTGGCGCGTACTGAGCCCCTCTCACACACCAGGAAAGAGCCCATTCAATCCAGACCTCTTAATACCAGCTGGAGTGGGACTGAGCCCCACTCACTCACCAGGGAGAAGCCAATTCAATCCAGACCTCTATTAATACCAGCTGGAGTGGTACTGAGCCCCACTCACTCAAAAGGAAGGAGCCAATTCAATCCAGACCTCTATTAATACCAGCTGGAGTGGTACGGAGCCCCATTCACTGACCAGGAAGGAGACAATTCAATCCAGACCTCTATTAATACCAGTTGGAGTGGCACTGAGCCCCACTCACTCACCAGCAAAAAGCCAAATCAATCCAGACCTCTATGAATACCAGCTGGAGTGGTACTGAGTCCCACTCACATACCAGGAAAGAGAAATAACAATCCACACCTCGATAAATACCAGCTTGAGTGCTACCGAGACCCACTCACACACCAGGAAATAGGCAATTAAATCCAGGTCTCTATTAAAACCAGCTGGAGTGGTACTGAGCCACAGTCACGCACCAGGAAAGAGCCAAGTCAATCCAGGCCTCTATTCATACCAGCTGGAGTGGAACTGAGTCCCACACACACACCAGAAAAGAGTCAATTCAATCCAGGCCTCTATTAATACCAGCTGGAGTGGAACTGAATCCCACTCACACACCAGGAAATAATCAATTCAATCCAGACCTCTATTAATACCAGCTGGAGTGGACCTGAGTCCCACTCACACACCAGGAAAGGGTCAATTCAAACCAGCCCTCTATTAAGACCAGCTGGAGTGGTGCTGAGACCAACTCACACACCAGGACAGAGTCAATTCAATCCACGCCTCTATTAATACCAGCTGGAGTGGTACTGAATCCCACTCACACACCAGGAAATACTCAATTCAATCCAGACCTCTATTAATACCAGCTGGAGTGGACCTGAGTCCCACTCAAACACCAGGAAAAAGCCAAATCAATCCAGACCGCTATGAATACCAGCTGGAGTGGAACTGAGTCCCACTCACACACCAGGAAAGAGAAATATCAATCCACACCTCGATAAATACCAGCTGGAGTGCGACTGCGACCCACTCAGACACCAGGAAAGGGGCAATTAAATCCAGGTCTCTACTAATACCAGCTGGGATGGTACTGAGCCCCAGTCACGCACCAGGAAAGAGCCAAGTCAATCCAGGCCTCTTTTCATACCAGCTGGAGTGGTAATGAGACCCCCACACATACCAGAAAAGTGTCAATTCAATCCAGGCCTCTATTAATACCAGCTGGAGAGGTACTGAGTCCCGCTCACACACCAGGAAAGAGCCAATTCAATCTTGGTCTCTATTAATACCAGCTGGAGTGGTACTGAGACCAACTCACACACCAGGACAGAGCCAATTCAATCCACGCCTTTATTAATACCAGCTGGAGTGGTACTGAATCCCACTCATACACCAGGAAAGAGCTAATTCAATCCAGACCTCGATTATTACCAGCTGGAGTGGACCTGAATCCCACTCACACACCAGGAAAGGGTCAATTCAAACCAGGCCTCTATTAATACCAGCTGGAGTGGAACTGAGTCCGACTCTCACACCAGGAAAGGGAAATATCAATCCACACCTCGATAAATACCAGCTGGAGTGCTACCGAGACCAACTCACACACCAGGACAGAGCCAATTCAATTCACGCCTCTATTAATACCAGCTGGAGTGGTACTGAATCCCACTCACACACCAGGAAAGAGCGAATTCAATCCAGACCTCTATTAATACCAGCTGGAGTGGACCTGAATCCCACACACACACCAGGAAGGAGTCAATTCAAACCAGGCCTCCATTAATACCAGCTGGAGTGGAACTGAGTCCCAAACACACACCAGGAAAGAGTCAATTCAATCCAGAACTCTATTAATACCAGCTGGAGTGGAACTGAGTCCCACACACACACCAGGAAAGAGTCAATTCAATACAGACCTATATTAATACCAGCTGGAGTGGAACTGAGTCCCAGACCCAAACCAGGAAAGAGCCAATTCAACCAGACATCTATTAATAACAGCTGGAGTGGTACTGAGTCCCACTCACACACCAGGGAAGAGCTAATTCAATCCGGACCTCTACTTACCAGCTGGAGTGGTACTGAGCCCCACTCACACACCAGGAAAGAGCCTATTCAATATAGGCCTCTATTATTACCAGCTGGAGTGGGACTGAGTCCCACTCACACACAAGGAGAGAGCCAATTCAATCCAGGCTTCTATCAATACCAGCAGGAGTGGTATTGAGTGCCACTCACACTCAGTAAAGAGCCAATTCAATCCAGACATCTATTAATACCAGCTGGAGTAGTACTGAGTCCCACTCACACACCAGGAAAGAGACAATTAAATCCAGACCTCAATTAAAACCAACTGGAGTGTACTGAGCCCCAAACAATTACCAGGAAAGAGACAATAAAATCCAGACCTCAATTAATACCAGCTGGAGTGGTACTGAGTCCGACGCACACACCTGGAAAGAGCCAATTCAATCCAGACCTCTATTAATACCAGCTGACGCGTACTGAGCCAAACTCACACACCAGGAAACAGCCAATTCAATCCAGACCTCTTAATACCAGCTGGAGTGTGACTGAGCCCCACTCACTGACCAGGGAGGAGACAATTCAATCCAGACCTCTATTAATACCAGTTGGAGTGGCACTGAGCCCCACTCACTCACCAGGAAAGAGCCAAATCAATCCAGACCTCTATGAATACCAGCTGGAGTGGTACTGAGTCCCACTCACACACCAGGAAAGAGAAATATCAATCCACACCTCGATAAATACCAGCTGGAGTGCTACCGAGACCCACTCACACACCAGGAAATAGGCAATTAAATCCAGGTCTCTATTAAAACCAGCTGGAGTGGTACTGAGCCCCAGTCACGCACCAGGAAAGAGCCAAGTCAATCCAGGCCTCTATTAATACCAGCTGGAGTGGACCTGAGTCCCACTCACACACCAGGAAAGGGTCAATTCAAACCAGCCCTCTATTAATACCAGCTGGAGTGGAACTGAGTCCCACACACATACCAGGAAAGAGTCAGTTCAATCCAGACCTCTATTAATACCAGCTGGAGAGGAACTGAGTCCCACACACACACGAGCAAACAGTCAATTCAATCCAGACCTATATTAATACCAGCTGGAGTGGAACTGAGTCCCACACCCAAACAGGAAAGAGCGAATTCAATCCAGACCTCTATTAATACCAACTGGAGTGGTACTGAGTCCGAATCACACACCAGGAAATAGTCAATTCAATCCAGACCTCTATTAATACCAGCTGGCGCGTACTGAGCCCAACTCACTCACCAGTAATGTGTCAATTCAATCCAGACCTCTTAATACCAGCTGGAGTGGGACTGAGCCCCACTCACTCACCAGGGAGGAGCCAATTCAATCCAGACCTCTATTAATACCAGCTGGAGTGGTACTGAGCCCCACTCACTCACCAGTAAAGTGTCAATTCAATCCAGACCTCTATTAGTACAAGCTGGAGTGGTACTGAGCCCCACTCATTCACCAGGAAGGAGCCAATTCAATCCAGACCTCTATTAATACCAGCTGGCGTGGTACTGAGCCCCACTCACTCACCAGGAAGGAGCCAATTCAATCCAGACCTCTATGAATACCAGCTGGAGTGGCACTGAGCCCCACTCACTCACCAGGTAGGAGCCAATTAAATCCAGACCTCTAATAATCCCAGCTGGAGTGGCACTGAGTCCCACTCAAACACCAGGAAAGAGCCAAATCAATCCAGACCTCTATGAATACCAGCTGGAGTGGTACTGAGTCCCACTCACACAGCAAGAAAGAGGCAATTCAATCCAGATGTCTATTAATACCAGCTGGAGTGGTACTGAGTCCCACTCACACACCAGGAAAGAGCCAATTCAATCCAGACCTCTATTAATACCAGCTGGCGCGTACTGAGCCCCTCTCACACACCAGGAAAGAGCCCATTCAATCCAGACCTCTTAATACCAGCTGGAGTGGGACTGAGCCCCACTCACTCACCAGGGAGAAGCCAATTCAATCCAGACCTCTATTAATACCAGCTGGAGTGGTACTGAGCCCCACTCACTCAAAAGGAAGGAGCCAATTCAATCCAGACCTCTATTAATACCAGCTGGAGTGGTACGGAGCCCCATTCACTGACCAGGAAGGAGACAATTCAATCCAGACCTCTATTAATACCAGTTGGAGTGGCACTGAGCCCCACTCACTCACCAGGAAAGAGCCAAATCAATCCAGACCTCTATGAATACCAGCTGGAGTGGTACTGAGTCCCACTCACACACCAGGAAAGAGAAATATCAATCCACACCTCGATAAATACCAGCTGGAGTGCTACCGAGACCCACTCACACACCAGGAAATAGGCAATTAAATCCAGGTCTCTATTAAAACCAGCTGGAGTGGTACTGAGCCCCAGTCACGCACCAGGAAAGAGCCAAGTCAATCCAGGCCTCTATTAATACCAGCTGGAGTGGACCTGAGTCCCACTCACACACCAGGAAAGGGTCAATTCAAACCAGCCCTCTATTAATACCAGCTGGAGTGGAACTGAGTCCCACACACATACCAGGAAAGAGTCAGTTCAATCCAGACCTCTATTAATACCAGCTGGAGAGGAACTGAGTCCCACACACACACGAGCAAACAGTCAATTCAATCCAGACCTATATTAATACCAGCTGGAGTGGAACTGAGTCCCACACCCAAACAGGAAAGAGCGAATTCAATCCAGACCTCTATTAATACCAACTGGAGTGGTACTGAGTCCGAATCACACACCAGGAAATAGTCAATTCAATCCAGACCTCTATTAATACCAGCTGGCGCGTACTGAGCCCAACTCACTCACCAGTAATGTGTCAATTCAATCCAGACCTCTTAATACCAGCTGGAGTGGGACTGAGCCCCACTCACTCACCAGGGAGGAGCCAATTCAATCCAGACCTCTATTAATACCAGCTGGAGTGGTACTGAGCCCCACTCACTCACCAGTAAAGTGTCAATTCAATCCAGACCTCTATTAGTACAAGCTGGAGTGGTACTGAGCCCCACTCATTCACCAGGAAGGAGCCAATTCAATCCAGACCTCTATTAATACCAGCTGGCGTGGTACTGAGCCCCACTCACTCACCAGGAAGGAGCCAATTCAATCCAGACCTCTATGAATACCAGCTGGAGTGGCACTGAGCCCCACTCACTCACCAGGTAGGAGCCAATTAAATCCAGACCTCTAATAATCCCAGCTGGAGTGGCACTGAGTCCCACTCAAACACCAGGAAAGAGCCAAATCAATCCAGACCTCTATGAATACCAGCTGGAGTGGTACTGAGTCCCACTCACACAGCAAGAAAGAGGCAATTCAATCCAGATGTCTATTAATACCAGCTGGAGTGGTACTGAGTCCCACTCACACACCAGGAAAGAGCCAATTCAATCCAGACCTCTATTAATACCAGCTGGCGCGTACTGAGCCCCTCTCACACACCAGGAAAGAGCCCATTCAATCCAGACCTCTTAATACCAGCTGGAGTGGGACTGAGCCCCACTCACTCACCAGGGAGAAGCCAATTCAATCCAGACCTCTATTAATACCAGCTGGAGTGGTACTGAGCCCCACTCACTCAAAAGGAAGGAGCCAATTCAATCCAGACCTCTATTAATACCAGCTGGAGTGGTACGGAGCCCCATTCACTGACCAGGAAGGAGACAATTCAATCCAGACCTCTATTAATACCAGTTGGAGTGGCACTGAGCCCCACTCACTCACCAGCAAAAAGCCAAATCAATCCAGACCTCTATGAATACCAGCTGGAGTGGTACTGAGTCCCACTCACATACCAGGAAAGAGAAATAACAATCCACACCTCGATAAATACCAGCTTGAGTGCTACCGAGACCCACTCACACACCAGGAAATAGGCAATTAAATCCAGGTCTCTATTAAAACCAGCTGGAGTGGTACTGAGCCACAGTCACGCACCAGGAAAGAGCCAAGTCAATCCAGGCCTCTATTCATACCAGCTGGAGTGGAACTGAGTCCCACACACACACCAGAAAAGAGTCAATTCAATCCAGGCCTCTATTAATACCAGCTGGAGTGGAACTGAATCCCACTCACACACCAGGAAATAATCAATTCAATCCAGACCTCTATTAATACCAGCTGGAGTGGACCTGAGTCCCACTCACACACCAGGAAAGGGTCAATTCAAACCAGCCCTCTATTAAGACCAGCTGGAGTGGTGCTGAGACCAACTCACACACCAGGACAGAGTCAATTCAATCCACGCCTCTATTAATACCAGCTGGAGTGGTACTGAATCCCACTCACACACCAGGAAATACTCAATTCAATCCAGACCTCTATTAATACCAGCTGGAGTGGACCTGAGTCCCACTCAAACACCAGGAAAAAGCCAAATCAATCCAGACCGCTATGAATACCAGCTGGAGTGGAACTGAGTCCCACTCACACACCAGGAAAGAGAAATATCAATCCACACCTCGATAAATACCAGCTGGAGTGCGACTGCGACCCACTCAGACACCAGGAAAGGGGCAATTAAATCCAGGTCTCTACTAATACCAGCTGGGATGGTACTGAGCCCCAGTCACGCACCAGGAAAGAGCCAAGTCAATCCAGGCCTCTTTTCATACCAGCTGGAGTGGTAATGAGACCCCCACACATACCAGAAAAGTGTCAATTCAATCCAGGCCTCTATTAATACCAGCTGGAGAGGTACTGAGTCCCGCTCACACACCAGGAAAGAGCCAATTCAATCTTGGTCTCTATTAATACCAGCTGGAGTGGTACTGAGACCAACTCACACACCAGGACAGAGCCAATTCAATCCACGCCTTTATTAATACCAGCTGGAGTGGTACTGAATCCCACTCATACACCAGGAAAGAGCTAATTCAATCCAGACCTCGATTATTACCAGCTGGAGTGGACCTGAATCCCACTCACACACCAGGAAAGGGTCAATTCAAACCAGGCCTCTATTAATACCAGCTGGAGTGGAACTGAGTCCGACTCTCACACCAGGAAAGGGAAATATCAATCCACACCTCGATAAATACCAGCTGGAGTGCTACCGAGACCCACTCACACACCAGGAAAGAGGCAATTAAATCCAGGTCTCTATTAATATCAGCTGGAATGGTACTGATCCCCAGTCACGCACCAGGAAAGAGCCAAGTCAATCCAGGCCTCTATTCATGCCAGCTGGAGTGGACCTGAGTCCCACACACACACCAGAAAAGAGTCAATTCAATCCAGGCCTCTATTAATACCAGCTGGAGTGGTACTGAGACCAACTCACACACCAGGACAGAGCCAATTCAATTCACGCCTCTATTAATACCAGCTGGAGTGGACCTGAATCCCTCACACACACCAGGAAGGAGTCAATTCAAACCAGGCCTCCATTAATACCAGCTGGAGTGGAACTGAGTCCCAAACACACACCAGGAAAGAGTCAATTCAATCCAGACCTCTATTAATACCAGCTGGAGTGGACCTGAATCCCACACACACACCAGGAAGGAGTCAATTCAAACCAGGCCTCCATTAATACCAGCTGGAGTGGAACTGAGTCCCACACACACAACAGGAAAGAGTCAATTCAATACAGACCGATATTAATACCAGCTGGAGTGGAACTGAGTCCCAGACCCAAACCTGGAAAGAGCCAATTCAATCCAGACATCTATAAATAACAGCTGGAGTGGTACTGAGTCCCACTCACACACCAGGGAAGAGCTAATTCAATCCGGACCTCTAATTACCAGCTGGAGTGGTACTGAGCCCCACTCACACACCAGGAAAGAGCCTATTCAATATAGGCCTCTATTATTACCAGCTGGAGTGGTACTGAGTCCCACTCACACACAAGGAGAGAGCCAATTCAATCCAGGCTTCTATCAATACCAGCAGGAGTGGTTTTGAGTGCCACTCACTCTCAGTAAAGAGCCAATTCAATCCAGACATCTATTAATACCAGCTGGAGTAGTACTGAGTCCCACTCACACACCAGGAAAGAGACAATTAAATCCAGACCTCAATTAAAACCAACTGGAGTGGTACTGAGCCCCAAACAATTAACAGGAAAGAGACAATAAAATCCAGACCTCAATTAATACCAGCTGGAGTGGTACTGAGTCCGACGCACACACCTGGAAAGAGCCAATTCAATCCAGACCTCTATTAATACCAGCTGACGCGTACTGAGCCAAACTCACACACCAGGAAAGAGCCAATTCAATCCAGACCTCTTAATACCAGCTGGAGTGTGACTGAGACCCACTCACTCACCAGGGAGGAGCCAATTCAATCCAGACCTCTATTAAAACCAGCTGAAGTGGTACTGAGTCCCACTCACTCACCAGGAAGGAGCCAATTCAATCCAGACCTCTATTAATACCAGCTGGAGTGTCACTGAGCCCCACTCACTCACCAGGAAGGAGCCAATTCAATCCAGACCTCTATTAATCCCAGCTGGAGTGGCACTGAGTCCCACTCAAACACCAGGAAAAAGCCAAATCAATCCAGACCTCTATGAATACCAGCTGGAGTGGAACTGAGTCCCACTCACACACCAGGAAAGAGAAATATCAATCCACACCTCGATAAATACCAGCTGGAGTGCTACCGAGACCCACTCACACACCAGGAAATAGGCAATTAAATCCAGGTCTCTATTAAAACCAGCTGGAGTGGTACTGAGCCCCAGTCACGCACCAGGAAAGAGCCAAGTCAATCCAGGCCTCTATTAATACCAGCTGGAGTGGACCTGAGTCCCACTCACACACCAGGAAAGGTTCAATTCAAACCAGCCCTCTATTAATACCAGCTGGAGTGGAACTGAGTCCCACACACATACCAGGAAAGAGTCAGTTCAATCCAGACCTCTATTAATACCAGCTGGAGTGGTACTGAGTCCGCATCACACACCAGGAAATAGTCAATTCAATCCAGACCTCTATTAATACCAGCTGGCGCGTACTGAGCCCCACTCACTCACCAGTAATGTGTCAATTCAATCCAGACCTCTTAATACCAGCTGGAGTGGGACTGAGCCCCACTCACTCACCAGGGAGGAGCCAATTCAATCCAGACCTCTATTAATACCAGCTGGAGTGGTACTGAGCCCCATTCACTCACCAGTAAAGTGTCAATTCAATCCAGACCTCTATTAGTACAAGCTGGAGTGGTACTGAGCCCCACTCACTCTCCAGGAAGGAGCCAATTCAATCCAGACCTCTATTAATACCAGCTGGCGTGGTACTGAGCCCCACTCACTCACCAGGAAGGAGCCAATTAAATCCAGACCTCTAATAATCCCAGCTGGAGTGGCACTGAGTCCCACTCAAACACCAGGAAAGAGCCAAATCAATCCAGACCTCTGTGAATACCAGCTGGAGTGGTACTGAGTCCCACTCACACAGCAAGAAAGAGGCAATTCAATCCAGATGTCTATTAATACCAGCTGGAGTGGTACTGAGTCCCACTCACACACCAGGAAAGAGCCAATTCAATCCAGACCTCTATTAATACCAGCTGGCGCGTACTGAGCCCCTCTCACACACCAGGAAAGAGCCCATTCAATCCAGACCTCTTAATACCAGCTGGAGTGGGACTGAGCCCCACTCACTCACCAGGAGGAAGCCAATTCAATCCAGACCTCTATTAATACCAGCTGGAGTGGTACTGAGTCCCACACACACACGAGCAAACAGTCAATTCAATCCAGACCTATATTAATACCAGCTGGAGTGGAACTGAGTCCCACACCCAAACAGGAAAGAGCCAATTCAATCCAGACCTCTATTAATACCAACTGGAGTGGTACTGAGTCCGTATCACACACCAGGAAATAGTCAATTCAATCCAGACCTCTATTAATACCAGCTGGCGCGTACTGAGCCCCACTCACTCACCAGTAATGTGTCAATTCAATCCAGACCTCTTAATACCAGCTGGAGTGGGACTGAGCCCCACTCACTCACCAGGGAGGAGCCAATTCAATCCAGACCTCTATTAATACCAGCTGGAGTGGTACTGAGCCCCACTCACTCACCAGTAAAGTGTCAATTCAATCCAGACCTCTATTAGTACAAGCTGGAGTGGTACTGAGCCCCACTCACTCACCAGGAAGGAGCCAATTCAATCCAGACCTCTATTAATACCAGCTGGCGTGGTACTGAGCCCCACTCACTCACCAGGAAGGAGCCAATTCAATCCAGGCCTCTATGAATACCAGCTGGAGTGGCACTGAGCCCCACTCACTCACCAGGAAGGAGCCAATTAAATCCAGACCTCTAATAATCCCAGCTGGAGTGGCACTGAGTCCCACTCAAACACCAGGAAAGAGCCAAATCAATCCAGACCTCTATGAATACCAGCTGGAGTGGTACTGAGTCCCACTCACACAGCCAGAAAGAGGCAATTCAATCCAGATGTCTATTAATACCAGCTGGAGTGGTACTGAGTCCCACTCACACACCAGGAAAGAGCCAATTCAATCCAGACCTCTATTAATACCAGCTGGCGCGTACTGAGCCCCTCTCACACACCAGGAAAGAGCCCATTCAATCCAGACCTCTTAATACCAGCTGGAGTGGGACTGAGCCCCACTCACTCACCAGGAAGAAGCCAATTCAATCCAGACCTCTATTAATACCAGCTGGAGTGGTACTGAGCCCCACTCACTCAAAAGGAAGGAGCCAATTCAATCCAGACCTCTATTAATACCAGCTGGAGTGGTACGGAGCCCCATTCACTGACCAGGAAGGAGACAAATCAATCCAGACCTCTATTAATACCAGTTGGAGTGGCACTGAGCCCCACTCACTCACCAGGAAAGAGCCAAATCAATCCAGACCTCTATGAATACCAGCTGGAGTGGTACTGAGTCCCACTCACACACCAGGAAAGAGAAATAACAATCCACACCTCGATAAATACCAGCTTGAGTGCTACCGAGACCCACTCACACACCAGGAAATAGGCAATTAAATCCAGGTCTCTATTAAAACCAGCTGGAGTGGTACTGAGCCACAGTCACGCACCAGGAAAGAGCCAAGTCAATCCAGACCTCTATTCATACCAGCTGGAGTGGTGCTGAGACCAACTCACACACCAGGACAGAGTCAATTCAATCCACGCATCTATTAATACCAGCTGGCGTGGTACTGAATCCCACTCACACACCAGGAAATACTCAATTCAATCCAGACCTCTATTAATACCAGCTGGAGTGGACCTGAGTCCCACTCAAACACCAGGAAAAAGCCAAATCAATCCAGACCTCTATGAATACCAGCTGGAGTGGAACTGAGTCCCACTCACACACCAGGAAAGAGAAATATCAATCCACACCTCGATAAATACCAGCTGGAGTGCGACTGCGACCCACTCACACACCAGGAAAGGGGCAATTAAATCCAGGTCTCTACTAATACCAGCTGGAATGGTACTGAGCCCCAGTCACGCACCAGGAAAGAGCCAAGTCAATCCAGGCCTCTATTCATACCAGCTGGAGTGGTAATGAGTCCCCCACACATACCAGAAAAGTGTCAATTCAATCCAGGCCTTTATTAATACCAGCTGGAGTGGTACAGAATCCCACTCATACACCAGGAAAGAGCTAATTCAATCCAGACCTCGATTATTACCAGCTGGAGTGGACCTGAATCCCACTCACACACCAGGAAAGGGTCAATTCAAACCAGACCTCTATGAATACCAGCTGGAGTGGTACTGAGTCCCACTCACACACCAGGAAAGAGAAATAACAATCCACACCTCGATAAATACCAGCTTGAGTGCTACCGAGACCCACTCACACACCAGGAAATAGGCAATTAAATCCAGGTCTCTATTAAAACCAGCTGGAGTGGTACTGAGCCACAGTCACGCACCAGGAAAGAGCCAAGTCAATCCAGGCCTCTATTCATACCAGCTGGAGTGGAACTGAGTCCCACACACACACCAGAAAAGAGTCAATTCAATCCAGGCCTCTATTAATACCAGCTGGAGTGGAACTGAATCCCACTCACACACCAGGAAATACTCAATTCAATCCAGACCTCTATTAATACCAGCTGGAGTGGACCTGAGTCCCACTCACACTCCAGGAAAGGTTCAATTCAAACCAGCCCTCTATTAAGACCAGCTGGAGTGGTGCTGAGACCAACTCACACACCAGGACAGAGTCAATTCAATCCACGCCTCTATTAATACCAGCTGGAGTGGTACTGAATCCCACTCACACACCAGGAAATACTCAATTCAATCCAGACCTCTATTAATACCAGCTGGAGTGGACCTGAGTCCCACTCAAACACCAGGAAAAAGCCAAATCAATCCAGACCTCTATGAATCCCAGCTGGAGTGGAACTGAGTCCCACTCACACACCAGGAAAGAGAAATATCAATCCACACCTCGATAAATACCAGCTGGAGTGCGACTGCGACCCACTCAGACACCAGGAAAGGGGCAATTAAATCCAGGTCTCTACTAATACCAGCTGGAATGGTACTGAGCCCCAGTCACGCACCAGGAAAGAGCCAAGTCAATCCAGGCCTCTATTCATACCAGCTGGAGTGGTAATGAGTCCCCCACACATACCAGAAAAGTGTCAATTCAATCCAGGCCTCTAGTAATACCAGCTGGAGAGGTACTGAGTCCCGCTCACACACCAGGAAAGAGCCAATTCAATCTCGGTCTCTATTAATACCAGCTGGAGTGGTACTGAGACCAACTCACACACCAGGACAGAGCCAATTCAATCCACGCCTTTATTAATACCAGCTGGAGTGGTACTGAATCCCACTCATACACCAGGAAAGAGCTAATTCAATCCAGACCTCGATTATTACCAGCTGGAGTGGACCTGAATCCCACTCACACACCAGGAAAAGGTCAATTCAAACCAGGCCTCTATTAATACCAGCTGGAGTGGAACTGAGTCCCACTCACACACCAGGAAAGGGAAATATCAATCCACACCTCGATAAATACCAGCTGGAGTGCTACCGAGACCCACTCACACACCAGGAAAGAGGCAATTAAATCCAGGTCTCTATTAATATCAGCTGGAATGGTACTGATCCCCAGTCACGCACCAGGAAAGAGCCAAGTCAATCCAGGCCTCTATTCATGCCAGCTGGAGTGGACCTGAGTCCCACACACACACCAGAAAAGAGTCACTTCAATCCAGGCCTCGATTAATACCAGCTGGAGTGGTACTGAGACCAACTCACACACCAGGACAGAGCCAATTCAATTCACGCCTCTATTAATACCAGTTGGAGTGGTACTGATTCCCACTCACACACCAGGAAAGAGCGAATTCAATCCAGACCTCTATTAATACCAGCTGGAGTGGACCTGAATCCCACACACACACCAGGAAGGAGTCAATTCAAACCAGGCCTCCATTAATACCAGCTGGAGTGGAACTGAGTCCCAAACACACACCAGGAAAGAGTCAATTCAATCCAGACCTCTATTAATACCAGCTGGAGTGGAACTGAGTCCCACACACACACCAGGAAAGAGTCAATTCAATACAGACCTATATTAATACCAGCTGGAGTGGAACTGAGTCCCAGACCCAAACCAGGAAAGAGCCAATTCAATCCAGACATCTATTAATAACAGCTGGAGTGGTACTGAGTCCCACTCACACACCAGGGAAGAGCTAATTCAATCCGGACCTCTACTTACCAGCTGGAGTGGTACTGAGCCCCACTCACACACCAGGAAAGAGCCTATTCAATATAGGCCTCTATTATTACCAGCTGGAGTGGTACTGAGTCCCACTCACACACAAGGAGAGAGCCAATTCAATCCAGGCTTCTATCAATACCAGCAGGAGTGGTATTGAGTGCCACTCACACTCAGTAAAGAGCCAATTCAATCCAGACATCTATTAATACCAGCTGGAGTAGTATTGAGTCCCACTCACACACCAGGAAAGAGACAATTAAATCCAGACCTCAATTAAAACCAACTGGAGTGGTACTGAGCCCCAAACAATTACCAGGAAAGAGACAATAAAATCCAGACCTCAATTAATACCAGCTGGAGTGGTACTGAGTCCGACGCACACACCTGGAAAGAGCCAATTCAATCCAGACCTCTATTAATACAAGCTGACGCGTACTGAGCCAAACTCACACACCAGGAAAGAGCCAATTCAATCCAGACCTCTTAATACCAGCTGGAGTGTGATTGAGCCCCACTCACTCACCAGGGAGGAGCCAATTCAATCCAGACCTCTATTAAAACCAGCTAAAGTGGTACTGAGTCCGACTCACACACCAGGAAAGAGCCAATACAATCCAGACCTCTATTAATACCAGCTGGCGCATACTGAGCCCCACTCACACACCAGGAAAGATCCAATTCAATCCAGACCTCTTAATACCAGCTGGGGTGGGACTGAGCCCCACTCACTCACCAGGAAGAAGCCAATTCAATCCAGACCTCTATTAATACCAGCTGGAGTGGTACTGAGCACCACTAACTCAAAAGGAAGGAGCCAATTCAATCCAGACCTCTATTAATACCAGCTGGAGTGGTACTGAGCCCCATTCACTGACCAGGAAGGAGCCAATTCAATCCAGACCTCTATTAATACCAGCTGGAGTGGCACTGAGCCCCACTCACTCACCAGGAAAGAGCCAAATCAATCCAGACCTCTATGAATACCAGCTGGAGTGGTACTGAGCCCCACTCACTCACCAGGAAGGAGCCAATTCAATCCAGACCTCTATTAATACCAGCTGGAGTGTCACTGAGCCCCACTCACTCACCAGGAAGGAGCCAATTCAATCCAGACCTCTATTAATCCCAGCTGGAGTGGCACTGAGTCCCACTCAAACACCAGGAAAAAGCCAAATCAATCCAGACCTCTATGAGTACCAGCTGGAGTGGAACTGAGTCCCACTCACACACCAGGAAAGAGAAATATCAATCCACACCTCGATAAATACCAGCTGGAGTGCTACCGAGACCCAGTCACACACCAGGAAATAGGCAATTAAATCCAGGTCTCTATTAAAACCAGCTGGAGTGGTACTGAGCCCCAGTCACGCACCAGGAAAGAGCCAAGTCAATCCAGGCCTCTATTAATACCAGCTGGAGTGGACCTGAGTCCCACTCACACACCTGGAAAGGGTCAATTCAAACCAGCCCTCTATTAATACCAGCTGGAGTGGAACTGAGTCCCACACACATAACAGGTAAGGGTCAGTTCAATCCAGACCTCTATTAATACCAGCTGGAGTGTCACTGAGCCCCACTCACTCACCAGGAAGGAGCCAATTCAATCCAGACCTCTATTAATCCCAGCTGGAGTGGCACTGAGGCCCACTCAAACACCAGGAAAAAGCCAAATCATTCCAGACCTCTATGAATACCAGCTGGAGTGGAACTGAGTCCCACTCACACACCAGGAAAGAGAAATATCAATCCACACCTCGATAAATACCAGCTGGAGTGCTACCGAGACCCACTCACACACCAGGAAATAGGCAATTAAATCCAGGTCTCTATTAAAACCAGCTGGAGTGGTACTGAGCCCCAGTCACGCACCAGGAAAGAGCCAAGTCAATCCAGGCCTCTATTAATACCAGCTGGAGTGGACCTGAGTCCCACTCACACACCAGGAAAGGGTCAATTCAAACCAGCCCTCTATTAATACCAGCTGGAGTGGAACGGAGTCCCACACACATACCAGGAAAGAGTCAGTTTAATCCAGACCTCTATTAATACCAGCTGGAGAGGAACTGAGTCCCACACACACACGAGCAAACAGTCAATTCAATCCAGACCTTTATTAATACCAGCTGGAGTGGAACTGAGTCCCACACCTAAACAGGAAAGAGCCAATTCAATCCAGACCTCTATTAATACCAACTGGAGTGGTACTGAGTCCGAATCACACACCAGGAAAGAGTCAATTCAATCCAGACCTCTATTAATACCAGCTGGCGCGTACTGAGCCCCACTCACTCACAAGTAATGTGTCAATTCAATCCAGACCTCTTAATACCAGCTGGAGTGGGACTGAGCCCCACTCACTCACCAGGGAGGAGCCAATTCAATCCAGACCTCTATTAGTACCAGCTGGAGTGGTACTGAGCCCCACTCACTCACCAGTAAAGTGTCAATTCAATCCAGACCTCTATTAGTACAAGCTGGAGTGGTACTGAGCCCCACTCACTCACCAGGAAGGAGCCAATTCAATCCAGACCTCTATTAATACCAGCTGGCGTGGTACTGAGCCCCACTCACTCACCAGGAAGGAGCCAATTCAATCCAGACCTCTATGAATACCAGCTGGAGTGGCACTGAGCCCCACTCACTCACCAGGAAGGAGCCAATTAAATCCAGACCTCTAATAATCCCAGCTGGAGTGGCACTGAGTCCCACTCAAACACCAGGAAAGAGCCAAATCAATCCAGACCTCTATGAATACCAGCTGGAATGGTACTGAGTCCCACTCACACAGCAAGAAAGAGGCAATTCAATCCAGATGTCTATTAATACCAGCTGGAGTGGTACTGAGTCCCACTCACACACCAGGAAAGAGCCAATTCAATCCAGACCTCAATTAATACCAGCTGGCGCGTACTGAGCCCCTCTCACACACCAGGAAAGAGCCCATTCAATCCAGACCTCTTAATACCAGCTGGAGTGGGACTGAGCCCCACTCACTCACCAGGAAGAAGCCAATTCAATCCAGACCTCTATTAATACCAGCTGGAGTGGTACTGAGCCCCATTCACTGACCAGGAAGGAGACAATTCAATCCAGACCTCTATTAATACCAGCTGGCGCGTACTGAGCCCCTCTCACACACCAGGAAAGAGCCCATTCAATCCAGACCTCTTAATACCAGCTGGAGTGGTACTGAGCCCCACTCACTCAAAAGGAAGGAGCCAATTAAATCCAGACCTCTATTAATACCAGCTGGAGTGGTACTGAGCCCCATTCACTGACCAGGAAGGAGACAATTCAATCCAGACCTCTATTAATACCAGTTGGAGTGGTACAGAATCCCACTCATACACCAGGAAAGAGCTAATTCAATCCAGACCTCGATTATTACCAGCTGGAGTGGACCTGAATCCCACTCACACACCAGGAAAGGGTCAATTCAAACCAGACCTCTATGAATACCAGCTGGAGTGGTACTGAGCCCCACTCACACACCGGGAAAGAGCCTATTCAATATAGGCCTCTATTATTACCAGCTGGAGTGGTACTGAGTCCCACTCACACACCAGGAAAGAGCCAATTCAATCCAGACCTCAATTAATACCAGCTGGCGCGTACTGAGCCCCTCTCACACACCAGGAAAGAGCCCATTTAATCCAGACCTCTTAATACCAGCTGGAGTGGGACTGAGCCCCACTCACTCACCAGGAAGAAGCCAATTCAATCCAGACCTCTATGAATACCAGCTGGAGTGGTACTGAGCCCCATTCACTGACCAGGAAGGAGACAATTCAATCCAGACCTCTATTAATACCAGCTGGCGCGTACTGAGCCCCTCTCACACACCAGGAAAGAGCCCATTCAATCCAGACCTCGATTATTACCAGCTGGAGTGGACCTGAATCCCACTCACACACCAGGAAAGGGTCAATTCAAACCAGACCTCTATGAATACCAGCTGGAGTGGTACTGAGCCCCACTCACACACCGGGAAAGAGCCTATTCAATATAGGCCTCTATTATTACCAGCTGGAGTGGTACTGAGTCCCACTCACACACCAGGAAAGAGCCAATTCAATCCAGACCTCAATTAATACCAGCTGGCGCGTACTGAGCCCCTCTCACACACCAGGAAAGAGCCCATTTAATCCAGACCTCTTAATACCAGCTGGAGTGGGACTGAGCCCCACTCACTCACCAGGAAGAAGCCAATTCAATCCAGACCTCTATGAATACCAGCTGGAGTGGTACTGAGCCCCATTCACTGACCAGGAAGGAGACAATTCAATCCAGACCTCTATTAATACCAGCTGGCGCGTACTGAGCCCCTCTCACACACCAGGAAAGAGCCCATTCAATCCAGACCTCTATTAATACCAGTTGGAGTGGTACAGAAACCCACTCATACACCAGGAAAGAGCCAGTTCATTGCAGGTCACTATTAATACCAGCTGGAGTGGTACTGAGCCCCAGTCACGCACCAGGAAAGAGCCAATTTAATCCAAACCTCTATTCATACCAGCTGCAGTGTTACTGAGACCCACTCACAAACCAGGAAAGAACAAATTCATTCCAGGCCTCTATTAATAGCAGCTGGAGTGGTATTGAGCACCAGTCACACCCCAGTAAAGAGCCAATTCAATCCAGGCCTCTATTAATACCAGCTGGAGAGGTACTGAGCCCCACTCACCCCAGAAAAAAGCGAATTCAATCCAGGCCTTTATTAACACAAGCTGGAGTGGTACTGAGTCCCACCCATTCACCAGGAAAGAGCCAAGTCAAACCAGGCCTCCATAAATACCAGCTGGAGTGGTACTGTGTCCAACTCACACACCAGGAAAGAGCCAATTCAATACAGGCCTCTATGAATACCAGCTGGAGTGGTACTGAGTCCCACTCACACACCAGGATAGAGCCAATTTAATCCAGGCCTCTATTAATAACAGCTGGAATGGTACTGAGCCCCACACATACACCAGGAAAGAGCCAGTTCAATCCAGGCCTCCATTGATACCAGCTGGAGTGGTACTGAGCCCCACCCAGTCACCAGGAAATAGCCAATTCTAACCAGGCCTCAATTAATAACAGCTGGAGTGGCACTGAGTCCCACTCACACCCTAGAAAAACGCCAATTCAATCCAGGCATCTATTAATAGCAGCTGGAGTGGTACTGAGTCCCACTCACACACCAGGAAAGAGCCAATTCAATCCAGGCCTCTACTAATACAAGCTGGAATGGTACTGAGTCCCACTCACACACTCGGAAAGAGCCAATTCAATCCAGGCCTCTATTAATACCAGCTAGAATGGTAGAGTCCCACTCACACACCAGGAAAGAGCCAATTCAATACAGAACTACATTAATGCCAGCTGGAGTGGTATTGAGTCCCACTCACACACCAGGAAAGAGCCAATTCAATACAGCACTCCATTAATAACAGCTGGAGTGGTACTGAGTCCCACTCACACACCAGGAAAGAGCCAATTCAATACAGGCCTCGATTAATACCAGCTGGAGTGGTACTGAGCCCCACTCACAAACCTGGAAAGTGCCAGTTCAATCCAGGCCTCTATTAATACCAGCTGGAATGGTACTGAGCCCCACTCACACACCAGGAAAACAGACAATTCAGTCGAAACCTCTATTAACACCAGCTGGAGTGGTACTGAGTCCCATTGACTCCCCAAGAAAGAGCCAATTCAATCCAGGCCTCTACTAATACCAGCTAGAATGGTACTGAGTGCCACTCACACACCAGTAAAGAACCAATTCATTCCAGGCCTCCATTAATACCAGCTGGAGTGGTACTGAGTCCCACTCACACACCAGGAAAGAGCCAATTCAATACAGGCTTCAATTAATACCAGCTGGAGTGGTACTGAGTCCCACTCACAAACCAGAAAAAAAGCCAATTCAATCCAGGCCTCTATTAATAGCAGCTGGAGTGGCACTGAGTCCCTCACATTCACCAGGAAAGAGCCAATTCAATACAGACCTCTATTAATACCAGCTCGAGTGGTACTGAATCCCACACACACACCAGGAAAGAGCGAATTCAATCCAGGCCTCTATTAATACCAGCTGGAGCGGTACGGAGCCCCACTCACGCACCAGGAAAGAGCCAATTCAATGCAAACCTTTATTAATGCCAGCTGAAGTGGTACTGAGTCCCACTCACACACCAGGAAAAAGCCAATTAAAGCCAGACCGCCATTGATACCAGCTGGAGAGGGACAGAGACCCACTCACACACCAGGAAAGAGATAGATCATTCCAGGCTTCCATTAAGACCAGCTGGAGTGGTACTGAGTCCCAATCACATACCAGGAAAGAGCCAATTCAATCCAGACCTCTACTAATACCATCTGGAGTGGCACTGAGCCCCACTAACACCCCAGACAGAGCCAATTCAATCCAGGTCTCTATTAATACCAGATGGAGTGGAAATAACTCCCACTCACACAGCAGGAAAGAGCCAATTCAATCCTGGCCTCTATTAACACCAGGTGGTGTGGTACTGAGTCCCACTCACACAGCAGGAAAGGGACAGTTCATTACAGGACTCTATTAATACCAGCTGGAGCGGAATTAACTCCCACTCACACTCCAGGAAAGAGCCAATTCAATCCAAACCTCTATAAATACCAGCTGGAGTGGTACTGAGCCGCAATTACAAACCAGCAAAGAGCCTAATCAATCCAGGATTCCATTAATACCAGCTGGAGTGGTACTGAGTCCCAATCACAAACCAGGAAAGAGCCAAATCAATCCAGACCTCCATTAATACCAGCTGGAGTGGTACTGAGCCCCACTCACACACCAGGAAAGAGCCAATTCAATCCAGGTCACTATTAGTACCAGCTGGAGTTGTACTGAGTCCCACTCACACACCAAGAAATAGCCAGTTCATTCCAGGTCACTATTAATACCAGCTGGAGTGGTACTGAGCCCCAGTCACGCACCAGGAAAGAGTCAATTTAATCCAAACCTCTATTCATACCAGCTGCAGTGTTACTGAGTCCCACTCACACACCTGTAAAGAACAAATTCATTCCAGGCCTCTATTAATACCAGCGGAGTGGTACTGAGCCGCACTTAGATTCTAGAATAGTTCCATTTCAATCCATTCCTCCTTTATTACCAGCTGGAGTGGTACTGAGCCCCACTCACACACCAGGAAAGAGCCAATTTAATCCAAACCTCTATTCATACCAGCTGCAGTGTTACTGAGTCCCACTCACAAACCAGGAAAGAACAAATTCATTCCAGGCCTCTATTAATAGCAGCTGGAGTGGTATTGAGCACCAGTCACACCCCAGTAAAGAGCCAATTCAATCCAGGCCTCTATTAATACCAGCTGGAGAGGTACTGAGCCCCACTCACCCCAGAAAAAAGCGAATTCAATCCAGGCCTCTATTAACACAAGCTGGAGAGGTACTGAGTCCCACCCATTCACCAGGAAAGAGCCAAGTCAAACCAGGCCTCCATAAATACCAGCTGGAGTGGTACTGTGTCCCACTCACACACCAGGAAAGAGCCAATTCAATACAGGCCTCTATGAATACCAGCTGGAGTGGTACTGAGTCCCACTCACACACCAGGATAGAGCCAATTTAATCCAGGCATCTATTAATAGCAGCTGGAGTGGTACTGAGTCCCACTCACACACCAGGAAAGAGCCAATTCAATCCAGGCCTCTACTAATACAAGCTGGAATGGTACTGAGTCCCACTCACACACTCGGAAAGAGCCAATTCAATCCAGGCCTCTATTAATACCAGCTAGAATGGTAGAGTCCCACTCACACACCAGGAAAGAGCCAATTCAATACAGAACTACATTAATGCCAGCTGGAGTGGTATTGAGTCCCACTCACACACCAGGAAAGAGCCAATTCAATACAGCACTCCATTAATAACAGCTGGAGTGGTACTGAGCCCCACTCACACACCTGGACAGTGCCAGTTCAATCCAGGCCTCTATTAATACCAGCTGGAATGGTACTGAGCCCCACTCACACACCAGGAAAGAGACAATTCAGTCGAAACCTCTATTAACACCAGCTGGAGTGGTACTGAGTCCCATTGACCCCCCAAGAAAGAGCCAATTCAATCCAGGCCTCTATTAATACCAGCTAGAATGGTACTGAGTGCCACTCACACACCAGTAAAGAACCAATTCATTCCAGGCCTCCATTAATACCAGCTGGAGTGGTACTGAGTCCCACTCACACACCAGGAAAGAGCCAATTCAATACAGGCTTCAATTAATACCAGCTGGAGTGGTACTGAGTCCCACTCACAAACCAGAAAAAAAGCCAATTCAATCCAGGCCTCTATTAATAGCAGCTGGAGTGGCACTGAGTCCCTCACATTCACCAGGAAAGAGCCAATTCAATACAGACCTCTATTAATACCAGCTCGAGTGGTACTGAATCCCACACACACACCAGGAAAGAGCGAATTCAATCCAGGCCTCTATTAATACCAGCTGGAGCGGTACGGAGCCCCACTCACGCACCAGGAAAGAGCCAATTCAATGCAAACCTTTATTAATGCCAGCTGAAGTGGTACTGAGTCCCACTCACACACCAGGAAAAAGCCAATTAAAGCCAGACCGCCATTGATACCAGCTGGAGAGGGACAGAGACCCACTCACACACCAGGAAAGAGATAGATCATTCCAGGCTTCCATTAAGACCAGCTGGAGTGGTACTGAGTCCCAATCACATACCAGGAAAGAGCCAATTCAATCCAGACCTCTACTAATACCATCTGGAGTGGCACTGAGCCCCACTAACACCCCAGACAGAGCCAATTCAATCCAGGTCTCTATTAATACCAGATGGAGTGGAAATAACTCCCACTCACACAGCAGGAAAGAGCCAATTCAATCCTGGCCTCTATTAACACCAGGTGGTGTGGTACTGAGTCCCACTCACACAGCAGGAAAGGGACAGTTCATTACAGGACTCTATTAATACCAGCTGGAGCGGAATTAACTCCCACTCACACTCCAGGAAAGAGCCAATTCAATCCAAACCTCTATAAATACCAGCTGGAGTGGTACTGAGCCGCAATTACAAACCAGCAAAGAGCCTAATCAATCCAGGATTCCATTAATACCAGCTGGAGTGGTACTGAGTCCCAATCACAAACCAGGAAAGAGCCAAATCAATCCAGACCTCCATTAATACCAGCTGGAGTGGTACTGAGCCCCACTCACACACCAGGAAAGAGCCAATTCAATCCAGGTCACTATTAGTACCAGCTGGAGTTGTACTGAGTCCCACTCACACACCAAGAAATAGCCAGTTCATTCCAGGTCACTATTAATACCAGCTGGAGTGGTACTGAGCCCCAGTCACGCACCAGGAAAGAGTCAATTTAATCCAAACCTCTATTCATACCAGCTGCAGTGTTACTGAGTCCCACTCACACACCTGTAAAGAACAAATTCATTCCAGGCCTCTATTAATACCAGCGGAGTGGTACTGAGCCGCACTTAGATTCTAGAATAGTTCCATTTCAATCCATTCCTCCTTTATTACCAGCTGGAGTGGTACTGAGCCCCACTCACACACCAGGAAAGAGCCAATTTAATCCAAACCTCTATTCATACCAGCTGCAGTGTTACTGAGTCCCACTCACAAACCAGGAAAGAACAAATTCATTCCAGGCCTCTATTAATAGCAGCTGGAGTGGTATTGAGCACCAGTCACACCCCAGTAAAGAGCCAATTCAATCCAGGCCTCTATTAATACCAGCTGGAGAGGTACTGAGCCCCACTCACCCCAGAAAAAAGCGAATTCAATCCAGGCCTCTATTAACACAAGCTGGAGAGGTACTGAGTCCCACCCATTCACCAGGAAAGAGCCAAGTCAAACCAGGCCTCCATAAATACCAGCTGGAGTGGTACTGTGTCCCACTCACACACCAGGAAAGAGCCAATTCAATACAGGCCTCTATGAATACCAGCTGGAGTGGTACTGAGTCCCACTCACACACCAGGATAGAGCCAATTTAATCCAGGCATCTATTAATAGCAGCTGGAGTGGTACTGAGTCCCACTCACACACCAGGAAAGAGCCAATTCAATCCAGGCCTCTACTAATACAAGCTGGAACGGTACTGAGTCCCACTCACACACTCGGAAAGAGCCAATTCAATCCAGGCCTCTATTAATACCAGCTAGAATGGTAGAGTCCCACTCACACACCAGGAAAGAGCCAATTCAATACAGAACTACATTAATGCCAGCTGGAGTGGTATTGAGTCCCACTCACACACCAGGAAAGAGCCAATTCAATACAGCACTCCATTAATAACAGCTGGAGTGGTACTGAGCCCCACTCACACACCTGGACAGTGCCAGTTCAATCCAGGCCTCTATTAATACCAGCTGGAATGGTACTGAGCCCCACTCACACACCAGGAAAGAGACAATTCACTCGAAACCTCTATTAACACCAGCTGGAGTGGTACTGAGTCCCATTGACCCCCCAAGAAAGAGCCAATTCAATCCAGGCCTCTATTAATACCAGCTAGAATGGTACTGAGTGCCACTCACACACCAGTAAAGAACCAATTCATTCCAGGCCTCCATTAATACCAGCTGGAGTGGTACTGAGTCCCACTCACACACCAGGAAAGAGCCAATTCAATACAGGCTTCAATTAATACCAGCTGGAGTGTTACTGAGTCCCACTCACAAACCAGAAAAAAAGCCAATTCAATCCAGGCCTCTATTAATAGCAGCTGGAGTGGCACTGAGTCCCTCACATTCACCAGGAAAGAGCCAATTCAATACAGACCTCTATTAATACCAGCTCGAGTGGTACTGAATCCCACACACACACCAGGAAAGAGCCAATTCAATGCAAACCTTTATTAATACCAGTTGGAGTGGTACTGAGCCCCACTTACACACCAGGAAAAAGCCAATTAAAGCCAGACCGCCATTGATACCAGCTGGAGAGGGACAGAGCCCCACTCACACACCAGGGAAGAGATATTTCATTCAAGGCTTCCATTAAGACCAGCTGGAGTGGCAGTGAGTCCCAATCACACCCCAGAAAAACGCCAATTCAATCCAGGCATCTATTAACAGCAGCTGGAGTGGTACTGAGTCCCACTCACACACCAGGAAAGAGCCAATTCAATGCAAACCTTTATTAATGCCAGCTGGAGTGGAACTGAATCCCACTCACACACCAGGAATAAGCCAATTAAAGCCAGACCGCCATTGATACCAGCTGGAGAGGGACAGAGACCCACTGACACACCAGGAAAGAGATAGTTCATTCCAGGCTTCCATTAAGACCAGCTGGAGTGGTACTGAGTCCCACTCACATACCAGGAAAGAGACAATTCAATCCAGACCTCTACTAATACCATCTGGAGTGGCACTGAGCCCCACTAACACCCCAGAAAGAGCCAATTCAATCCAGGTCTCTATAAATACCAGATGGAGTGGAAATAACTCCCACTCACACAACAGGAAAGAGCCAATTCAATCCTGGCCTCTATTAACACCAGGTGGTGTGGTACTGAGTCCCACTCACACAGCAGGAAAGGGACAGTTCATTACAGGCCTCTATTAATACCAGCTGGAGTGGAATTAACTCCCACTCGCACTCCAGGAAAGAGCCAATTCAATCCAAACCTCTATAAATACCAGCTGGCGTGGTACTGAGCCGCAATTATACACCAGCAAAGAGCCAATTCAAACCAGACCTCCATTAATACATGCTGGAGTGGTACTGAGCCCCAGTCACGCACCAGGAATGAGCCAAATCAATCCAGACCTCCATTAATACCAGCTGGAGTGGCACTGAGCCCCACTCACACACCAGGAAAGAGCCAATTCAATCCAGTTCACTATTAGTACCAGCTGGAGCGGTACGGAGTCCCACTCACACACCAAGAAATAGCCAGTTCATTCCAGGCCTCTATTAATACCAGCTGGTGTGGTACTGAGCCCCAGTCACGCACCAGGAAAGAGTCAATTTAATCCAAACCTCTATTCATACCAGCTGCAGTGTTACTGAGTCCCACTCACACACCAGGAAAGAACAAATTCATTCCAGGCCTCTATTAATACCAGCTGGAGTGGTACTGAGTCCCTCTCACACACCAGGAAAGTGCCAATTCAATACAGGCTTTTATTAATACCGGCTGGAGTGGTACTGAGACCCACACACACCCCAGAAGAAAGCCAATTCAATCCAGGCCTCTATTAATAGCAGCTGGAGTGGTATTGAGCACCAGTCACACCCCAGTAAAGAGCCAATTCAATCCAGGCCTCTATTAATACCAGCTGGAGAGGTACTGAGCCCCACTCACCCCAGAAAAAAGCAAATTCAATCCAGGCCTCTATTAACACAAGCTGGAGTGATACTGAGTCCCACCCATTCACCGGGAAAGAGCCAAGTCAAACCAGGCCTCCATAAATACCAGCTGGAGTGGTACTGTGTCCCACTCACAGACCAGGATAGAGCCAATTTAATCCAGGCCTCTATTAATAACAGCTGGAATGGTACTGAGCCCCACACACACACCAGGAAAGAGCCAGTTCAATCCAGGCCTCCATAGATACCAGCTGGAGTGGTACTGAGTCCCACCCAGTCACCAGGAAATAGCCAATTCTAACCAGGCATCAATTAATAACAGCTGGGGTGGCACTGAGTCCCACTCACACCCTCGAAAAACGCCAATTCAATCCATGCATCTATTAATAGCAGCTGGAGTGGTACTGAGTCCCACTCACACACCAGGAAAGAGCCAATTCAATCCAGGCCTCTACTAATACAAGCTGGAATGGTACTGAGTCCCACTCACACACTCGGAAAGAGCCAATTCAATCCAGGCATCTATTAATACCAGCTAGAATGGTAGAGTCCCGCTCACACACGAGGAAAGAGCCAATTCAATACAGAACTAAATTAATGCCAGCTGGAGTGGTATTGAGTCCCACTCACACACCAAGAAAGAGCCAATTCAATACAGAACACCATTAATAACAGCTGGAGTGGTACTGAGTCCCACTCACACACCAGAAAAGAGCGAATTCAATACAGGCCTCGATTAATACCAGCTGGAGTGGTACTGAGCTGCACTCACACACCTGGAAAGTGCCAGTTCAATCCAGGCCTCTATTAACACCAGCTGGAGTGGTACTGAGTCCCATTGACTCCCCAAGAAAGAGACAATTCAATCCAGGCCTCTATTAATACCAGCTAGAATGGTACTGAGTCCCACTCACACACCAGTAAAGAGCCAATTCATTCCAGGCCTCCATTAATACCAGCTGGAGTGGTACTGAGTCCCACTCACACACCAGGAAAGAGCCAATTCAATACAGGCTTCAATTAATACCAGCTGGAGTGGTACTGAGTCCAACTCACACAACAGGGAAGAGCCAGTTCATTCCAGGCCTCTATTAATCGCAGCTGGAGTGGCACTGAGTCCCTCACATTCACAAGAAAAGAGCCAATTCAATACAGACCTCTATTAATACCAGCTGGAGTGGTACTGAATCACACACACACACCAGGAAAGAGCGAATTCAATCCAGATCTCTATTAATACCATGAGTAGTAGTGCTGAGCCCCACTCACACACCAGGAAAGAGCCAATTCAATGCAAACCTTTATTAATACCAGTTGGAGTGGTATTGAGCCCCACTCACACACCAGGAAAAAGCCAATTAAAGCCAGACCGCCATTGATACCAGCTGGAGAGTGACAGAGCCCCACTCACACACCAGGAAAGAGATAGTTCATTCCAGCCTTCCATTAAGACCAGCTGGAGTGGTAGTGAGTCCCACTCACATACCAGGAAAGAGATAGTTCATTCCAGGCTTCCATTAAGACCAGCTGGAGTGGTAGTGAGTCCCACTCACATACCAGGAAAGAGCCAATTCATCCAGACCTCTACTAATACCATCTGGAGTGGCACTGAGCCCCACTAACACCCCACAAAGAGCCAATTCAATCCAGGTCTCTATTAATACCAGCTGGAGTGGAATTAACTCCCACTCACACAGCAGGAAAGAGCCAATTCAATCCAGACCTCTACTAATACCATCTGGAGTGGCACTGAGCCCCACTAAAACCCCAGAAAGAGCCAATTCAATCCAGGTCTCTATTAATACCAGCTGGAGTGGAATTAACTCCCACTCACACTCCAGGAAAGAGCCAATTCAATACTGGCATCCATTAACACCAGGTGGAGTGGTACTGAGTCCCACTCACACAGCAGGAAACGGACAGTTCATTACAGGCCTCTATTAATCACAGCTGGAGTGGAATTAACCCCCACTCACACTCCAGGAAAGAGCCAATTCAATCCAAACCTCTATAAATACCAGATGGAGTGGTACTGAGCTGCAAATACACACCAGCAAAGAGCTAAATCAATCCAGGATTCCATTAATACCAGCTGGAGTGGTACTGAGTCCCAATCACACACCAGAAAAGAGCCAGTTCATTCCAGGTCTCTATTAATACCAGCTGGAGTGGTACTGAGTCCAACTCACACAACAGGGAAGAGCCAGTTCATTCCAGGCCTCTATTAATACCGGCTGGAGTGGTACTGAGCCGCACTTACACTCCAGAATTGTTCCATTTCAATCCATTCCTCCTTTATTACTAGCTGGAGTAGCACTGAGTCCAACTCACACAACAGGAGAGAGCCAATTCAATCCAAACCTCTATTAATACCAGCTGGAGTGGTACTGAGCCCCACCCACACCACAGAAAAAGCCAATTCAATCCAGGCCTATATTAATAACAGCTGGAAAGGTACTGAGTCCCACTCACACACCAGTAAAGAACCAATTCATTCCAGGCCTCTATTAATACCAGCTGGAGTGGTACTGAGTCCCACTCACACACCAGTAATGAGCCAATTCAATACAGGCTTCGATTAATACCAGCTGGAGTGGTACTGATTCCCACTCAAACACCAGGAAAGAGCCAATTCAATCCAGGCCTCTATTAATGCCAGCTGGAGTGGTACTGAGTCCCACTCACATCCCACAAAAATGCCAATTCAATCCAGGCATCTATTCAGAGCAGCTGGAGTGGCACGGAGTCCCACCCATTCACCAGGAAAGAGCCAATTAAAACCAGGCCTCGAGTAATACCAGCTGGAGTGGTACTGAGTCCCACTCACACACCAGTAAAGAGCCAATTCAATACAGGCTTCGATTAATACCAGCTGGAGTGGTACTGAGTCCCACTCACACACCAGGAAAGAGCCAATTCAATACAGGCCTCTATTAATATCAGATGGAGTGGTACTGAGTCCCACTCACACACCAGGTAAGTGCCAGTTCAATCCAGGCCTCTATTAATAACAGCTGGAATGGTACTGACTCCCACCCATTCACCAGGAAAGAGCCAATTCAAACCAGGCCTCTATTAATAACAGCTGGAGTGGCACTGAGTCCCACTCACAAGCCAGGAAAACGCCAATTCTATCCAGGCATCTATTAATAGCAGCTGGAGTGGTACTGAGTCCCAATCACACACCAGGAAAGAGCCAATTCAATCCAGGCCTCGATTCATTCCAGCTGGAATGGTACTGAGTCCCACTCACACACTCGGAAAGAGCCAATTCAATCCAAGCCTCTATTAATACCAGCTAGAATGGTACTGCGTCCCACTCACACTCTCAGAAAGAGCCAATTCAATCCAGGCCTCTATTAATACCAACTGCAGTGGTACTGAGCCCCACTCACACACCAGGAAAGAGCCAATTCAATACAGAAAACCATTAATACCAGCTGGAATAGTACTGAGTCCCACTCACACACCAGTATCGAGCCAATTCAATACAGAACTACATTAATGCCAGCTGGAGTGGTACTGAGACCCACTCACACACCAGGAAAGAGCCAATTCAATGCAGAACTCCATTAAAAGCAGCTGGAGTGGGACTGAGTCCCACTCACACACCAGGAAAGAGCCAATTCAATACAGGCCTCTATTAATACCAGCTGGAGTGTTACTGAGCCCCACTCACACACCAGGAAAGAACCAATTCAATACAGGCCTCTATTAATACCAGCTGGAGTGGTACTGATTCCCATTCACACACCAAGAAAGAGCCAGTCAATTCCAGGCCTCTATTAATACCAGCTGGAGTGGTACTGAGCCGCACATACAGTCCAGAATAGTTCCATTTCAATCAATTCCTCCTTTATTTCCAGTTGGAGTGGGACTGAGCCCCACTCACAAAGCAGTAAAGAGCCAATTTAGTCCAGGCCTCTATTAATAACAGCTGGAGTAGCACTGAGTCCCACTGAAACACCAGGAGAGAGCCAATTCAATACAGACCTCTATTAATATCACTGGAGTGGAACTGAGTCTCACTCACCCACCAGGAAAGAGGCAATTCAATACAGACCACTATTATTACCAGCTGGGTTGGTACTGAGTCCCACTCACACACCCGGAAAGAGCCAATTTAATCCAAACTTCTATGAATACCAGCTGGAGTGGTACTGAGTCCCACTCACCCCAGAAAAAAGCCAATTCAATCCAGGCCTCTATTAATAGCAGCTGGAGTGGCACTGAGTTCCTCACATTCACCAGGAAAGAGCCAATTCAATACAGACCTCTATTAATACCAGCTGGAGTGGTACTGAATCCCACACACACACCAGGAAAGAGCGAATTCAATCCAGATTTCTATTAATACCATGAGTAGTAGTACTGAGTCCCACTCACAAACCAGGAAAAAGCCAATTAAAGCCAATCCGGCATGGATACCAGCTGGAGAGGGACAGAGCCCCACTCACACACCAGGAAAGAGATAGTTCATTCCAGGCTTCCATTAAGACCAGCTGGAGTGGTAGTGAGTCCCACTCACATACCAGGAAAGAGCCAATTCAATCGAGACCTCTACTAATACCATCTGGAGTGGCACTGAGCCCCACTAACACCCCAGAAAGAGCCAATTCAATCCAGGTCTCTATTAATACCAGCTGGAGTGGAATTAACACCCACTCACACACCAGGAAAGTGCCAATTCAATACAGGCTTCTATTAATACCGGCTGGAGTGGTACTGAGTCCCACTCACACCCCAGAAAAAAGCCAATTCAATCCAGGCCTCTATTAATACCAGCTGGAGTGGTACTGAGCCCCACTCACCCCAGAAAAAAGCGAATTCAATCCAGGCCTCCATTAACACAAGCTGGAGTGGTACTGAGTCCCACCCATTCACCAGGAAAGAGCCAAGTAAAACCAGGTCTCCATAAATACCAGCTGGAGTGGTACTGTGTCCCACTCACACACCAGGAAAGAGCCAATTCAATACAGGCCTCTATGAATACCAGCTGGAGTGGTACTGAGTCCCACACACACACCAGGAAAGAGCCAGTTCAATCCAGGCCTCCATTGATAACAGCTGCAGTGGTACTGAGTCCCACCCAGTCACCAGGAAATAGCCAATTCTAACCAGGCCTCTATTAATAACAGCTGGAGTGGCACTGAGTCCCACTCATACCCTCAAAAAACGCCAATTCAATCCAGGCATCTATTAATAGCAGCTGGAGTGGTACTGAGTCCCACTCATACACCAGGAAAGAGCCAATTCAATCCAGGCCTCTACGAATACAAGCTGGAATGGTACTGAGTCCCACTCACACAGTCGGAAAGAGCCAATTCAATCCAGGCCTCTATTAATATCAGCTAGAATGGTAGAGTCCCACTCACACACCAGGAAAGAGCCAATTCAATACAGAACTACATTAATGCCAGTTGGAGTGGTATTGAGTCCCACTCACACACCAGGAAAGAGCCAATTCAATACAGAACTCCATTAAAAACAGCTGGAGTGGTACTGAGTCCCACTCACACACCAGGAAAGAGCCAATTCAATACAGGCCTCGATTAATACCAGCTGGAATGGTACTGAGCCCCACTCACACACCAGGAAAGAGCCAATTCAGTCGAAACCTCTATTAACACCAGCTGGAGTGGTACTGAGTCCCATTGACTCCCCAAGAAAGAGCCAATTCAATCCAGGCCTCTATTAATACCAGCTAGAATGGTACTGAGTCCCACTCACACACCAGTAAAGAACCAATTCATTCCAGGCCTCCATTAATACCAGCTGGAGTGGTACTGAGTCCCACTCACACACCAGGAAAGAGCCAATTCAATACAGAACTACATTAATGCCAGTTGGAGTGGTATTGAGTCCCACTCACACACCAGGAAAGAGCCAATTCAATACAGAACTCCATTAAAAACAGCTGGAGTGGTACTGAGTCCCACTCACACACCAGGAAAGAGCCAATTCAATACAGGCCTCGATTAATACCAGCTGGAGTGGTACTGAGCCCCACTCACAAACCTGGAAAGTGCCAGTTCAATCCAGGCCTCTATTAATACCAGCAGGAATGGTACTGAGCCCCACTCACACACCAGGAAAGAGCCAATTCAGTCGAAACCTCTATTAACACCAGCTGGAGTGGTACTGAGTCCCATTGACTCCCCAAGAAAGAGCCAATTCAATCCAGGCCTCTATTAATACCAGCTAGAATGGTACTGAGTCCCACTCACACACCAGTAAAGAGCCAATTCATTCCAGGCCTCCATTAATACCAGCTGGAGTGGTACTGAGTCCCACTCACACACCAGGAAAGAGCCAATTCAATACAGGCTTCAATTAATACCAGCTGGAGTGGTACTGAGTCCAACTCACACAACAGGGAAGAGCCAGTTCATTCCAGGCCTCTATTAATCGCAGCTGGAGTGGCACTGAGTCCCTCACATTCACAAGAAAAGAGCCAATTCAATACAGACCTCTATTAATACCAGCTGGAGTGGTACTGAATCACACACACACACCAGGAAAGAGCGAATTCAATCCAGATCTCTATTAATACCATGAGTAGTAGTGCTGAGCCCCACTCACACACCAGGAAAGAGCCAATTCAATGCAAACCTTTATTAATACCAGTTGGAGTGGTATTGAGCCCCACTCACACACCAGGAAAAAGCCAATTAAAGCCAGACCGCCATTGATACCAGCTGGAGAGTGACAGAGCCCCACTCACACACCAGGAAAGAGATAGTTCATTCCAGGCTTCCATTAAGACCAGCTGGAGTGGTAGTGAGTCCCACTCACATACCAGGAAAGAGATAGTTCATTCCAGGCTTCCATTAAGACCAGCTGGAGTGGTAGTGAGTCCCACTCACATACCAGGAAAGAGCCAATTCATCCAGACCTCTACTAATACCATCTGGAGTGGCACTGAGCCCCACTAACACCCCACAAAGAGCCAATTCAATCCAGGTCTCTATTAATACCAGCTGGAGTGGAATTAACTCCCACTCACACAGCAGGAAAGAGCCAATTCAATCCAGACCTCTACTAATACCATCTGGAGTGGCACTGAGCCCCACTAAAACCCCAGAAAGAGCCAATTCAATCCAGGTCTCTATTAATACCAGCTGGAGTGGAATTAACTCCCACTCACACTCCAGGAAAGAGCCAATTCAATACTGGCATCCATTAACACCAGGTGGAGTGGTACTGAGTCCCACTCACACAGCAGGAAACGGACAGTTCATTACAGGCCTCTATTAATCACAGCTGGAGTGGAATTAACCCCCACTCACACTCCAGGAAAGAGCCAATTCAATCCAAACCTCTATAAATACCAGATGGAGTGGTACTGAGCTGCAAATACACACCAGCAAAGAGCTAAATCAATCCAGGATTCCATTAATACCAGCTGGAGTGGTACTGAGTCCCAATCACACACCAGAAAAGAGCCAGTTCATTCCAGGTCTCTATTAATACCAGCTGGAGTGGTACTGAGTCCAACTCACACAACAGGGAAGAGCCAGTTCATTCCAGGCCTCTATTAATACCGGCTGGAGTGGTACTGAGCCGCACTTACACTCCAGAATTGTTCCATTTCAATCCATTCCTCCTTTATTACTAGCTGGAGTAGCACTGAGTCCAACTCACACAACAGGAGAGAGCCAATTCAATCCAAACCTCTATTAATACCAGCTGGAGTGGTACTGAGCCCCACCCACACCACAGAAAAAGCCAATTCAATCCAGGCCTATATTAATAACAGCTGGAAAGGTACTGAGTCCCACTCACACACCAGTAAAGAACCAATTCATTCCAGGCCTCTATTAATACCAGCTGGAGTGGTACTGAGTCCCACTCACACACCAGTAATGAGCCAATTCAATACAGGCTTCGATTAATACCAGCTGGAGTGGTACTGATTCCCACTCAAACACCAGGAAAGAGCCAATTCAATCCAGGCCTCTATTAATGCCAGCTGGAGTGGTACTGAGTCCCACTCACATCCCACAAAAATGCCAATTCAATCCAGGCATCTATTCAGAGCAGCTGGAGTGGCACGGAGTCCCACCCATTCACCAGGAAAGAGCCAATTAAAACCAGGCCTCGAGTAATACCAGCTGGAGTGGTACTGAGTCCCACTCACACACCAGTAAAGAGCCAATTCAATACAGGCTTCGATTAATACCAGCTGGAGTGGTACTGAGTCCCACTCACACACCAGGAAAGAGCCAATTCAATACAGGCCTCTATTAATATCAGATGGAGTGGTACTGAGTCCCACTCACACACCAGGTAAGTGCCAGTTCAATCCAGGCCTCTATTAATAACAGCTGGAATGGTACTGACTCCCACCCATTCACCAGGAAAGAGCCAATTCAAACCAGGCCTCTATTAATAACAGCTGGAGTGGCACTGAGTCCCACTCACAAGCCAGGAAAACGCCAATTCTATCCAGGCATCTATTAATAGCAGCTGGAGTGGTACTGAGTCCCAATCACACACCAGGAAAGAGCCAATTCAATCCAGGCCTCGATTCATTCCAGCTGGAATGGTACTGAGTCCCACTCACACACTCGGAAAGAGCCAATTCAATCCAAGCCTCTATTAATACCAGCTAGAATGGTACTGCGTCCCACTCACACTCTCAGAAAGAGCCAATTCAATCCAGGCCTCTATTAATACCAACTGCAGTGGTACTGAGCCCCACTCACACACCAGGAAAGAGCCAATTCAATACAGAAAACCATTAATACCAGCTGGAATAGTACTGAGTCCCACTCACACACCAGTATCGAGCCAATTCAATACAGAACTACATTAATGCCAGCTGGAGTGGTACTGAGACCCACTCACACACCAGGAAAGAGCCAATTCAATGCAGAACTCCATTAAAAGCAGCTGGAGTGGGACTGAGTCCCACTCACACACCAGGAAAGAGCCAATTCAATACAGGCCTCTATTAATACCAGCTGGAGTGTTACTGAGCCCCACTCACACACCAGGAAAGAACCAATTCAATACAGGCCTCTATTAATACCAGCTGGAGTGGTACTGATTCCCATTCACACACCAAGAAAGAGCCAGTCAATTCCAGGCCTCTATTAATACCAGCTGGAGTGGTACTGAGCCGCACATACAGTCCAGAATAGTTCCATTTCAATCAATTCCTCCTTTATTTCCAGTTGGAGTGGGACTGAGCCCCACTCACAAAGCAGTAAAGAGCCAATTTAGTCCAGGCCTCTATTAATAACAGCTGGAGTAGCACTGAGTCCCACTGAAACACCAGGAGAGAGCCAATTCAATACAGACCTCTATTAATATCACTGGAGTGGAACTGAGTCTCACTCACCCACCAGGAAAGAGGCAATTCAATACAGACCACTATTATTACCAGCTGGGTTGGTACTGAGTCCCACTCACACACCCGGAAAGAGCCAATTTAATCCAAACTTCTATGAATACCAGCTGGAGTGGTACTGAGTCCCACTCACCCCAGAAAAAAGCCAATTCAATCCAGGCCTCTATTAATAGCAGCTGGAGTGGCACTGAGTTCCTCACATTCACCAGGAAAGAGCCAATTCAATACAGACCTCTATTAATACCAGCTGGAGTGGTACTGAATCCCACACACACACCAGGAAAGAGCGAATTCAATCCAGATTTCTATTAATACCATGAGTAGTAGTACTGAGTCCCACTCACAAACCAGGAAAAAGCCAATTAAAGCCAATCCGGCATGGATACCAGCTGGAGAGGGACAGAGCCCCACTCACACACCAGGAAAGAGATAGTTCATTCCAGGCTTCCATTAAGACCAGCTGGAGTGGTAGTGAGTCCCACTCACATACCAGGAAAGAGCCAATTCAATCGAGACCTCTACTAATACCATCTGGAGTGGCACTGAGCCCCACTAACACCCCAGAAAGAGCCAATTCAATCCAGGTCTCTATTAATACCAGCTGGAGTGGAATTAACACCCACTCACACACCAGGAAAGTGCCAATTCAATACAGGCTTCTATTAATACCGGCTGGAGTGGTACTGAGTCCCACTCACACCCCAGAAAAAAGCCAATTCAATCCAGGCCTCTATTAATACCAGCTGGAGTGGTACTGAGCCCCACTCACCCCAGAAAAAAGCGAATTCAATCCAGGCCTCCATTAACACAAGCTGGAGTGGTACTGAGTCCCACCCATTCACCAGGAAAGAGCCAAGTAAAACCAGGTCTCCATAAATACCAGCTGGAGTGGTACTGTGTCCCACTCACACACCAGGAAAGAGCCAATTCAATACAGGCCTCTATGAATACCAGCTGGAGTGGTACTGAGTCCCACACACACACCAGGAAAGAGCCAGTTCAATCCAGGCCTCCATTGATAACAGCTGCAGTGGTACTGAGTCCCACCCAGTCACCAGGAAATAGCCAATTCTAACCAGGCCTCTATTAATAACAGCTGGAGTGGCACTGAGTCCCACTCATACCCTCAAAAAACGCCAATTCAATCCAGGCATCTATTAATAGCAGCTGGAGTGGTACTGAGTCCCACTCATACACCAGGAAAGAGCCAATTCAATCCAGGCCTCTACGAATACAAGCTGGAATGGTACTGAGTCCCACTCACACAGTCGGAAAGAGCCAATTCAATCCAGGCCTCTATTAATATCAGCTAGAATGGTAGAGTCCCACTCACACACCAGGAAAGAGCCAATTCAATACAGAACTACATTAATGCCAGTTGGAGTGGTATTGAGTCCCACTCACACACCAGGAAAGAGCCAATTCAATACAGAACTCCATTAAAAACAGCTGGAGTGGTACTGAGTCCCACTCACACACCAGGAAAGAGCCAATTCAATACAGGCCTCGATTAATACCAGCTGGAATGGTACTGAGCCCCACTCACACACCAGGAAAGAGCCAATTCAGTCGAAACCTCTATTAACACCAGCTGGAGTGGTACTGAGTCCCATTGACTCCCCAAGAAAGAGCCAATTCAATCCAGGCCTCTATTAATACCAGCTAGAATGGTACTGAGTCCCACTCACACACCAGTAAAGAACCAATTCATTCCAGGCCTCCATTAATACCAGCTGGAGTGGTACTGAGTCCCACTCACACACCAGGAAAGAGCCAATTCAATACAGAACTACATTAATGCCAGTTGGAGTGGTATTGAGTCCCACTCACACACCAGGAAAGAGCCAATTCAATACAGAACTCCATTAAAAACAGCTGGAGTGGTACTGAGTCCCACTCACACACCAGGAAAGAGCCAATTCAATACAGGCCTCGATTAATACCAGCTGGAGTGGTACTGAGCCCCACTCACAAACCTGGAAAGTGCCAGTTCAATCCAGGCCTCTATTAATACCAGCAGGAATGGTACTGAGCCCCACTCACACACCAGGAAAGAGCCAATTCAGTCGAAACCTCTATTAACACCAGCTGGAGTGGTACTGAGTCCCATTGACTCCCCAAGAAAGAGCCAATTCAATCCAGGCCTCTATTAATACCAGCTAGAATGGTACTGAGTCCCACTCACACACCAGTAATGAACCAATTCATTCCAGGCCTCCATTAATACCAGCTGGAGTGGTACTGAGTCCCACTCACACACCAGGGAAGAGCCAATTCAATACAGGCTTCAATTAATACCAGCTGGAGTGGTACTGAGTCCCACTCACACCCCAGAAAAAAGCCAATTCAATCCAGGCCTCTATTAATAGCAGCTGGAGTGGCACTGAGTCCCTCACATTCACCAGGAAAGAGCCAATTCAATACAGACCTCTATTAATACCAGCTGGAGTGGTACTGAATCCCACACACACACCAGGAAAGAGCGAATTCAATCCAGATCTCTATTAATACCATGAGTAGTAGTGCTGAGCCCCACTCACACACCAGGAAAGAGCCAATTCAATGCAAACCTTTATTAATACCAGTTGGAGTGGTACTGAGCCCCACTCACACACCAGGAAAAAGCCAATTAAAGCCAGACCGCCATTGATACCAGCTGGAGAGGGACAGAGCCCCACTCACACACCAGGAAAGAGATAGTTAATTCCAGGCTTCCATTAAGACCAGCTGGAGTGGTAGTGAGTCCCACTCACATAACAGGAAAGAGCCAATTCAATCCAGACCTCTACTAATACCATCTGGAGTGGCACTGAGCCCCACTAACACCCCAGAAAGAGCCAATTCAATCCAGGTCTCTATTAATACCAGCTGGAGTGGAATTAAATCCCACTCACACTCCAGGAAAGAGCCAATTCAATACTGGCATCCATTAACACCAGGTGGTGTGGTACTGAGTCCCACGCACACAGCAGGAAAGGGACAGTTCATTACAGGCCTCTATTAATCACAGCTGGAGTGGAATTAACTCCCACTCACACTCCAGGAAAGAGCCAATTCAATCCAAACCTCTATAAATACCAGCTGGAGTGGTACTGAGCCGCAAATACACAACAGCAAAGAGCTAAATCAATCCAGGATTCCATTAATACCAGCTGGAGTGGTACTGAGTCCCAATCACACACCACGAAAGAGCCAATTCAAACCAGACCTCCATTAATACATGCTGGAGTGGTACTGAGCCCCACTCACACACCAGAAAAGAGCCAAATCAATCCAGACCTCCGTTAATACATGCTGGAGTGGTACTGAGCCCCACTCACACACCAGGAAAGAGCCAATTCAATCCAGGTCACTATTAGTACCAGCTGAAGTGGTACTGAGTCCCACTCACACACCAAGAAAGAGCCAGTTCATTCCAGGTCTCTATTAATACCAGCTGGAGTGGTACTGAGTCCAACTCACACAACAGTGAAGAGCCAGTTCATTCCAGGGCTCTATTAATACCGGCTGGAGTGGTACTGAGCCGCACTTACACTCCAGAATAGTTCAATTTCAATCCATTCCTCCTTTATTACTAGCTGGAGTAGCACTGAGTCCAACTCACACAACAGGAGAGAGCCAATTCAATTCAAACCTCCATTAATACCAGCTGGAGTGGTACTGAGCCCCACCCACACCACAGAAAAAGCCAATTCAATCCAGGCCTCTATTAATAACAGCTGGAATGGTACTGAGTCCCTCTCAAACACCAGTAAAGAACCAATTCATTCCAGGCCTCTATTAATACCAGCTGGAGTGGTACAGAGTCCCACTCACACACCAGTAAAGATCCAATTCAATACAGGCTTCGATTAATACCAGCTGGAGTAGTACTGAGTCCCATTCACACACCAGGTAAGAGCCAATTCAATCCAGGCCTCTATTAATACCAGCTGGAGTGGTACTGAGTCCCACTCACAGCCCAGAAAAATGCCAATTCAATCCAGGCATCTATTAATAGCAGCTGGAGTGGCACTGAGTCCCTCACATTCACCAGGAAATAGCCAATTAAAACCAGGCCTCGAGTAATACCAGCTGGAGTGGTACTGAGCACTACTCTTCCACCAGAAAAGAGTCAATTCAATACAGACCTCTATTAATACCAGCTGGAAAGGTACTGAGTCCCACAGAGACATCAGTAAAGAACCAATTCAATCCAGTCCTCTACTAATATCTGCTGGAGTGGAACTGAGTCTCACTCACCCACCAGGAAAGAGGAAATTCAATACAGACCACTATTATTACCAGCTGGAGTGGTACTGAGTCCCACTCACACAACCGGAAAGAGCCAATTTAATCCAAACTTCTATGAATACCAGCTGGAGTGGTACTGAGTCCCACCCACCCCAGAAAAAAGCCAATTCAATCCAGGCCTCTATTAATACCAGCCAGAGTGGTACTGAGTCCCACTCACACACCAGGAAAGCGCCAATTCAATCCAGACCTCTATTATTACCAGCTGGAGCGGTACTGTGCCCACTCACACACCAGGAAAGAGCCAATTCAATACAGGTCTCTATTAATATCAGATGGAGTGGTACTGAGTCCCACTCACACACCAGGTAAGTGCCAGTTCAATCCAGGCCTCTATTAATAACAGCTGGAATGGTACTGAGTCCCATTCACACACCAGGTAAGTGCCAGTTCAATCCAGGCCTGCATTAATACCAGCTGGAGTGGTACTGAGTCCCACCCATTCACCAGGAAAGAGCCAATTCAAACCAGGCCTCTATTAACAACAGCTGGAGTGGCACTGAGTCCCACTCACAAGCCAGGAAAACGCCAATTCTATCCAGGCATCTATTAATAGCAGCTGGAGTGGTACTGAGTCCCATTCACACACTCGGAAAGAGCCAATTCAATCCAAGCCTCTATTAATACCAGATAGAATGGTACTGAGTCCCACTCACACACTCAGAAAGAGCCAATTCAATCCAGGACTCTATTAATACCAACCGCAGTGTTACTGAGCCCCACTCACACACCAGTAAAGAGCCAATTCAATACAGAACCACATTAATGCCAGCTGGAGTGGTACTGAGACCCACTCACACACCAGGAAAGAGCCAATTCAATACAGAACTCCATTAAAAGCAGCTGGAGTGGTACTGAGTCCCACTCACACACCAGGAAAGAGCCAATTCAATACAGGCCTCTATTAATACCAGCTGGAGTGTTACTGAGCCCCACTCACACACCAGGAAAGAGCCAATTCAATACAGGCCTCTATTAATACCGGCTGGAGTGGTACTGATTCCCACTCACACACCAAGAAAGAGCCAGTTCATTCCAGGCCTCTATTAATACCAGCTGGAGTGGTACAGAGTCCCACTCACACACAAGTAAAGATCCAAATCAATCCAGGTCTCTATTACTACCAGCTGGAGTGGTACTGAGTCCATCTCACACATCAGGGAAGAGCCAGTTCATTCCAGGCCTCTATTAATACCAGCTGGAGTGGTACTGAGCCGCACTTACACTCCAGAATAGTTCCATTTCAATCCATCCCTCCTTTATTACCAGCTGGAGTGGGTCTGAGCCCCACTCACAAAGCAGGAAAGAGCCAATTTAATCCAGGCCTCTATTAATTACAGCTGGAGTAGCACTGAGTCCCACTCACACATCCGGAAAGGGCCAATTTAATCCAAACTTCTATGAATACCAGCTGGAGTGGTACTGAGCCCCACTCACCCCAGAAAAAAGCCAATTCAATCCAGGCCTCTATTAATACCAGCTGGAGTGCTACTGAGTCCCACTCACACACCAAGAAAGCGCCAATTCAATCCAGACCTCTATTATTACCAGCTGGAGCGGTACTGTGCCCACTCACACACCAGGAAAGAGCCAATTCAATACAGGCCTCTATTAATACCAGCTGGAGTGGTACTGAGCCCCACTCACCCCAGAAAAAAGCGAATTCAATCCAGGCCTCCATTAACACAAGCTGGAGTGGTACTGAGTCCCACCCATTCACCAGGAAAGAGCCAAGTAAAACCAGGTCTCCATAAATACCAGCTGGAGTGGTACTGTGTCCCACTCACACACCAGGAAAGAGCCAATTCAATACAGGCCTCTATGAATACCAGCTGGAGTGGTACTGAGTCCCACACACACACCAGGAAAGAGCCAGTTCAATCCAGGCCTCCATTGATAACAGCTGCAGTGGTACTGAGTCCCACCCAGTCACCAGGAAATAGCCAATTCTAACCAGGCCTCTATTAATAACAGCTGGAGTGGCACTGAGTCCCACTCATACCCTCAAAAAACGCCAATTCAATCCAGGCATCTATTAATAGCAGCTGGAGTGGTACTGAGTCCCACTCATACACCAGGAAAGAGCCAATTCAATCCAGGCCTCTACGAATACAAGCTGGAATGGTACTGAGTCCCACTCACACAGTCGGAAAGAGCCAATTCAATCCAGGCCTCTATTAATATCAGCTAGAATGGTAGAGTCCCACTCACACACCAGGAAAGAGCCAATTCAATACAGAACTACATTAATGCCAGTTGGAGTGGTATTGAGTCCCACTCACACACCAGGAAAGAGCCAATTCAATACAGAACTCCATTAAAAACAGCTGGAGTGGTACTGAGTCCCACTCACACACCAGGAAAGAGCCAATTCAATACAGGCCTCGATTAATACCAGCTGGAATGGTACTGAGCCCCACTCACACACCAGGAAAGAGCCAATTCAGTCGAAACCTCTATTAACACCAGCTGGAGTGGTACTGAGTCCCATTGACTCCCCAAGAAAGAGCCAATTCAATCCAGGCCTCTATTAATACCAGCTAGAATGGTACTGAGTCCCACTCACACACCAGTAAAGAACCAATTCATTCCAGGCCTCCATTAATACCAGCTGGAGTGGTACTGAGTCCCACTCACACACCAGGAAAGAGCCAATTCAATACAGAACTACATTAATGCCAGTTGGAGTGGTATTGAGTCCCACTCACACACCAGGAAAGAGCCAATTCAATACAGAACTCCATTAAAAACAGCTGGAGTGGTACTGAGTCCCACTCACACACCAGGAAAGAGCCAATTCAATACAGGCCTCGATTAATACCAGCTGGAGTGGTACTGAGCCCCACTCACAAACCTGGAAAGTGCCAGTTCAATCCAGGCCTCTATTAATACCAGCAGGAATGGTACTGAGCCCCACTCACACACCAGGAAAGAGCCAATTCAGTCGAAACCTCTATTAACACCAGCTGGAGTGGTACTGAGTCCCATTGACTCCCCAAGAAAGAGCCAATTCAATCCAGGCCTCTATTAATACCAGCTAGAATGGTACTGAGTCCCACTCACACACCAGTAAAGAGCCAATTCATTCCAGGCCTCCATTAATACCAGCTGGAGTGGTACTGAGTCCCACTCACACACCAGGAAAGAGCCAATTCAATACAGGCTTCAATTAATACCAGCTGGAGTGGTACTGAGTCCAACTCACACAACAGGGAAGAGCCAGTTCATTCCAGGCCTCTATTAATCGCAGCTGGAGTGGCACTGAGTCCCTCACATTCACAAGAAAAGAGCCAATTCAATACAGACCTCTATTAATACCAGCTGGAGTGGTACTGAATCACACACACACACCAGGAAAGAGCGAATTCAATCCAGATCTCTATTAATACCATGAGTAGTAGTGCTGAGCCCCACTCACACACCAGGAAAGAGCCAATTCAATGCAAACCTTTATTAATACCAGTTGGAGTGGTATTGAGCCCCACTCACACACCAGGAAAAAGCCAATTAAAGCCAGACCGCCATTGATACCAGCTGGAGAGTGACAGAGCCCCACTCACACACCAGGAAAGAGATAGTTCATTCCAGGCTTCCATTAAGACCAGCTGGAGTGGTAGTGAGTCCCACTCACATACCAGGAAAGAGATAGTTCATTCCAGGCTTCCATTAAGACCAGCTGGAGTGGTAGTGAGTCCCACTCACATACCAGGAAAGAGCCAATTCATCCAGACCTCTACTAATACCATCTGGAGTGGCACTGAGCCCCACTAACACCCCACAAAGAGCCAATTCAATCCAGGTCTCTATTAATACCAGCTGGAGTGGAATTAACTCCCACTCACACAGCAGGAAAGAGCCAATTCAATCCAGACCTCTACTAATACCATCTGGAGTGGCACTGAGCCCCACTAAAACCCCAGAAAGAGCCAATTCAATCCAGGTCTCTATTAATACCAGCTGGAGTGGAATTAACTCCCACTCACACTCCAGGAAAGAGCCAATTCAATACTGGCATCCATTAACACCAGGTGGAGTGGTACTGAGTCCCACTCACACAGCAGGAAAGGGACAGTTCATTACAGGCCTCTATTAATCACAGCTGGAGTGGAATTAACCCCCAACTCACACTCCAGGAAAGAGCCAATTCAATCCAAACCTCTATAAATACCAGATGGAGTGGTACTGAGCTGCAAATACACACCAGCAAAGAGCTAAATCAATCCAGGATTCCATTAATACCAGCTGGAGTGGTACTGAGTCCCAATCACACACCAGAAAAGAGCCAGTTCATTCCAGGTCTCTATTAATACCAGCTGGAGTGGTACTGAGTCCAACTCACACAACAGGGAAGAGCCAGTTCATTCCAGGCCTCTATTAATACCGGCTGGAGTGGTACTGAGCCGCACTTACACTCCAGAATTGTTCCATTTCAATCCATTCCTCCTTTATTACTAGCTGGAGTAGCACTGAGTCCAACTCACACAACAGGAGAGAGCCAATTCAATCCAAACCTCTATTAATACCAGCTGGAGTGGTACTGAGCCCCACCCACACCACAGAAAAAGCCAATTCAATCCAGGCCTATATTAATAACAGCTGGAAAGGTACTGAGTCCCACTCACACACCAGTAAAGAACCAATTCATTCCAGGCCTCTATTAATACCAGCTGGAGTGGTACTGAGTCCCACTCACACACCAGTAATGAGCCAATTCAATACAGGCTTCGATTAATACCAGCTGGAGTGGTACTGATTCCCACTCAAACACCAGGAAAGAGCCAATTCAATCCAGGCCTCTATTAATGCCAGCTGGAGTGGTACTGAGTCCCACTCACATCCCACAAAAATGCCAATTCAATCCAGGCATCTATTCAGAGCAGCTGGAGTGGCACGGAGTCCCACCCATTCACCAGGAAAGAGCCAATTAAAACCAGGCCTCGAGTAATACCAGCTGGAGTGGTACTGAGTCCCACTCACACACCAGTAAAGAGCCAATTCAATACAGGCTTCGATTAATACCAGCTGGAGTGGTACTGAGTCCCACTCACACACCAGGAAAGAGCCAATTCAATACAGGCCTCTATTAATATCAGATGGAGTGGTACTGAGTCCCACTCACACACCAGGTAAGTGCCAGTTCAATCCAGGCCTCTATTAATAACAGCTGGAATGGTACTGACTCCCACCCATTCACCAGGAAAGAGCCAATTCAAACCAGGCCTCTATTAATAACAGCTGGAGTGGCACTGAGTCCCACTCACAAGCCAGGAAAACGCCAATTCTATCCAGGCATCTATTAATAGCAGCTGGAGTGGTACTGAGTCCCAATCACACACCAGGAAAGAGCCAATTCAATCCAGGCCTCGATTCATTCCAGCTGGAATGGTACTGAGTCCCACTCACACACTCGGAAAGAGCCAATTCAATCCAAGCCTCTATTAATACCAGCTAGAATGGTACTGCGTCCCACTCACACTCTCAGAAAGAGCCAATTCAATCCAGGCCTCTATTAATACCAACTGCAGTGGTACTGAGCCCCACTCACACACCAGGAAAGAGCCAATTCAATACAGAAAACCATTAATACCAGCTGGAATAGTACTGAGTCCCACTCACACACCAGTATCGAGCCAATTCAATACAGAACTACATTAATGCCAGCTGGAGTGGTACTGAGACCCACTCACACACCAGGAAAGAGCCAATTCAATGCAGAACTCCATTAAAAGCAGCTGGAGTGGGACTGAGTCCCACTCACACACCAGGAAAGAGCCAATTCAATACAGGCCTCTATTAATACCAGCTGGAGTGTTACTGAGCCCCACTCACACACCAGGAAAGAACCAATTCAATACAGGCCTCTATTAATACCAGCTGGAGTGGTACTGATTCCCATTCACACACCAAGAAAGAGCCAGTCAATTCCAGGCCTCTATTAATACCAGCTGGAGTGGTACTGAGCCGCACATACAGTCCAGAATAGTTCCATTTCAATCAATTCCTCCTTTATTTCCAGTTGGAGTGGGACTGAGCCCCACTCACAAAGCAGTAAAGAGCCAATTTAGTCCAGGCCTCTATTAATAACAGCTGGAGTAGCACTGAGTCCCACTGAAACACCAGGAGAGAGCCAATTCAATACAGACCTCTATTAATATCACTGGAGTGGAACTGAGTCTCACTCACCCACCAGGAAAGAGGCAATTCAATACAGACCACTATTATTACCAGCTGGGTTGGTACTGAGTCCCACTCACACACCCGGAAAGAGCCAATTTAATCCAAACTTCTATGAATACCAGCTGGAGTGGTACTGAGTCCCACTCACCCCAGAAAAAAGCCAATTCAATCCAGGCCTCTATTAATAGCAGCTGGAGTGGCACTGAGTTCCTCACATTCACCAGGAAAGAGCCAATTCAATACAGACCTCTATTAATACCAGCTGGAGTGGTACTGAATCCCACACACACACCAGGAAAGAGCGAATTCAATCCAGATTTCTATTAATACCATGAGTAGTAGTACTGAGTCCCACTCACAAACCAGGAAAAAGCCAATTAAAGCCAATCCGGCATGGATACCAGCTGGAGAGGAACAGAGCCCCACTCACACACCAGGAAAGAGATAGTTCATTCCAGGCTTCCATTAAGACCAGCTGGAGTGGTAGTGAGTCCCACTCACATACCAGGAAAGAGCCAATTCAATCGAGACCTCTACTAATACCATCTGGAGTGGCACTGAGCCCCACTAACACCCCAGAAAGAGCCAATTCAATCCAGGTCTCTATTAATACCAGCTGGAGTGGAATTAACACCCACTCACACACCAGGAAAGTGCCAATTCAATACAGGCTTCTATTAATACCGGCTGGAGTGGTACTGAGTCCCACTCACACCCCAGAAAAAAGCCAATTCAATCCAGGCCTCTATTAATACCAGCTGGAGTGGTACTGAGCCCCACTCACCCCAGAAAAAAGCGAATTCAATCCAGGCCTCCATTAACACAAGCTGGAGTGGTACTGAGTCCCACCCATTCACCAGGAAAGAGCCAAGTAAAACCAGGTCTCCATAAATACCAGCTGGAGTGGTACTGTGTCCCACTCACACACCAGGAAAGAGCCAATTCAATACAGGCCTCTATGAATACCAGCTGGAGTGGTACTGAGTCCCACACACACACCAGGAAAGAGCCAGTTCAATCCAGGCCTCCATTGATAACAGCTGCAGTGGTACTGAGTCCCACCCAGTCACCAGGAAATAGCCAATTCTAACCAGGCCTCTATTAATAACAGCTGGAGTGGCACTGAGTCCCACTCATACCCTCAAAAAACGCCAATTCAATCCAGGCATCTATTAATAGCAGCTGGAGTGGTACTGAGTCCCACTCATACACCAGGAAAGAGCCAATTCAATCCAGGCCTCTACGAATACAAGCTGGAATGGTACTGAGTCCCACTCACACAGTCGGAAAGAGCCAATTCAATCCAGGCCTCTATTAATATCAGCTAGAATGGTAGAGTCCCACTCACACACCAGGAAAGAGCCAATTCAATACAGAACTACATTAATGCCAGTTGGAGTGGTATTGAGTCCCACTCACACACCAGGAAAGAGCCAATTCAATACAGAACTCCATTAAAAACAGCTGGAGTGGTACTGAGTCCCACTCACACACCAGGAAAGAGCCAATTCAATACAGGCCTCGATTAATACCAGCTGGAATGGTACTGAGCCCCACTCACACACCAGGAAAGAGCCAATTCAGTCGAAACCTCTATTAACACCAGCTGGAGTGGTACTGAGTCCCATTGACTCCCCAAGAAAGAGCCAATTCAATCCAGGCCTCTATTAATACCAGCTAGAATGGTACTGAGTCCCACTCACACACCAGTAAAGAACCAATTCATTCCAGGCCTCCATTAATACCAGCTGGAGTGGTACTGAGTCCCACTCACACACCAGGAAAGAGCCAATTCAATACAGAACTACATTAATGCCAGTTGGAGTGGTATTGAGTCCCACTCACACACCAGGAAAGAGCCAATTCAATACAGAACTCCATTAAAAACAGCTGGAGTGGTACTGAGTCCCACTCACACACCAGGAAAGAGCCAATTCAATACAGGCCTCGATTAATACCAGCTGGAGTGGTACTGAGCCCCACTCACAAACCTGGAAAGTGCCAGTTCAATCCAGGCCTCTATTAATACCAGCAGGAATGGTACTGAGCCCCACTCACACACCAGGAAAGAGCCAATTCAGTCGAAACCTCTATTAACACCAGCTGGAGTGGTACTGAGTCCCATTGACTCCCCAAGAAAGAGCCAATTCAATCCAGGCCTCTATTAATACCAGCTAGAATGGTACTGAGTCCCACTCACACACCAGTAATGAACCAATTCATTCCAGGCCTCCATTAATACCAGCTGGAGTGGTACTGAGTCCCACTCACACACCAGGGAAGAGCCAATTCAATACAGGCTTCAATTAATACCAGCTGGAGTGGTACTGAGTCCCACTCACACCCCAGAAAAAAGCCAATTCAATCCAGGCCTCTATTAATAGCAGCTGGAGTGGCACTGAGTCCCTCACATTCACCAGGAAAGAGCCAATTCAATACAGACCTCTATTAATACCAGCTGGAGTGGTACTGAATCCCACACACACACCAGGAAAGAGCGAATTCAATCCAGATCTCTATTAATACCATGAGTAGTAGTGCTGAGCCCCACTCACACACCAGGAAAGAGCCAATTCAATGCAAACCTTTATTAATACCAGTTGGAGTGGTACTGAGCCCCACTCACACACCAGGAAAAAGCCAATTAAAGCCAGACCGCCATTGATACCAGCTGGAGAGGGACAGAGCCCCACTCACACACCAGGAAAGAGATAGTTAATTCCAGGCTTCCATTAAGACCAGCTGGAGTGGTAGTGAGTCCCACTCACATAACAGGAAAGAGCCAATTCAATCCAGACCTCTACTAATACCATCTGGAGTGGCACTGAGCCCCACTAACACCCCAGAAAGAGCCAATTCAATCCAGGTCTCTATTAATACCAGCTGGAGTGGAATTAAATCCCACTCACACTCCAGGAAAGAGCCAATTCAATACTGGCATCCATTAACACCAGGTGGTGTGGTACTGAGTCCCACGCACACAGCAGGAAAGGGACAGTTCATTACAGGCCTCTATTAATCACAGCTGGAGTGGAATTAACTCCCACTCACACTCCAGGAAAGAGCCAATTCAATCCAAACCTCTATAAATACCAGCTGGAGTGGTACTGAGCCGCAAATACACAACAGCAAAGAGCTAAATCAATCCAGGATTCCATTAATACCAGCTGGAGTGGTACTGAGTCCCAATCACACACCACGAAAGAGCCAATTCAAACCAGACCTCCATTAATACATGCTGGAGTGGTACTGAGCCCCACTCACACACCAGAAAAGAGCCAAATCAATCCAGACCTCCGTTAATACATGCTGGAGTGGTACTGAGCCCCACTCACACACCAGGAAAGAGCCAATTCAATCCAGGTCACTATTAGTACCAGCTGAAGTGGTACTGAGTCCCACTCACACACCAAGAAAGAGCCAGTTCATTCCAGGTCTCTATTAATACCAGCTGGAGTGGTACTGAGTCCAACTCACACAACAGTGAAGAGCCAGTTCATTCCAGGGCTCTATTAATACCGGCTGGAGTGGTACTGAGCCGCACTTACACTCCAGAATAGTTCAATTTCAATCCATTCCTCCTTTATTACTAGCTGGAGTAGCACTGAGTCCAACTCACACAACAGGAGAGAGCCAATTCAATTCAAACCTCCATTAATACCAGCTGGAGTGGTACTGAGCCCCACCCACACCACAGAAAAAGCCAATTCAATCCAGGCCTCTATTAATAACAGCTGGAATGGTACTGAGTCCCTCTCAAACACCAGTAAAGAACCAATTCATTCCAGGCCTCTATTAATACCAGCTGGAGTGGTACAGAGTCCCACTCACACACCAGTAAAGATCCAATTCAATACAGGCTTCGATTAATACCAGCTGGAGTAGTACTGAGTCCCATTCACACACCAGGTAAGAGCCAATTCAATCCAGGCCTCTATTAATACCAGCTGGAGTGGTACTGAGTCCCACTCACAGCCCAGAAAAATGCCAATTCAATCCAGGCATCTATTAATAGCAGCTGGAGTGGCACTGAGTCCCTCACATTCACCAGGAAATAGCCAATTAAAACCAGGCCTCGAGTAATACCAGCTGGAGTGGTACTGAGCACTACTCTTCCACCAGAAAAGAGTCAATTCAATACAGACCTCTATTAATACCAGCTGGAAAGGTACTGAGTCCCACAGAGACATCAGTAAAGAACCAATTCAATCCAGTCCTCTACTAATATCTGCTGGAGTGGAACTGAGTCTCACTCACCCACCAGGAAAGAGGAAATTCAATACAGACCACTATTATTACCAGCTGGAGTGGTACTGAGTCCCACTCACACAACCGGAAAGAGCCAATTTAATCCAAACTTCTATGAATACCAGCTGGAGTGGTACTGAGTCCCACCCACCCCAGAAAAAAGCCAATTCAATCCAGGCCTCTATTAATACCAGCCAGAGTGGTACTGAGTCCCACTCACACACCAGGAAAGCGCCAATTCAATCCAGACCTCTATTATTACCAGCTGGAGCGGTACTGTGCCCACTCACACACCAGGAAAGAGCCAATTCAATACAGGCCTCTATTAATATCAGATGGAGTGGTACTGAGTCCCACTCACACACCAGGTAAGTGCCAGTTCAATCCAGGCCTCTATTAATAACAGCTGGAATGGTACTGAGTCCCATTCACACACCAGGTAAGTGCCAGTTCAATCCAGGCCTGCATTAATACCAGCTGGAGTGGTACTGAGTCCCACCCATTCACCAGGAAAGAGCCAATTCAAACCAGGCCTCTATTAACAACAGCTGGAGTGGCACTGAGTCCCACTCACAAGCCAGGAAAACGCCAATTCTATCCAGGCATCTATTAATAGCAGCTGGAGTGGTACTGAGTCCCATTCACACACTCGGAAAGAGCCAATTCAATCCAAGCCTCTATTAATACCAGATAGAATGGTACTGAGTCCCACTCACACACTCAGAAAGAGCCAATTCAATCCAGGACTCTATTAATACCAACCGCAGTGTTACTGAGCCCCACTCACACACCAGTAAAGAGCCAATTCAATACAGAACCACATTAATGCCAGCTGGAGTGGTACTGAGACCCACTCACACACCAGGAAAGAGCCAATTCAATACAGAACTCCATTAAAAGCAGCTGGAGTGGTACTGAGTCCCACTCACACACCAGGAAAGAGCCAATTCAATACAGGCCTCTATTAATACCAGCTGGAGTGTTACTGAGCCCCACTCACACACCAGGAAAGAGCCAATTCAATACAGGCCTCTATTAATACCGGCTGGAGTGGTACTGATTCCCACTCACACACCAAGAAAGAGCCAGTTCATTCCAGGCCTCTATTAATACCAGCTGGAGTGGTACAGAGTCCCACTCACACACAAGTAAAGATCCAAATCAATCCAGGTCTCTATTACTACCAGCTGGAGTGGTACTGAGTCCATCTCACACATCAGGGAAGAGCCAGTTCATTCCAGGCCTCTATTAATACCAGCTGGAGTGGTACTGAGCCGCACTTACACTCCAGAATAGTTCCATTTCAATCCATCCCTCCTTTATTACCAGCTGGAGTGGGTCTGAGCCCCACTCACAAAGCAGGAAAGAGCCAATTTAATCCAGGCCTCTATTAATTACAGCTGGAGTAGCACTGAGTCCCACTCACACATCCGGAAAGGGCCAATTTAATCCAAACTTCTATGAATACCAGCTGGAGTGGTACTGAGCCCCACTCACCCCAGAAAAAAGCCAATTCAATCCAGGCCTCTATTAATACCAGCTGGAGTGCTACTGAGTCCCACTCACACACCAAGAAAGCGCCAATTCAATCCAGACCTCTATTATTACCAGCTGGAGCGGTACTGTGCCCACTCACACACCAGGAAAGAGCCAATTCAATACAGGCCTCTATTCATACCAGCTGGAATGGTACTGAGTCCCACTCACACACTCGGAAAGAGCCAATTCAATCCAAGCCTCTATTTATACCAGATGGAATGGTACTGAGTCCCACTCACACACTCAGAAAGAGCCAATTCAATCCAGGCCTCTATTAATACCAACCGCAGTGGTACTGAGCCCCACTCACACACCAGGAAAGAGCCAATTCAATACAGAAATTCATTAATACCAGCTGGAATAGTACTGAGTCCCACTCACACACCAGCAAAGAGCAAATTCAACACAGATCTACATTAATGCCAGCAGGAGTGGTACTGAGACCCACTCACACACCAAGAAAGAGCCAATTCAATACAGAACTCCATTAAAAGCAGCTGGAGTGGTACTGAGTCCCACTCACACACCAGGAAAGAGCCAATTCAATACAGGCCTCTATTAATACCAGCTGGAGTGGTACTGAGTCCCACTCACACACAAGTAAAGATCCAAATCAATCCAGGTCTCTATTAATACCAGCTGGAGTGGTACTGAGTCCAACTCACACATCAGGGAAGAGCCAGTTCATTCCAGGACACAATTAATACCAGCTGGAGTGGTACTGAGCCGCACTTATACGCCAGAATAGTTCCATTTCAGTCCATTCCTCCTTTATTACCAGCTGGAGTGGGACTGAGCCCCACTCACAAAGCAGTAAAGAGCCAATTTAATCCAGGCCTCTATTAATAACAGCTGGAGCAGCAATGAGTCCCACTCACACACCAGGAGAGAGCCAATTCAATCCAAACCTCTATTAATACCAGCTGGGGTGGTACTGAGTCCAACTCGCACCCCAGAAAAAAGCCAATTCAATCCAGGCCTCTTTAATAGCAACTGGAGTGGTACTGAGTCCCACTCACACACCAGTAATGAACCAATTAATTCCAGGCCTCTATTAATACCAGCTGGAGTGGCACTGAGTCCCACTCACACACCAGGAAAGAGCAAATTCAAACCATGCCTCCATTAATACCAGCTGGAGTGGTACTGTGTCCCAAATACACACCAGGAAAGAGCTAATTTAATCCAGGCCTCTATTAATAACAGCTGGATGGTACTGAGTCCCACTCACACAACAGAAAAAAAGGCCAATTCAATCCAGGTCTCCATTAATACCAGCTGCAGTGGTACTGAGTACCACTCACACACCAGGAAAGAGCCAATTCAAACTGGACCTCTATTAATACCAGCTGGAATGGTACTGAGTCCCACTCACACACTCGGAAAGAGCCAATTCAATCCAGGCCTCTATTAATACCAGCTGCAGTGGTACTGAGCCCCACTCACACACCAGGAAAGAGCCAATTCAATACAGAGCTACATTAATACAAGCTGGAATGCTACTGAGTCCCACTCACACACCAGGAAAGAGTCAATTCAATACAGAACTCCATTAATAACAGCTGGAGTGGTACTGAGTCCCACTCACACACCAAGAAAGAGCCAATTCAATACAGGCCTCGATTAATACCAGCTGGAATGGTACTGAGACCCACACACACACCATGAAAGAGCCAATTTAATCCAGACCTCTTAATACCAGCTTGAGTGGTACTGAGCCCCACTCACACAGCTGGAAAGAGCCAATTCAATATAGGCCTCTATTAATACAAGCTGGAGTGGCACTGAGTCACACTGACACACCAGGAGAGAGCCAATTCAATCCAGGCTTCTATCAATACCAGCATGAGTGGTATTGAGTGCCACTCACACACCAGTAAAGAGCCAATTCAATCCAGGCCTCTATTTAAACCAGCTGGAGCGGTACTGAGTCCCACTCACACACCAGTAAAGAGCCAATTCAATCCAGGCCTCTATTTAAACCAGCTGGAGCGGTACTGAGTCCCACTCACACACCAGTAAAGAGCCAATTCAATCCAGGCCTCTATTTAAACCAGCTGGAGCGGTACTGAGTCCCACTCACACACCAGTAAAGAGCCAATTCAATCCAGACCTCTATTAATACCAGCTGGAGTGGTACTGAGCCCCACTCACGAACCAGGAAAGAGCCAATTCAATCCAGGCCTTCATTAACACCAGCCGGAGTGGTACTGAGCCCCCCTCACACACCTGCAAAGAGCCAATTCAATCCAGGCCTCCATTAATACCAGCTGGCGCGGTACTGAGGCCCACTCACACAACAGTAAAGAGGGAATTCAATCCAGACCTCTATTAATACCAGCTGGAGTGGTACTGAATCCCACTCTCACACCAGGACAGAGCCAATTGAAACCAGGTTTCTATTAATACCAGCTGGAGTGGTACTGAGTCCCACTCTCACACCAGGACAGAGCCAATTCAATCCAGGTCTCTATTAATACCAGCTGGAGTGTTAGGGAGCCCCACTCACACACCAGGATAGAGCCAATTCAATCCAGGCCTCTATTAATACGAGCTGCAGTGGCACTGAGTCCCACTCACACACCAGGAAAGAGGCAATTCAATCCAGACCACATAATACCAGCTGGAGTGGGACTGAGTCCCACTCACACACCAGGATAGAGCCAATTCAATCCACGGTAGGCTATTGCAGAAAATACGCAAGTATGGGGTTGAAGGTGATTTAGAGCTTTGGATCAGAAATTGGCTAGCTGAAAGAAGACAGAGGGTGGTGGTTGATGGCAAATGTTCATCCTGGAGTTTAGTTACTAGTGGTGTACCGCAAGGATCTGTTTTGGGGCCACTGCTGTTTGTCATTTTTATAAATGACCTGGAAGAGGGTGTAGAAGGGTGGGTTAGTAAATTTGCAGATGACACTAAGGTCGGTGGAGTTGTGGATCGTGCCGAAGGATGTTGTCGGGTACAGAGAGACATAGATAGGCTGCAGAGCTGGGCTGAGAGATGGCAAATGGAGTTTAATGCGGAAAAGTGTGAGGTGATTCACTTTGGAAGGAGTAACAGGAATGCAGAGTACTGGGCTAATGGGAGGATTCTTGGTACTGTAGATGAACAGAGAGATCTTGGTGTCCAGGTGCATAAATCCCTGAAAGTTGCTAACCAGGTTAATAGGGCTGTTAAGAAGGCATATGGTGTGTTAGCTTTTATTAGTAGGGGGGTCGAGTTTCGGAGCCACGAGGTCATGCTGCAGCTGTACAAAACTCTGGTGAGACCGCACCTGGAGTATTGCGTGCAGTTCTGGTCACCACATTATAGGAAGGATGTGGAAGCTATGGAAAGGGTGCAGAGGAGATTTACTAGGATGTTGCCTGGTATGGAGGGAAGGTCTTACGAGGAAAGGCTGAGGGACTTGAGGTTGTTTTCGTTGGAGAGAAGGAGGAGGAGAGGTGACTTAATAGAGACATATAAGATAATCAGAGGGTTAGATAGGGTGGATAGTGAGCGTCTTTTTCCTCGGATGGTGATGGCAAACACGAGGGGACATAGCTTCAAGTTGAGGGGTGATAGATATCGGACAGATGTGAGAGGTAGTTTCTTTACTCAGAGAGTAGTAAGGGCGTGGAACGCCCTGCCTGCAGCAGTAGTAGATTCGCCAACTTTAAGGGCATTTAAGTGGACATTGGATAGACACATGGATGAAAATGGAATAGTGTAGGTCAGATGGTTTCACAGGGCGGCGCAACATCGAGGGCCGAAGGGCCTGTACTGCGCTGTAATGTTCTAAAATTCTAAATACCAGGAAAGAGCCAATTCAATACAGAACTACATTGATAACAACTGGAGTGGTACTGAGTCACACTCACGCACCAGGAAAGAGCAAATTCAATACAGAATTACATTGATACCAGCTGGAGTGGTACTGAGTCCCACTCACACACCAGGAAAGAGCCAAATCATTGCAGACCACTACGAGTCCCACTCAAACATAAGAAAAAAGCCAATTCAATACAGAACTCCATTAATACCAGCAGGAGTGGTACTGAGTCCCACTCACACACCAGGAAAGAGCCAATTCAATACAGAACTCCATTAATAACAGCTGGAGTGGTACTGAGCCCCACTCACATACCAGGAAAGAGCTAATTCAATCCGGACCTCTAATTACCAGCTGGAGTGGTACTGAGCCCCACTCACACAGCAGGAAAGTGCCAATTCAATATAGGACTCCATTCATACCAGCTGGAGTTTTACTGAATCCCAGTCTCACACAAGGAGAGAGCCAATTCAATCCAGGCTTCTATCAATACCAGCAGGAGTGGTATTGAGTGCCACTCACACACCAGTAAAGAGCCAATTCAATCCAGACCTCTATTAATACCAGCTGGAGTAGGACTGAGTCCCACTCACACACCAGGTAAGAGCCAATTAAATCCAGACCTCAATTAATACCAGCTGGAGTGGTACTGAGTCCCACTCTCACACCAGGAAAGAGGCAATTAAATCCAGGTCTCTGTTAATACCAGCTGGAGTGGTACGGAGCCCCACTCACACCCCAGGATAGAGCTAATTCAATCCAGGCCTCTATTAATACCAGCTGGAGTGGTACTGTGTCCCACTCACACATCAGGAAAGAGCCAGTTCAATACAGAACTACATTGATACCAGCTCGAGTGGTACTGTGTCCCGCTCACACACCAGGTAAGAGACAATTAAATCAAGACCTCAATTAATACCAACTGGAGTGGTACTGAGTCCGCCTCACACACCAGGAAAGAGTCAATTCAATCCAGACCTCTATTAATACCAGCTGGAGTGGTACTGAGCACCACTCACTCACCAGTAAAGTGTCAATTCAATCCAGACCGCTTATTAACACCAGCTGGAGAGGTACTGAGCCCCACTCACTCACCAGGAAGGTGCCAATTCAATTCAGACCTCTGTTAATACAAGCTGGAGTGGTACTGAGCCCCACTCACTCACCAGGAAGGAGCCAATTCAATCCAGACCTCTATTAATCCAAGCCGGAGTGGCACTGAGCCCCACTCACTCACCAGGAAGGTGCCAATTCAATCCAGACCTCTATTAATCCCAGCTGGAGTGGAACTGAGTCCCAAACACACACCAGGAAAGATTCAATTCAATCCAGACCTCTATTAATACCAGCTGGAGTGGAACTGAGTCCCAAACACACACCAGGTCAGAGTCAATTCAATCCACGCCTCTATTAATACCAGCTGGAGTGCACCTGAATCCCACTCACACACCAGGAAAGAGTCAATCCAAACCTGGCCTCTCTTAATACCAGCTGGAGTGGAACTGAGTCCCACACACTCACCAGGAAAGAGTCAGTTCAATCCAGACCTCTATTAATACCAGCTGGAGTGGAACTGAGTCCCAAACACACACCAGGAAAGAGTCAATTCAATCCAGACATCTATTAATACCAGCTGGAGTGGAACTGAGTCCCAAACACACACCAGGAAAGAGTCAATTCAATCCAGACCTCTATTAATACCAGCTGGAATGGAACTGAGTCCCACACAACCACCAGGGAAGAGTCAATTCAATACAGACCTATATTAATACCAGCTGGAGTGGAACTGAGTCCCACACCCAAACCAGGAAAGATTCAATTCAATCCAGACCTCTATTAATACCAGCTGGAGTGGAACTGAGTCCCAAACACACACCAGGTCAGAGTCAATTCAATCCACGCCTCTATTAATACCAGCTGGAGTGCACCTGAATCCCACTCACACACCAGGAAAGAGTCAATCCAAACCTGGCCTCTCTTAATACCAGCTGGAGTGGAACTGAGTCCCACACACTCACCAGGAAAGAGTCAGTTCAATCCAGACCTCTATTAATACCAGCTGGAGTGGAACTGAGTCCCAAACACACACCAGGAAAGAGTCAATTCAATCCAGACATCTATTAATACCAGCTGGAGTGGAACTGAGTCCCAAACACACACCAGGAAAGAGTCAATTCAATCCAGACCTCTATTAATACCAGCTGGAATGGAACTGAGTCCCACACAACCACCAGGGAAGAGTCAATTCAATACAGACCTATATTAATACCAGCTGGAGTGGAACTGAGTCCCACTCACATACCAGGAAAGAGCTAATTCAATCCGGACCTCTAATTACCAGCTGGAGTGGTACTGAGCCCCACTCACACACCAGGAAAGAGACAATTCAATACAGACCTATATTAATACCAGCTGGAGTGGAACTGAGTCCCAAACCCAAACCAGGAAAGAGCCAATTCAATCCAGAACTCTATTAATACCAGCTGGAGTGGTACTTAGAACCACTCAAACACAAGGAGAGAGCCAATTCAATCCAGGCTTCTATCAATACCAGCAGGAGTGGTATTGAGTGCCACTCACACTCAGTAAAGAGCCAATTCAATCCAGACATCTATTAATACCAGCTGGTGTAGCACTGAGTCCCACTCACACACCAGGAAAGAGCCAATTAAATCCAGACCTCAATTAAAACCAACTGGAGTGGTACTGAGTCCGACTCACACACCAGGAAAGAGCCAATTCAATCCAGACCTCTATTAATACCAGCTGACGCGTACTGAGCCCCACTCACACACCAGGAAAGAGCCAATTCAATCCAGACCTCTTAATACCAGCTGGAGTGGGACTGAGCTCCACCACCTCACCACAGAGGAGCCAATTCAATCCAGATCTCTATTAAAACCAGCTGACGTGGTACTGAGTCCGAGTCACACACCAGGAAATAGCTAATTCAATCCAGACCTCTATTAATACCAGCTAGCGCGTACTGAGCCCCACTCACACACCAGGAAAGAGCCAATTCAATCCAGACATCTTAATACCAGCTGGAGTGGGACTTAGAACCACTCACTCAACAGGAAAGAGCCAATTCAATCCAGACCTCTATTAATACCAGCTGGAGTGGTACTGAGCCCCACTCACTCACCAGGAAGGAGCCAATTCAATCCAGACCTCTATTAATACCAGCTGGAGTGGCACTGAGCCCCACTCACTCACCAGGAAGGAGCCAATTCAATCCAGACCTCTATTAATCCCAGCTGGAGTGACACTGAGTCCCACTCAAACACCAGGAAAGAGCCAAATCAATCCAGACCTCTATGAATACCAGCTGGAGTGCTACCGAGACCCACTCACGCACCAGGAAAGGGGCAATTAAATCCAGTTCTCTATTAATACCAGCTGGAGTGGTACTGAGCCCCAGTCACGCACCAGGAAAGAGCCAAGTCAATCCAGGCCTCTATTCATACCAGCTGGAGTGGTAATGAGTCCCCCACACATACCAGAAAAGTGTCAATTCAATCCAGGCCTTTATTAATACCAGCTGGAGTGGTACAGAATCCCACTCATACACCAGGAAAGAGCTAATTCAATCCAGGCCTTCATTAACACCAGCCGGTGTGGTACTGAGCCCCACTCACACACCTGCAAAGAGCCAATTCAATCCAGGCCTCCATTAATACCTGCTGGCGCCTACTGAGTCCCACTTACACACCAGGAAAGAGGCAATTCAATCCAGACCACATAATACCAGCTGGAGTGGGACTGAGTCCCACTCATACACCAGGAAAGAGACAATTCAATACAGACCTATATTAATACCAGCTGGAGTGGAACTGAGTCCCACACCCAAACCAGGAAAGAGCCAATTCAATCCAGACCTCTATTAATACCAGCTGGAGTGGTACTGAGAACCATTCAAACACAAGGAGAGAGCCAATTCAATCCAGGCTTCCATCAATAACAGCAGGAGTGGTATTGAGTGCCACTCACACTCAGTAAAGAGCCAATTCAATCCAGACCTCTATTAATACCAGCTGACGCGTACTGAGCCCCACTCACACACCAGGCAAGAGCCAATTCAATCCAGACCTCTATTAATACCAGCTGACGCGTACTGAGCCCCACTCACACACCAGGAAAGAGCCAATTCAATCCAGACCTCTTAATACCAGCTGGAGTGGGACTGAGCTCCACCACCTCACCAGGGAGGAGCCCATTCAATCCAGATCTCTATTAAAACCAGCTGAAGTGGTACTGAGTCCGAGTCACACACCAGGAAATAGCCAAATCAATCCAGACCTCTATTAATACCAGCTAGCGCGTACTGAGCCCCACTCACACACCAGGAAAGAGCCAATTCAATCCAGACATCTTAATACCAGCTGGAGTGGGACTGAGCCCCACTCACTCACCAGGAAGGAGCCAATTCAATCCAGACCTCTATTAATACCAGCTGGAGTGGCACGGAGCCCCACTCACTCAACAGGAAAGAGCCAATTCAATCCAGACCTCTATTAATACCAGCTGGAGTGGTACTGAGCCCCACTCACTCACCAGGAAGGAGCCAATTCAATCCAGACCTCTATTAATACCAGCTGGAGTGGCACTGAGCCCCAGTCACTCACCAGGAAGGAGCCAATTCAATCCAGACCTCTATTAATCCCAGCTGGAGTGACACTGAGTCCCACTCAAACACCAGGAAAGAGCCAAATCAATCCAGACCTCTATGAATACCAGCTGGAGTGCTACCGAGACCCACTCACACACCAGGAAATAGGCAATTAAATCCAGTTCTCTATTAATACCAGCTGGAGTGGTACTGAGCCCCAATCACGCACCAGGAAAGATCCAAGTCAATCCAGGCCTCTATTCATACCAGCTGGAGTGGAACTGAGTCCCACACACACACCAGAAAAGAGTCAATTCAATCCAGGCCTCTATTAATACCAGCTGGAGAGGTACTGAGTCCCACTCACACACCAGGACAGAGTCAATTCAATCCAGGCCTCTATTAATACCAGCTGGAGTGGTACTGAATCCCACTCACACACCTGGAAATACTCAATTCAATCCAGACCTCCATTAATACCAGCTGGAGTGGACCTGAGTCCCACTCACACACCAGGAAAGTGTCGGTTCAATCCAGACCTCTATTAATACCAGCTGGAGTGGAACTGAGTCCCACACACACACCAGGAAACAGTCAATTAAATCCAGACCTATATTAATACCAACTGGAGTGGTACTGAGTTCGACTCACACACCAGGAAAGAGTCAATTCAATCCAGACCTCTATTAATACCAGCTGGCGCGTACTGAGCCCCACTCACACACCAGGAAAGAGCCAATTCAATCCAGACCTCTTAATGCCAGCTGGAGTAGGACTGACCCCCACTCACTCACCAGGGAGGAACCAATTCAATCCAGACCTCTTATTAACACCAGCTGGAGAGGTACTGAGCCCAACTCACTCACCAGGATGGTTCCAATTCAAACCAGACCATTATTAATACAATCTGGACTGGTACTGAGCCCCACTCACTCACCAGGAAGGAGCCAATTCAATCCAGACCTCTATTAATACCAGCTGGAGTGGTACTGAGCCCCACTCAATCACCAGGAAGGAGCCAATTCAATCCAGACCTCTATTAATCCCAGCTGGAGTGGCACTGAGTCCCACTCAAACACCAGGAAAGAGCCAAATCAATCCAGACCTCTATGAAAACCAGCTGGAGGGGTACTGAGTCCCACTCACACACCAAGAAAGAGGCAATTCAATCCAGACGTCTAATAATACCAGCTGGAGTGGTACTGAGTCCACTCACACACCAGGAAAGAGAAATATCAATCCACACCTCGATAAATACACGCTGGAGTGCTACCGAGACCCACTCACACACCAGGAAAGAGGCAATTAAATCCAGGTCTCTATTAATACCAGCTGGAATGGTACTGAGCCCCAGTCACGCACCAGGAAAGAGCTAAGTCAATCCAGGCCTCTATTCATACCAGCTGGAGTGGAACTGAGTCCCACACACACACCAGGAAAGAGTCAGTTCAATCCAGACCTCTATTAATACCAGCTGGAGTGGAACTGAGTCCCAAACGCACACCAGGAAAGAGTCAATTCAATCCAGACCTCTATTAATACCAGCTGGAGTGGAACTGAGTCTCACACACACACCAGCAAAGATTCAATTCAATACAGACCTATATTAATACTCGCTGGAGTGGAACTGAGTCCCACACCCAAACCAGGCAAGAGCCAATTCAATCCAGACCTCTAATAATACCAGCTGGAGTGGAACTGAGTCCGACTCACACACCAGGAAAGAGCTAATTCAATCCGGACCTCTAATTACCAGCTGGAGTGGTACTGAGCCCCACTCAAACCCCAGGAAAGAGCCAATTCAATATAGGCCTCTACTAATACCAGCTGGAGTGGTACTGAGTCCCAAAACACACAAGGAGAGAGCCAATTCAATCCAGGCTTCTATCAATACCAGCAGGAGTGGTATTGAGTGCCACTCACACTCAGTAAAGAGCCAATTCAATCCAGACCTCTATTAATACCAGCTGGTGTAGTACTGAGTCCCACTCACACCCCAGGAAAGAGACAATTAAATCCAGACATCAATTAAAACCAACTGGAGTGTACTGAGCCCCAAACAATTACCAGGAAAGAGACAATAAAATCCAGACCTCAATTAATACCAGCTGGAGTGGTACTGAGTCCGACTCACACACCAGGAAAGAGCCAATTCAATCCAGACCTCTATTAATACCTGCTGGCACGTACTGAGCCCCACTGACACACCAGGAAAGAGCCAATTCAATCCAGTCGTCTTAATACCAGCTGGAGTGAGACTGAGCCCCACTCACTGGCCAGGAAGGAGCCAATTCAATACAGACCTCTATAAATACCAGCTGGAGTGGTACTGAGCCCCACTCATTCAACAGGAAGGAGCCAATTCACTCCAGACCTCTATTACTACCAGCTGGAGTGGTTCTGAGCCCCACTCACTCGCCAGGAAGGAGCCAATTCAATCCAGACCTCTATTAATACCAGCTGGAGTGGCACTGAGTCCCACTCACTCAAATGGAAGGAGCCAATTCAATCCAGACCTCTATTAATCCCAGCTGGAGTTGCACTGAGTCCCACTCAAACGCCAGGAAAGAGCCAAATCAATCCAGACCTCTATGAATACCAGCTGGAGTGGTACTGAGTCACACTCACACACCAGAAAAGAGAAATATCAATCCACACCTCGCTAAATACCAGCTGGAGTGCTACCGAGACCCACTCACACACCAGGAAATAGGCAATTAAATCCAGGTCTCTATTAATACCAGCTGGAGTGGTACTGAGCCCCAGTCACGCACCAGGAAAGAGCCAAGACAATCCAGGCCTCTATTCATACCAGCTGGAGTGCAACTGAGTCCCTCACACACACCAGAAAAGAGTCAATTCAATCCAGGCATCTATTAATGCCAGCTGGAGAGGTACTGAGTCCCACTCACACACCAGAAAAGAGCCAATTCAATTTTGGTCTCCATTAATACCAGCTGGAGTGGTACTGAGACCAACTCACACACCAGGACAGAGTCAATTCAATCCACACCTCTATTAATACCAGCTGGAGTGGGACTGAATCCCACTCACACACCAGGAAATACTCAATTCAATCCAGACCTCTATTAATACCAGCTGGAGTGGACCTGAGTTCCACTCACACACCAGGAAAGAGTCAATTCAAACCAGCCTTCTATTAATACCAGCTGGAGTGGAACTGAGTCCCAAACACATACCAGGAAAGAGTCAGTTCAATGCAGACCTCTATTAATACCAGCTGGAGAGGAACTGAGTCCCACACACACACCAGGAAACAGTCAATTCAATCCAGACCTATATTAATACCAGCTGGAGTGGAACTGAGTCCCACACCCAAACCAGGAAAGAGCCAATGCAATCCAGACATCGATTAATATCAACTGGAGTGGTACTGAGTCCGAATCAGACACCAGGAAAGATTCAATTCAATCCAGACCTCTATTGATACCAGCTGGCGCGTACTGAGCCCCACTCGCACACCAGGAAAGAGCCAATTCAATCCAGACCACTTAATACCAGCTGGAGTGGGACTGAGACCCACTCACTCACCAGGGAGGAGCCAATTCAATCCAGACCTCTATTAATACCAGCTGGAGTGGTACTGAGCCCCAATCACTCACCAGTAAAGTGTCAATTCAATCCAGACCTCTATTAATACAAGCTGGAGTGGTACTGAGCCCCACTCACTCACCAGGAAGGAGCCAATACAATCCAGACCTCTATTAATAACAGCTGGAGTGGTACTGAGCCCCACTCACTCACCAGGAAGGAGCCAATTCAATCCAGACCTCTATTCATACCAGCTGGAGTGGCACTGAGCCCCACTCACTCAGCAGGAAGGAGCCAATTCAATCCAGACCTCTATTAATCCCAGCTGGAGTGGCACTGAGTCCCACTCAAACACCAGGAAAAAGCCAAATCAATCCAGACCTCTATGAATACCAGCTGGAGAGGAACTGAGTCCCACACACACACCAGGAAACAGTCAATTCAATCCAGACCTATATTAATACAGGCTGGAGTGGAACTGAGTCCCACTCACACACCAGGGAAGAGAAATATCAATCCACACCTCGATAAATACCAGCTGGAGTGCTACCGAGACCCACTCACACACCAGGAAAGAGGCAATTAAATCCAGGTGTCTATTAATAGCAGCTGGAATGGTACTGATCCCCAGTCACGCACCAGGAAAGAGCCAAGTCAATCCAGGCCTCTATTCATGCCAGCTGGAGTGGACCTGAGTCCCACACACACACCAGAAAAGAGTCAATTCAATCCAGGCCTCTATTAATACCAGCTGGAGTGGTACTGAGACCAACTCACACACCAGGACAGAGCCAATTCAATTCACGCCTCGATTAATACCAGCTGGAGTGGTACTGAATCCCACTCACACACCAGGAAAGAGCGAATTCAATCCAGACCTCTATTAATACCAGCTGGAGTGGACCTGAATCCCACACACACACCAGGAAGGAGTCAATTCAAACCAGGCCTCCATTAATACCAGCTGGAGTGGAACTGAGTCCCAAACACACACCAGGAAAGAGTCAATTCAATCCAGACCTCTATTAATACCAGCTGGAGTGGAACTGAGTCCCACACACACACCAGGAAAGAGTCAATTCAATACAGACCTATATTAATACCAGCTGGAGTGGAACTGAGTCCCAGACCCAAACCAGGAAAGAGCCAATTCAATCCAGACATCTATTAATAACAGCTGGAGTGGTACTCAGTCCCACTCACACACCAGGGAAGAGCTAATTCAATCCGGACCTCTACTTACCAGCTGGAGTGGTACTGAGCCCCACTCACACACCAGGAAAGAGCCTATTCAATATAGGCCTCTATTATTACCAGCTGGAGTGGGACTGAGTCCCACTCACACACAAGGAGAGAGCCAATTCAATCCAGGCTTCTATCAATACCAGCAGGAGTGGTATTGAGTGCCACTCACACTCAGTAAAGAGCCAATTCAATCCAGACATCTATTACTACCAGCTGGAGTAGTACTGAGTCCCACACACACACCAGGAAACAGTCAATTCAATCCAGACCTATATTAATACAGGCTGGAGTGGAACTGAGTCCCACACCCAAACCAGGAACGAGCCACTGCAATCCAGACATCGATTAATACCAACTGGAGTGGTACTGAGTCCGAATCAGACACCAGGAAAGAGTCAATTCAATCCAGACCTCTATTAATACCAGCTGGCGCATACTGAGCCCCACTCGCACACCAGGAAAGATCCAATTCAATCCAGACCTCTTAATACCAGCTGGAGTGGGACTGAAACCCACTCACTCACCAGGGAGGAGCCAATTCAATCCAGACCTCTATTAATACCAGCTGGAGTGGTACTGAGCCCCAATCACTCACCAGCAAAGTGTCGATTCAATCCAGACCTCTATTAATACAAGCTGGAGTGGTACTGAGCCCCACTCACTCACCAGGAAGGAGCCAATACAATCCAGACCTCTATTAATACCAGCTGGAGTGGTGCTGAGCCACACTCACTCACCAGGAAGGAGCCAATTCAATACAGACCTCTATTAATACCAGCTGGAGTGGCACTGAGCCCCACTCACTCACCAGGAAGGAGCCAATTCAATCCAGACCTCTATTAATCCCAGCTGGAGTGGCACTGAGTCCCACTCAAACACCAGGAAAAAGCCAAATCAATCCAGACCTCTATGAATACCAGCTGGAGTGGAACTGAGTCCCACTCACACACCAGGAAAGAGAAATATCAATCCCCACCTCGATAAATACCAGCTGGAGTGCGACTGCGACCCACTCACACACCAGGAAAGGGGCAATTAAATCCAGGTCTCTACTAATACCAGCTGGAATGGTACTGAGCCCCATTCACGCACCAGGAAAGAGCCAAGTCAATCCAGGCCTCTATTCATACCAGCTGGAGTGGTAATGAGTCCCCCAAACATACCAGAAAAGTGTCAGTTCAATCCAGGCCTCTATTAATACCAGCTGGAGAGGTGCTGAGTCCCGCTCACACACCAGGAAAGAGCCAATTCAATCTTGGTCTCTATTAATACCAGCTGGAGTGGTACTGAGACCAACTCACACACCAGGACAGAGTCAATTCAATCCACGCCTTTATTAATACCAGCTGGAGTGGTACTGAATCCCACTCACACACCAGGAAAGGGTCAATTCAAACCAGGCCTCTATTAATACCAGCTGGAGTGGAACTGAGTCCCACTCACACACCAGGAAAGGGAAATATCAATCCACACCTCGATAAATACCAGCTGGAGTGCTACCGAGACCCACTCACACACCAGGAAAGAGGCAATTAAATCCAGGTGTCTATTAATAGCAGCTGGAATGGTACTGATCCCCAGTCACGCACCAGGAAAGAGCCAAGTCAATCCAGGCCTCTATTCATGCCAGCTGGAGTGGACCTGAGTCCCACACACACACAAGAAAAGAGTCAATTCAATCCAGGCCTCTATTAATACCAGCTGGAGTGGTACTGAGACCAACTCACACACCAGGACAGAGCCAATTCAATTCACGCCTCTATTAATACCAGCTGGAGTGGTACTGAATCCCACTCACACACCAGGAAAGAGCGAATTCAATCCAGACCTCTATTAATACCAGCTGGAGTGGACCTGAATCCCACACACACACCAGGAAGGAGTCAATTCAAACCAGGCCTCCATTAATACCAGCTGGAGTGGAACTGAGTCCCAAACACACACCAGGAAAGAGTCAATTCAATCCAGAACTCTATTAATACCAGCTGGAGTGGAACTGAGTCCCACACACACACCAGGAAAGAGTCAATTCAATACAGACCTATATTAATACCAGCTGGAGTGGAACTGAGTCCCAGACCCAAACCAGGAAAGAGCCAATTCAACCAGACATCTATTAATAACAGCTGGAGTGGTACTGAGTCCCACTCACACACCAGGGAAGAGCTAATTCAATCCGGACCTCTACTTACCAGCTGGAGTGGTACTGAGCCCCACTCACACACCAGGAAAGAGCCTATTCAATATAGGCCTCTATTATTACCAGCTGGAGTGGGACTGAGTCCCACTCACACACAAGGAGAGAGCCAATTCAATCCAGGCTTCTATCAATACCAGCAGGAGTGGTATTGAGTGCCACTCACACTCAGTAAAGAGCCAATTCAATCCAGACATCTATTAATACCAGCTGGAGTAGTACTGAGTCCCACTCACACACCAGGAAAGAGACAATTAAATCCAGACCTCAATTAAAACCAACTGGAGTGTACTGAGCCCCAAACAATTACCAGGAAAGAGACAATAAAATCCAGACCTCAATTAATACCAGCTGGAGTGGTACTGAGTCCGACGCACACACCTGGAAAGAGCCAATTCAATCCAGACCTCTATTAATACCAGCTGACGCGTACTGAGCCAAACTCACACACCAGGAAACAGCCAATTCAATCCAGACCTCTTAATACCAGCTGGAGTGTGACTGAGCCCCACTCACTGACCAGGGAGGAGACAATTCAATCCAGACCTCTATTAATACCAGTTGGAGTGGCACTGAGCCCCACTCACTCACCAGGAAAGAGCCAAATCAATCCAGACCTCTATGAATACCAGCTGGAGTGGTACTGAGTCCCACTCACACACCAGGAAAGAGAAATATCAATCCACACCTCGATAAATACCAGCTGGAGTGCTACCGAGACCCACTCACACACCAGGAAATAGGCAATTAAATCCAGGTCTCTATTAAAACCAGCTGGAGTGGTACTGAGCCCCAGTCACGCACCAGGAAAGAGCCAAGTCAATCCAGGCCTCTATTAATACCAGCTGGAGTGGACCTGAGTCCCACTCACACACCAGGAAAGGGTCAATTCAAACCAGCCCTCTATTAATACCAGCTGGAGTGGAACTGAGTCCCACACACATACCAGGAAAGAGTCAGTTCAATCCAGACCTCTATTAATACCAGCTGGAGAGGAACTGAGTCCCACACACACACGAGCAAACAGTCAATTCAATCCAGACCTATATTAATACCAGCTGGAGTGGAACTGAGTCCCACACCCAAACAGGAAAGAGCGAATTCAATCCAGACCTCTATTAATACCAACTGGAGTGGTACTGAGTCCGAATCACACACCAGGAAATAGTCAATTCAATCCAGACCTCTATTAATACCAGCTGGCGCGTACTGAGCCCAACTCACTCACCAGTAATGTGTCAATTCAATCCAGACCTCTTAATACCAGCTGGAGTGGGACTGAGCCCCACTCACTCACCAGGGAGGAGCCAATTCAATCCAGACCTCTATTAATACCAGCTGGAGTGGTACTGAGCCCCACTCACTCACCAGTAAAGTGTCAATTCAATCCAGACCTCTATTAGTACAAGCTGGAGTGGTACTGAGCCCCACTCATTCACCAGGAAGGAGCCAATTCAATCCAGACCTCTATTAATACCAGCTGGCGTGGTACTGAGCCCCACTCACTCACCAGGAAGGAGCCAATTCAATCCAGACCTCTATGAATACCAGCTGGAGTGGCACTGAGCCCCACTCACTCACCAGGTAGGAGCCAATTAAATCCAGACCTCTAATAATCCCAGCTGGAGTGGCACTGAGTCCCACTCAAACACCAGGAAAGAGCCAAATCAATCCAGACCTCTATGAATACCAGCTGGAGTGGTACTGAGTCCCACTCACACAGCAAGAAAGAGGCAATTCAATCCAGATGTCTATTAATACCAGCTGGAGTGGTACTGAGTCCCACTCACACACCAGGAAAGAGCCAATTCAATCCAGACCTCTATTAATACCAGCTGGCGCGTACTGAGCCCCTCTCACACACCAGGAAAGAGCCCATTCAATCCAGACCTCTTAATACCAGCTGGAGTGGGACTGAGCCCCACTCACTCACCAGGGAGAAGCCAATTCAATCCAGACCTCTATTAATACCAGCTGGAGTGGTACTGAGCCCCACTCACTCAAAAGGAAGGAGCCAATTCAATCCAGACCTCTATTAATACCAGCTGGAGTGGTACGGAGCCCCATTCACTGACCAGGAAGGAGACAATTCAATCCAGACCTCTATTAATACCAGTTGGAGTGGCACTGAGCCCCACTCACTCACCAGGAAAGAGCCAAATCAATCCAGACCTCTATGAATACCAGCTGGAGTGGTACTGAGTCCCACTCACACACCAGGAAAGAGAAATATCAATCCACACCTCGATAAATACCAGCTGGAGTGCTACCGAGACCCACTCACACACCAGGAAATAGGCAATTAAATCCAGGTCTCTATTAAAACCAGCTGGAGTGGTACTGAGCCCCAGTCACGCACCAGGAAAGAGCCAAGTCAATCCAGGCCTCTATTAATACCAGCTGGAGTGGACCTGAGTCCCACTCACACACCAGGAAAGGGTCAATTCAAACCAGCCCTCTATTAATACCAGCTGGAGTGGAACTGAGTCCCACACACATACCAGGAAAGAGTCAGTTCAATCCAGACCTCTATTAATACCAGCTGGAGAGGAACTGAGTCCCACACACACACGAGCAAACAGTCAATTCAATCCAGACCTATATTAATACCAGCTGGAGTGGAACTGAGTCCCACACCCAAACAGGAAAGAGCGAATTCAATCCAGACCTCTATTAATACCAACTGGAGTGGTACTGAGTCCGAATCACACACCAGGAAATAGTCAATTCAATCCAGACCTCTATTAATACCAGCTGGCGCGTACTGAGCCCAACTCACTCACCAGTAATGTGTCAATTCAATCCAGACCTCTTAATACCAGCTGGAGTGGGACTGAGCCCCACTCACTCACCAGGGAGGAGCCAATTCAATCCAGACCTCTATTAATACCAGCTGGAGTGGTACTGAGCCCCACTCACTCACCAGTAAAGTGTCAATTCAATCCAGACCTCTATTAGTACAAGCTGGAGTGGTACTGAGCCCCACTCATTCACCAGGAAGGAGCCAATTCAATCCAGACCTCTATTAATACCAGCTGGCGTGGTACTGAGCCCCACTCACTCACCAGGAAGGAGCCAATTCAATCCAGACCTCTATGAATACCAGCTGGAGTGGCACTGAGCCCCACTCACTCACCAGGTAGGAGCCAATTAAATCCAGACCTCTAATAATCCCAGCTGGAGTGGCACTGAGTCCCACTCAAACACCAGGAAAGAGCCAAATCAATCCAGACCTCTATGAATACCAGCTGGAGTGGTACTGAGTCCCACTCACACAGCAAGAAAGAGGCAATTCAATCCAGATGTCTATTAATACCAGCTGGAGTGGTACTGAGTCCCACTCACACACCAGGAAAGAGCCAATTCAATCCAGACCTCTATTAATACCAGCTGGCGCGTACTGAGCCCCTCTCACACACCAGGAAAGAGCCCATTCAATCCAGACCTCTTAATACCAGCTGGAGTGGGACTGAGCCCCACTCACTCACCAGGGAGAAGCCAATTCAATCCAGACCTCTATTAATACCAGCTGGAGTGGTACTGAGCCCCACTCACTCAAAAGGAAGGAGCCAATTCAATCCAGACCTCTATTAATACCAGCTGGAGTGGTACGGAGCCCCATTCACTGACCAGGAAGGAGACAATTCAATCCAGACCTCTATTAATACCAGTTGGAGTGGCACTGAGCCCCACTCACTCACCAGCAAAAAGCCAAATCAATCCAGACCTCTATGAATACCAGCTGGAGTGGTACTGAGTCCCACTCACATACCAGGAAAGAGAAATAACAATCCACACCTCGATAAATACCAGCTTGAGTGCTACCGAGACCCACTCACACACCAGGAAATAGGCAATTAAATCCAGGTCTCTATTAAAACCAGCTGGAGTGGTACTGAGCCACAGTCACGCACCAGGAAAGAGCCAAGTCAATCCAGGCCTCTATTCATACCAGCTGGAGTGGAACTGAGTCCCACACACACACCAGAAAAGAGTCAATTCAATCCAGGCCTCTATTAATACCAGCTGGAGTGGAACTGAATCCCACTCACACACCAGGAAATAATCAATTCAATCCAGACCTCTATTAATACCAGCTGGAGTGGACCTGAGTCCCACTCACACACCAGGAAAGGGTCAATTCAAACCAGCCCTCTATTAAGACCAGCTGGAGTGGTGCTGAGACCAACTCACACACCAGGACAGAGTCAATTCAATCCACGCCTCTATTAATACCAGCTGGAGTGGTACTGAATCCCACTCACACACCAGGAAATACTCAATTCAATCCAGACCTCTATTAATACCAGCTGGAGTGGACCTGAGTCCCACTCAAACACCAGGAAAAAGCCAAATCAATCCAGACCGCTATGAATACCAGCTGGAGTGGAACTGAGTCCCACTCACACACCAGGAAAGAGAAATATCAATCCACACCTCGATAAATACCAGCTGGAGTGCGACTGCGACCCACTCAGACACCAGGAAAGGGGCAATTAAATCCAGGTCTCTACTAATACCAGCTGGGATGGTACTGAGCCCCAGTCACGCACCAGGAAAGAGCCAAGTCAATCCAGGCCTCTTTTCATACCAGCTGGAGTGGTAATGAGACCCCCACACATACCAGAAAAGTGTCAATTCAATCCAGGCCTCTATTAATACCAGCTGGAGAGGTACTGAGTCCCGCTCACACACCAGGAAAGAGCCAATTCAATCTTGGTCTCTATTAATACCAGCTGGAGTGGTACTGAGACCAACTCACACACCAGGACAGAGCCAATTCAATCCACGCCTTTATTAATACCAGCTGGAGTGGTACTGAATCCCACTCATACACCAGGAAAGAGCTAATTCAATCCAGACCTCGATTATTACCAGCTGGAGTGGACCTGAATCCCACTCACACACCAGGAAAGGGTCAATTCAAACCAGGCCTCTATTAATACCAGCTGGAGTGGAACTGAGTCCGACTCTCACACCAGGAAAGGGAAATATCAATCCACACCTCGATAAATACCAGCTGGAGTGCTACCGAGACCCACTCACACACCAGGAAAGAGGCAATTAAATCCAGGTCTCTATTAATATCAGCTGGAATGGTACTGATCCCCAGTCACGCACCAGGAAAGAGCCAAGTCAATCCAGGCCTCTATTCATGCCAGCTGGAGTGGACCTGAGTCCCACACACACACCAGAAAAGAGTCAATTCAATCCAGGCCTCTATTAATACCAGCTGGAGTGGTACTGAGACCAACTCACACACCAGGACAGAGCCAATTCAATTCACGCCTCTATTAATACCAGCTGGAGTGGACCTGAATCCCTCACACACACCAGGAAGGAGTCAATTCAAACCAGGCCTCCATTAATACCAGCTGGAGTGGAACTGAGTCCCAAACACACACCAGGAAAGAGTCAATTCAATCCAGACCTCTATTAATACCAGCTGGAGTGGACCTGAATCCCACACACACACCAGGAAGGAGTCAATTCAAACCAGGCCTCCATTAATACCAGCTGGAGTGGAACTGAGTCCCACACACACAACAGGAAAGAGTCAATTCAATACAGACCGATATTAATACCAGCTGGAGTGGAACTGAGTCCCAGACCCAAACCTGGAAAGAGCCAATTCAATCCAGACATCTATAAATAACAGCTGGAGTGGTACTGAGTCCCACTCACACACCAGGGAAGAGCTAATTCAATCCGGACCTCTAATTACCAGCTGGAGTGGTACTGAGCCCCACTCACACACCAGGAAAGAGCCTATTCAATATAGGCCTCTATTATTACCAGCTGGAGTGGTACTGAGTCCCACTCACACACAAGGAGAGAGCCAATTCAATCCAGGCTTCTATCAATACCAGCAGGAGTGGTTTTGAGTGCCACTCACTCTCAGTAAAGAGCCAATTCAATCCAGACATCTATTAATACCAGCTGGAGTAGTACTGAGTCCCACTCACACACCAGGAAAGAGACAATTAAATCCAGACCTCAATTAAAACCAACTGGAGTGGTACTGAGCCCCAAACAATTAACAGGAAAGAGACAATAAAATCCAGACCTCAATTAATACCAGCTGGAGTGGTACTGAGTCCGACGCACACACCTGGAAAGAGCCAATTCAATCCAGACCTCTATTAATACCAGCTGACGCGTACTGAGCCAAACTCACACACCAGGAAAGAGCCAATTCAATCCAGACCTCTTAATACCAGCTGGAGTGTGACTGAGACCCACTCACTCACCAGGGAGGAGCCAATTCAATCCAGACCTCTATTAAAACCAGCTGAAGTGGTACTGAGTCCCACTCACTCACCAGGAAGGAGCCAATTCAATCCAGACCTCTATTAATACCAGCTGGAGTGTCACTGAGCCCCACTCACTCACCAGGAAGGAGCCAATTCAATCCAGACCTCTATTAATCCCAGCTGGAGTGGCACTGAGTCCCACTCAAACACCAGGAAAAAGCCAAATCAATCCAGACCTCTATGAATACCAGCTGGAGTGGAACTGAGTCCCACTCACACACCAGGAAAGAGAAATATCAATCCACACCTCGATAAATACCAGCTGGAGTGCTACCGAGACCCACTCACACACCAGGAAATAGGCAATTAAATCCAGGTCTCTATTAAAACCAGCTGGAGTGGTACTGAGCCCCAGTCACGCACCAGGAAAGAGCCAAGTCAATCCAGGCCTCTATTAATACCAGCTGGAGTGGACCTGAGTCCCACTCACACACCAGGAAAGGTTCAATTCAAACCAGCCCTCTATTAATACCAGCTGGAGTGGAACTGAGTCCCACACACATACCAGGAAAGAGTCAGTTCAATCCAGACCTCTATTAATACCAGCTGGAGTGGTACTGAGTCCGCATCACACACCAGGAAATAGTCAATTCAATCCAGACCTCTATTAATACCAGCTGGCGCGTACTGAGCCCCACTCACTCACCAGTAATGTGTCAATTCAATCCAGACCTCTTAATACCAGCTGGAGTGGGACTGAGCCCCACTCACTCACCAGGGAGGAGCCAATTCAATCCAGACCTCTATTAATACCAGCTGGAGTGGTACTGAGCCCCATTCACTCACCAGTAAAGTGTCAATTCAATCCAGACCTCTATTAGTACAAGCTGGAGTGGTACTGAGCCCCACTCACTCTCCAGGAAGGAGCCAATTCAATCCAGACCTCTATTAATACCAGCTGGCGTGGTACTGAGCCCCACTCACTCACCAGGAAGGAGCCAATTAAATCCAGACCTCTAATAATCCCAGCTGGAGTGGCACTGAGTCCCACTCAAACACCAGGAAAGAGCCAAATCAATCCAGACCTCTGTGAATACCAGCTGGAGTGGTACTGAGTCCCACTCACACAGCAAGAAAGAGGCAATTCAATCCAGATGTCTATTAATACCAGCTGGAGTGGTACTGAGTCCCACTCACACACCAGGAAAGAGCCAATTCAATCCAGACCTCTATTAATACCAGCTGGCGCGTACTGAGCCCCTCTCACACACCAGGAAAGAGCCCATTCAATCCAGACCTCTTAATACCAGCTGGAGTGGGACTGAGCCCCACTCACTCACCAGGAGGAAGCCAATTCAATCCAGACCTCTATTAATACCAGCTGGAGTGGTACTGAGTCCCACACACACACGAGCAAACAGTCAATTCAATCCAGACCTATATTAATACCAGCTGGAGTGGAACTGAGTCCCACACCCAAACAGGAAAGAGCCAATTCAATCCAGACCTCTATTAATACCAACTGGAGTGGTACTGAGTCCGTATCACACACCAGGAAATAGTCAATTCAATCCAGACCTCTATTAATACCAGCTGGCGCGTACTGAGCCCCACTCACTCACCAGTAATGTGTCAATTCAATCCAGACCTCTTAATACCAGCTGGAGTGGGACTGAGCCCCACTCACTCACCAGGGAGGAGCCAATTCAATCCAGACCTCTATTAATACCAGCTGGAGTGGTACTGAGCCCCACTCACTCACCAGTAAAGTGTCAATTCAATCCAGACCTCTATTAGTACAAGCTGGAGTGGTACTGAGCCCCACTCACTCACCAGGAAGGAGCCAATTCAATCCAGACCTCTATTAATACCAGCTGGCGTGGTACTGAGCCCCACTCACTCACCAGGAAGGAGCCAATTCAATCCAGGCCTCTATGAATACCAGCTGGAGTGGCACTGAGCCCCACTCACTCACCAGGAAGGAGCCAATTAAATCCAGACCTCTAATAATCCCAGCTGGAGTGGCACTGAGTCCCACTCAAACACCAGGAAAGAGCCAAATCAATCCAGACCTCTATGAATACCAGCTGGAGTGGTACTGAGTCCCACTCACACAGCCAGAAAGAGGCAATTCAATCCAGATGTCTATTAATACCAGCTGGAGTGGTACTGAGTCCCTCTCACACACCAGGAAAGAGCCCATTCAATCCAGACCTCTTAATACCAGCTGGAGTGGGACTGAGCCCCACTCACTCACCAGGAAGAAGCCAATTCAATCCAGACCTCTATTAATACCAGCTGGAGTGGTACTGAGCCCCACTCACTCAAAAGGAAGGAGCCAATTCAATCCAGACCTCTATTAATACCAGCTGGAGTGGTACGGAGCCCCATTCACTGACCAGGAAGGAGACAAATCAATCCAGACCTCTATTAATACCAGTTGGAGTGGCACTGAGCCCCACTCACTCACCAGGAAAGAGCCAAATCAATCCAGACCTCTATGAATACCAGCTGGAGTGGTACTGAGTCCCACTCACACACCAGGAAAGAGAAATAACAATCCACACCTCGATAAATACCAGCTTGAGTGCTACCGAGACCCACTCACACACCAGGAAATAGGCAATTAAATCCAGGTCTCTATTAAAACCAGCTGGAGTGGTACTGAGCCACAGTCACGCACCAGGAAAGAGCCAAGTCAATCCAGACCTCTATTCATACCAGCTGGAGTGGTGCTGAGACCAACTCACACACCAGGACAGAGTCAATTCAATCCACGCATCTATTAATACCAGCTGGCGTGGTACTGAATCCCACTCACACACCAGGAAATACTCAATTCAATCCAGACCTCTATTAATACCAGCTGGAGTGGACCTGAGTCCCACTCAAACACCAGGAAAAAGCCAAATCAATCCAGACCTCTATGAATACCAGCTGGAGTGGAACTGAGTCCCACTCACACACCAGGAAAGAGAAATATCAATCCACACCTCGATAAATACCAGCTGGAGTGCGACTGCGACCCACTCACACACCAGGAAAGGGGCAATTAAATCCAGGTCTCTACTAATACCAGCTGGAATGGTACTGAGCCCCAGTCACGCACCAGGAAAGAGCCAAGTCAATCCAGGCCTCTATTCATACCAGCTGGAGTGGTAATGAGTCCCCCACACATACCAGAAAAGTGTCAATTCAATCCAGGCCTTTATTAATACCAGCTGGAGTGGTACAGAATCCCACTCATACACCAGGAAAGAGCTAATTCAATCCAGACCTCGATTATTACCAGCTGGAGTGGACCTGAATCCCACTCACACACCAGGAAAGGGTCAATTCAAACCAGACCTCTATGAATACCAGCTGGAGTGGTACTGAGTCCCACTCACACACCAGGAAAGAGAAATAACAATCCACACCTCGATAAATACCAGCTTGAGTGCTACCGAGACCCACTCACACACCAGGAAATAGGCAATTAAATCCAGGTCTCTATTAAAACCAGCTGGAGTGGTACTGAGCCACAGTCACGCACCAGGAAAGAGCCAAGTCAATCCAGGCCTCTATTCATACCAGCTGGAGTGGAACTGAGTCCCACACACACACCAGAAAAGAGTCAATTCAATCCAGGCCTCTATTAATACCAGCTGGAGTGGAACTGAATCCCACTCACACACCAGGAAATACTCAATTCAATCCAGACCTCTATTAATACCAGCTGGAGTGGACCTGAGTCCCACTCACACTCCAGGAAAGGTTCAATTCAAACCAGCCCTCTATTAAGACCAGCTGGAGTGGTGCTGAGACCAACTCACACACCAAAACAGAGTCAATTCAATCCACGCCTCTATTAATACCAGCTGGAGTGGTACTGAATCCCACTCACACACCAGGAAATACTCAATTCAATCCAGACCTCTATTAATACCAGCTGGAGTGGACCTGAGTCCCACTCAAACACCAGGAAAAAGCCAAATCAATCCAGACCTCTATGAATCCCAGCTGGAGTGGAACTGAGTCCCACTCACACACCAGGAAAGAGAAATATCAATCCACACCTCGATAAATACCAGCTGGAGTGCGACTGCGACCCACTCAGACACCAGGAAAGGGGCAATTAAATCCAGGTCTCTACTAATACCAGCTGGAATGGTACTGAGCCCCAGTCACGCACCAGGAAAGAGCCAAGTCAATCCAGGCCTCTATTCATACCAGCTGGAGTGGTAATGAGTCCCCCACACATACCAGAAAAGTGTCAATTCAATCCAGGCCTCTAGTAATACCAGCTGGAGAGGTACTGAGTCCCGCTCACACACCAGGAAAGAGCCAATTCAATCTCGGTCTCTATTAATACCAGCTGGAGTGGTACTGAGACCAACTCACACACCAGGACAGAGCCAATTCAATCCACGCCTTTATTAATACCAGCTGGAGTGGTACTGAATCCCACTCATACACCAGGAAAGAGCTAATTCAATCCAGACCTCGATTATTACCAGCTGGAGTGGACCTGAATCCCACTCACACACCAGGAAAAGGTCAATTCAAACCAGGCCTCTATTAATACCAGCTGGAGTGGAACTGAGTCCCACTCACACACCAGGAAAGGGAAATATCAATCCACACCTCGATAAATACCAGCTGGAGTGCTACCGAGACCCACTCACACACCAGGAAAGAGGCAATTAAATCCAGGTCTCTATTAATATCAGCTGGAATGGTACTGATCCCCAGTCACGCACCAGGAAAGAGCCAAGTCAATCCAGGCCTCTATTCATGCCAGCTGGAGTGGACCTGAGTCCCACACACACACCAGAAAAGAGTCACTTCAATCCAGGCCTCGATTAATACCAGCTGGAGTGGTACTGAGACCAACTCACACACCAGGACAGAGCCAATTCAATTCACGCCTCTATTAATACCAGTTGGAGTGGTACTGATTCCCACTCACACACCAGGAAAGAGCGAATTCAATCCAGACCTCTATTAATACCAGCTGGAGTGGACCTGAATCCCACACACACACCAGGAAGGAGTCAATTCAAACCAGGCCTCCATTAATACCAGCTGGAGTGGAACTGAGTCCCAAACACACACCAGGAAAGAGTCAATTCAATCCAGACCTCTATTAATACCAGCTGGAGTGGAACTGAGTCCCACACACACACCAGGAAAGAGTCAATTCAATACAGACCTATATTAATACCAGCTGGAGTGGAACTGAGTCCCAGACCCAAACCAGGAAAGAGCCAATTCAATCCAGACATCTATTAATAACAGCTGGAGTGGTACTGAGTCCCACTCACACACCAGGGAAGAGCTAATTCAATCCGGACCTCTACTTACCAGCTGGAGTGGTACTGAGCCCCACTCACACACCAGGAAAGAGCCTATTCAATATAGGCCTCTATTATTACCAGCTGGAGTGGTACTGAGTCCCACTCACACACAAGGAGAGAGCCAATTCAATCCAGGCTTCTATCAATACCAGCAGGAGTGGTATTGAGTGCCACTCACACTCAGTAAAGAGCCAATTCAATCCAGACATCTATTAATACCAGCTGGAGTAGTATTGAGTCCCACTCACACACCAGGAAAGAGACAATTAAATCCAGACCTCAATTAAAACCAACTGGAGTGGTACTGAGCCCCAAACAATTACCAGGAAAGAGACAATAAAATCCAGACCTCAATTAATACCAGCTGGAGTGGTACTGAGTCCGACGCACACACCTGGAAAGAGCCAATTCAATCCAGACCTCTATTAATACAAGCTGACGCGTACTGAGCCAAACTCACACACCAGGAAAGAGCCAATTCAATCCAGACCTCTTAATACCAGCTGGAGTGTGATTGAGCCCCACTCACTCACCAGGGAGGAGCCAATTCAATCCAGACCTCTATTAAAACCAGCTAAAGTGGTACTGAGTCCGACTCACACACCAGGAAAGAGCCAATACAATCCAGACCTCTATTAATACCAGCTGGCGCATACTGAGCCCCACTCACACACCAGGAAAGATCCAATTCAATCCAGACCTCTTAATACCAGCTGGGGTGGGACTGAGCCCCACTCACTCACCAGGAAGAAGCCAATTCAATCCAGACCTCTATTAATACCAGCTGGAGTGGTACTGAGCACCACTAACTCAAAAGGAAGGAGCCAATTCAATCCAGACCTCTATTAATACCAGCTGGAGTGGTACTGAGCCCCATTCACTGACCAGGAAGGAGCCAATTCAATCCAGACCTCTATTAATACCAGCTGGAGTGGCACTGAGCCCCACTCACTCACCAGGAAAGAGCCAAATCAATCCAGACCTCTATGAATACCAGCTGGAGTGGTACTGAGCCCCACTCACTCACCAGGAAGGAGCCAATTCAATCCAGACCTCTATTAATACCAGCTGGAGTGTCACTGAGCCCCACTCACTCACCAGGAAGGAGCCAATTCAATCCAGACCTCTATTAATCCCAGCTGGAGTGGCACTGAGTCCCACTCAAACACCAGGAAAAAGCCAAATCAATCCAGACCTCTATGAGTACCAGCTGGAGTGGAACTGAGTCCCACTCACACACCAGGAAAGAGAAATATCAATCCACACCTCGATAAATACCAGCTGGAGTGCTACCGAGACCCAGTCACACACCAGGAAATAGGCAATTAAATCCAGGTCTCTATTAAAACCAGCTGGAGTGGTACTGAGCCCCAGTCACGCACCAGGAAAGAGCCAAGTCAATCCAGGCCTCTATTAATACCAGCTGGAGTGGACCTGAGTCCCACTCACACACCTGGAAAGGGTCAATTCAAACCAGCCCTCTATTAATACCAGCTGGAGTGGAACTGAGTCCCACACACATAACAGGTAAGGGTCAGTTCAATCCAGACCTCTATTAATACCAGCTGGAGTGTCACTGAGCCCCACTCACTCACCAGGAAGGAGCCAATTCAATCCAGACCTCTATTAATCCCAGCTGGAGTGGCACTGAGGCCCACTCAAACACCAGGAAAAAGCCAAATCATTCCAGACCTCTATGAATACCAGCTGGAGTGGAACTGAGTCCCACTCACACACCAGGAAAGAGAAATATCAATCCACACCTCGATAAATACCAGCTGGAGTGCTACCGAGACCCACTCACACACCAGGAAATAGGCAATTAAATCCAGGTCTCTATTAAAACCAGCTGGAGTGGTACTGAGCCCCAGTCACGCACCAGGAAAGAGCCAAGTCAATCCAGGCCTCTATTAATACCAGCTGGAGTGGACCTGAGTCCCACTCACACACCAGGAAAGGGTCAATTCAAACCAGCCCTCTATTAATACCAGCTGGAGTGGAACGGAGTCCCACACACATACCAGGAAAGAGTCAGTTTAATCCAGACCTCTATTAATACCAGCTGGAGAGGAACTGAGTCCCACACACACACGAGCAAACAGTCAATTCAATCCAGACCTTTATTAATACCAGCTGGAGTGGAACTGAGTCCCACACCTAAACAGGAAAGAGCCAATTCAATCCAGACCTCTATTAATACCAACTGGAGTGGTACTGAGTCCGAATCACACACCAGGAAAGAGTCAATTCAATCCAGACCTCTATTAATACCAGCTGGCGCGTACTGAGCCCCACTCACTCACAAGTAATGTGTCAATTCAATCCAGACCTCTTAATACCAGCTGGAGTGGGACTGAGCCCCACTCACTCACCAGGGAGGAGCCAATTCAATCCAGACCTCTATTAGTACCAGCTGGAGTGGTACTGAGCCCCACTCACTCACCAGTAAAGTGTCAATTCAATCCAGACCTCTATTAGTACAAGCTGGAGTGGTACTGAGCCCCACTCACTCACCAGGAAGGAGCCAATTCAATCCAGACCTCTATTAATACCAGCTGGCGTGGTACTGAGCCCCACTCACTCACCAGGAAGGAGCCAATTCAATCCAGACCTCTATGAATACCAGCTGGAGTGGCACTGAGCCCCACTCACTCACCAGGAAGGAGCCAATTAAATCCAGACCTCTAATAATCCCAGCTGGAGTGGCACTGAGTCCCACTCAAACACCAGGAAAGAGCCAAATCAATCCAGACCTCTATGAATACCAGCTGGAATGGTACTGAGTCCCACTCACACAGCAAGAAAGAGGCAATTCAATCCAGATGTCTATTAATACCAGCTGGAGTGGTACTGAGTCCCACTCACACACCAGGAAAGAGCCAATTCAATCCAGACCTCAATTAATACCAGCTGGCGCGTACTGAGCCCCTCTCACACACCAGGAAAGAGCCCATTCAATCCAGACCTCTTAATACCAGCTGGAGTGGGACTGAGCCCCACTCACTCACCAGGAAGAAGCCAATTCAATCCAGACCTCTATTAATACCAGCTGGAGTGGTACTGAGCCCCATTCACTGACCAGGAAGGAGACAATTCAATCCAGACCTCTATTAATACCAGCTGGCGCGTACTGAGCCCCTCTCACACACCAGGAAAGAGCCCATTCAATCCAGACCTCTTAATACCAGCTGGAGTGGTACTGAGCCCCACTCACTCAAAAGGAAGGAGCCAATTAAATCCAGACCTCTATTAATACCAGCTGGAGTGGTACTGAGCCCCATTCACTGACCAGGAAGGAGACAATTCAATCCAGACCTCTATTAATACCAGTTGGAGTGGTACAGAATCCCACTCATACACCAGGAAAGAGCTAATTCAATCCAGACCTCGATTATTACCAGCTGGAGTGGACCTGAATCCCACTCACACACCAGGAAAGGGTCAATTCAAACCAGACCTCTATGAATACCAGCTGGAGTGGTACTGAGCCCCACTCACACACCGGGAAAGAGCCTATTCAATATAGGCCTCTATTATTACCAGCTGGAGTGGTACTGAGTCCCACTCACACACCAGGAAAGAGCCAATTCAATCCAGACCTCAATTAATACCAGCTGGCGCGTACTGAGCCCCTCTCACACACCAGGAAAGAGCCCATTTAATCCAGACCTCTTAATACCAGCTGGAGTGGGACTGAGCCCCACTCACTCACCAGGAAGAAGCCAATTCAATCCAGACCTCTATGAATACCAGCTGGAGTGGTACTGAGCCCCATTCACTGACCAGGAAGGAGACAATTCAATCCAGACCTCTATTAATACCAGCTGGCGCGTACTGAGCCCCTCTCACACACCAGGAAAGAGCCCATTCAATCCAGACCTCGATTATTACCAGCTGGAGTGGACCTGAATCCCACTCACACACCAGGAAAGGGTCAATTCAAACCAGACCTCTATGAATACCAGCTGGAGTGGTACTGAGCCCCACTCACACACCGGGAAAGAGCCTATTCAATATAGGCCTCTATTATTACCAGCTGGAGTGGTACTGAGTCCCACTCACACACCAGGAAAGAGCCAATTCAATCCAGACCTCAATTAATACCAGCTGGCGCGTACTGAGCCCCTCTCACACACCAGGAAAGAGCCCATTTAATCCAGACCTCTTAATACCAGCTGGAGTGGGACTGAGCCCCACTCACTCACCAGGAAGAAGCCAATTCAATCCAGACCTCTATGAATACCAGCTGGAGTGGTACTGAGCCCCATTCACTGACCAGGAAGGAGACAATTCAATCCAGACCTCTATTAATACCAGCTGGCGCGTACTGAGCCCCTCTCACACACCAGGAAAGAGCCCATTCAATCCAGACCTCTATTAATACCAGTTGGAGTGGTACAGAAACCCACTCATACACCAGGAAAGAGCTAATTCAATCCAGACCTCGATTATTACCAGCTGGAGTGGACCTGAATCCCACTCACACACCAGGAAAGGGTCAATTCAAACCAGACCTCTATGAATACCAGCTGGAGTGGTACTGAGTCCCACTCACACACCAGGAAATAGAAATAACAATCCACACCTCGATAAATACCAGCTTGAGTGCTACCGAGACCCACTCACACACCAGGAAATAGGCAATTAAATCCAGGTCTCTATTAAAACCAGCTGGAGTGGTACTGAGCCACAGTCACGCACCAGGAAAGAGCCAAGTCAATCCAGGCCTCTATTCATACCAGCTGGAGTGGAACTGAGTCCCACACACACACCAGAAAAGAGTCAATTCAATCCAGGCCTCTATTAATACCAGCTGGAGTGGAACTGAATCCCACTCACACACCAGGAAATACTCAATTCAATCCAGACCTCTATTAATACCAGCTGGAGTGGACCTGAGTCCCACTCACACTCCAGGAAAGGTTCAATTCAAACCAGCCCTCTATTAAGACCAGCTGGAGTGGTGCTGAGACCAACTCACACACCAAAACAGAGTCAATTCAATCCACGCCTCTATTAATACCAGCTGGAGTGGTACTGAATCCCACTCACACACCAGGAAATACTCAATTCAATCCAGACCTCTATTAATACCAGCTGGAGTGGACCTGAGTCCCACTCAAACACCAGGAAAAAGCCAAATCAATCCAGACCTCTATGAATCCCAGCTGGAGTGGAACTGAGTCCCACTCACACACCAGGAAAGAGAAATATCAATCCACACCTCGATAAATACCAGCTGGAGTGCGACTGCGACCCACTCAGACACCAGGAAAGGGGCAATTAAATCCAGGTCTCTACTAATACCAGCTGGAATGGTACTGAGCCCCAGTCACGCACCAGGAAAGAGCCAAGTCAATCCAGGCCTCTATTCATACCAGCTGGAGTGGTAATGAGTCCCCCACACATACCAGAAAAGTGTCAATTCAATCCAGGCCTCTAGTAATACCAGCTGGAGAGGTACTGAGTCCCGCTCACACACCAGGAAAGAGCCAATTCAATCTCGGTCTCTATTAATACCAGCTGGAGTGGTACTGAGACCAACTCACACACCAGGACAGAGCCAATTCAATCCACGCCTTTATTAATACCAGCTGGAGTGGTACTGAATCCCACTCATACACCAGGAAAGAGCTAATTCAATCCAGACCTCGATTATTACCAGCTGGAGTGGACCTGAATCCCACTCACACACCAGGAAAAGGTCAATTCAAACCAGGCCTCTATTAATACCAGCTGGAGTGGAACTGAGTCCCACTCACACACCAGGAAAGGGAAATATCAATCCACACCTCGATAAATACCAGCTGGAGTGCTACCGAGACCCACTCACACACCAGGAAAGAGGCAATTAAATCCAGGTCTCTATTAATATCAGCTGGAATGGTACTGATCCCCAGTCACGCACCAGGAAAGAGCCAAGTCAATCCAGGCCTCTATTCATACCAGCTGGAGTGGAACTGAGTCCCACACACACACCAGAAAAGAGTCAATTCAATCCAGGCCTCTATTAATACCAGCTGGAGTGGTACTGAATCCCACTCACACACCAGGAAATACTCAATTCAATCCAGACCTCTATTAATACCAGCTGGAGTGGACCTGAGTCCCACTCACACACCAGGAAAGGGTCAATTCAATCCACGCCTCTTTTAATACCAGCTGGAGTGGTACTGAATCCCACTCACACAGCAGGAAATACTCAATTCAATCCAGACCTCTATTAATACCAGTTGGAGTGGAACTGAGTCCCACACACATACCAGGAAAGAGTCAGTTCAATCCAGACCTCTAGTAATACCAGCTGGAGAGGAACTGAGTCCCACTCACACACCAGGAAAGGGTCAATTCAAACCAGCCCTCTATTAATACCAGCTGGAGTGGAACTGAGTCCCACACACATACCAGGAAAGAGTCAGTTCAATCCAGACCTCTAGTAATACCAGCTGGAGAGGAACTGAGTCCCACACACATACCAGGAAAGAGTCAATTCAATCCAGACCTCTATTAATACCAGCTGGCGCGTTCTGAGCCCCACTCAGACACCAGGAAAGAGCCAATTCAATCCAGACCTCTTAATACCATCTGGAGTGGGACTGAGCCCCACTTACTCACCAGTAAAGGGTCAATTCAATCCAGACCTCTATTAGTACAAGCTGGAGTGGGACTGAGCCCCACTCACTCACCAGTAAAGGGTCAATTCAATCCAGGCCTCTATTAATACGAGCTGCAGTGGTACTGAGTCCCACTCACACACCAGGAAAGAGCCAATTCAATACAGAACTACATTGATAACAACTGGAGTGGTACTGAGTCCCACTCACGCACCAGGAAAGAGCAAATTCAATATAGAACTACATTGATACCAGCTGGAGTGGTACTGAGCCCCACTCACACACCAGGAAAGAGGCAATTACATCCAGGTCTCTGTTAATACCAGCTGGAGTGTTAGGGAGTCCCACTCACACACCAGGAAAGAGCCAATTCAATACAGAACTACATTGATAACAACTGGAGTGGTACTGAGTCCCACTCACGCACCAGGAAAGAGCAAATTCAATACAGAACTACATTGATACCAGCTGGAGTGGTACTGAGTCCCACTCACACACCAGGAAAGAGCCAAATCATTGCAGACCACTACGAGTCCCACTCAAACATAAGAAAAATGCCAATTCAATACAGAAATCCATTAATCACAGCAGGAGTGGTACTGAGTCCCACTCACACACCAAGAAAGAGCCAATTCAATACAGAACTCCATTAATAACAGCTGGAGTGGTACTGAGCCCCACTCACATACCAGGAAAGAGCTAATTCAATCCGGACCTCTAATTACCAGCTGGAGTGGTACTGAGCCCCACTCACACAGCAGGAAAGTGCCAATTCAATATAGGACTCCATTAATACCAGCTGGAGTTTTACTGAGACCCACTCTCACACAAGGAGAGAGCCAATTCAATCCAGGCTTCTTTCAATACCAGCAGGAGTGGTATTGAGTGCCACTCACACACCAGTAAAGAGCCAATTCAATCCAGACCTCTATTAATACCAGCTGGAGTAGTACTGAGTCCCACTCACACACCAGGTAAGAGCCAATTAAATCCAGACCTCAATTAATAACAGCTGGAGTGGTACTGAGTCCCACACACACACCAGAAAAGAGTCAATTCAATCCAGGCCTCTATTAATACCAGCTGGAGTGGTACTGAATCCCACTCACACACCAGGAAATACTCAATTCAATCCAGACCTCTATTAATACCAGCTGGAGTGGACCTGAGTCCCACTCACACACCAGGAAAGGGTCAATTCAAACCAGCCCTCTATTAATACCAGCTGGAGTGGAACTGAGTCCCACACACATACCAGGAAAGAGTCAGTTCAATCCAGACCTCTAGTAATACCAGCTGGAGAGGAACTGAGTCCCACACACATACCAGGAAAGAGTCAATTCAATCCAGACCTCTATTAATACCAGCTGGCGCGTTCTGAGCCCCACTCAGACACCAGGAAAGAGCCAATTCAATCCAGACCTCTTAATACCATCTGGAGTGGGACTGAGCCCCACTCACTCACCAGTAAAGGGTCAATTCAATCCAGACCTCTATTAGTACAAGCTGGAGTGGGACTGAGCCCCACTCACTCACCAGTAAAGGGTCAATTCAATCCAGGCCTCTATTAATACGAGCTGCAGTGGTACTGAGTCCCACTCACACACCAGGAAAGAGCCAATTCAATACAGAACTACATTGATAACAACTGGAGTGGTACTGAGTCCCACTCACGCACCAGGAAAGAGCAAATTCAATATAGAACTACATTGATACCAGCTGGAGTGGTACTGAGCCCCACAAACACACCAGGAAAGAGGCAATTACATCCAGGTCTCTGTTAATACCAGCTGGAGTGTTAGGGAGTCCCACTCACACACCAGGAAAGAGCCAATTCAATACAGAACTACATTGATAACAACTGGAGTGGTACTGAGTCCCACTCACGCACCAGGAAAGAGCAAATTCAATACAGAACTACATTGATACCAGCTGGAGTGGTACTGAGTCCCACTCACACACCAGGAAAGAGCCAAATCATTGCAGACCACTACGAGTCCCACTCAAACATAAGTAAAATGCCAATTCAATACAGAAATCCATTAATCACAGCAGGAGTGGTACTGAGTCCCACTCACACACCAAGAAAGAGCCAATTCAATACAGAACTCCATTAATAACAGCTGGAGTGGTACTGAGCCCCACTCACATACCAGGAAAGAGCTAATTCAATCCGGACCTCTAATTACCAGCTGGAGTGGTACTGAGCCCCACTCACACAGCAGGAAAGTGCCAATTCAATATAGGACTCCATTAATACCAGCTGGAGTTTTACTGAGACCCACTCTCACACAAGGAGAGAGCCAATTCAATCCAGGCTTCTTTCAATACCAGCAGGAGTGGTATTGAGTGCCACTCACACACCAGTAAAGAGCCAATTCAATCCAGACCTCTATTAATACCAGCTGGAGTAGTACTGAGTCCCACTCACACACCAGGTAAGAGCCAATTAAATCCAGACCTCAATTAATAACAGCTGGAGTGGTACTGAGTCCCACTCTCACACCAGGAAAGAGGCAATTAAATCCAGGTCTCTGTTAATACCAGCTGGAGTGGTACGGAGCCCCACTCACACCCCAGGATAGAGCCAATTCAATCCAGGCCTCTATTAATGCCAGCTGGAGTGGTACTGAGTCCCACTCACACATCAGGAAAGAGCCAGTTCAATACAGAACTACATTGATACCAGCTCGAGTGGTACTGTGTCCCGCTCACACACCAGGTAAGAGTCAATTCAATCCAGACCTCTATTAATACCAGCTGGAGTGGTACTGAGCCCCACTCACTCACCAGTAAAGTGTCAATTCAATCCAGACCGCTTATTAACACCAGCTGGAGAGGTACTGAGCCCCACTCACTCACCAGCAAGGTGACAATTCAATTCAGACCTCTGTTAATACAAGCTGGAGTGGTACTGAGCCCCACTCACTCACCAGGAAGGAGCCAATTCAATCCAGACCTCTATTAATCCAAGCTGGAGTGGCACTGAGCCCCACTCACTCACCAGGAATGTGCCAATTCAATCCAGACCTCTATTAATCCCAGCTGGAGTGGCACTGAGCCCCACTAACTCACCAGGAAGGAGCCAAATCAATCCAGACCTCTATTAATCCCAGCTGGAGTGGCACTGAGTCCCACTCAAACACCAGGAAAGAGCCAAATCAATCCAGACCTCTATGAATACCAGCTGGAGTGGTACTAAGTCCCACTCACACACGAAAAAAGAGGTAATTCAATCCAGACCTCTATTAATACCAACTGGAGTGGTACTGAGCCCCACTCACACACCAGGAAAGAGAAATATCAATCCACACCTCGATAAATACCAGCTGGAGTGCTACCGAGACCCACTCACACACCAGGAAAGATGCAATTAAATCCAGGTCTCCATTAATACCATCTGGAATGGTACTGAGCCCCAGTCACGCACCAGGAAAGAGCCAAGTCAATCCAGGCCTCTATTCATGCCAGCTGGAGTGGAACTGAGTCCCACACACACACCAGGAAAGATCCAATTCAATTTTGGTCTGTATTAATACCAGCTGGAGTGGTACTGAGACTAACTCACACACCAGGACAGAACCAATTCAATCCACGCCTCTATTAATACCAGCTGGAGTGGGACTGAATCCCACTCACACACCAGGAAATACTCAATTCAATCCAGACCTCTATTAATACCAGCTGGAGTGGACCTGAATCCCACTCACACACCAGGAAAGAGTCAATTCAAACCTGGCCTCTCTTAATACCAGCTGGAGTGGAACTGAGTCCCACACACACACCAGGAAACAGTCAATTCAATCCAGACCTATATTAATACCAACTGGAGTGGTACTGAGCCCCACTCACACACCAGGAAAGAGCCAATTCAATCCAGACCTCTTAATGCCAGCTGGAGTAGGACTGAGCCCCACTCACTCACCAGGGAGGAACCAATTCAATCCAGACCTCTTATGAACACCAGCTGGAGAGGTACTGAGCCCCACTCACTCACCAGGATGGTTCCAATTCAAACCAGACCATTATTAATACAATCTGGACTGGTACTGAGCCCCACTCACTCACCAGGAAGGAGCCAATTCAATCCAGACCTCTATTAATATCAGCTGGAGTGGTACTGAGCCCCACTCACTCACCAGGAAGGAGCCAATTCAATCCAGACCTCTAGTAATCCCAGCTGGAGTGGTACTGAGTCCCACTCACACACCAAGAAAGAGGCAATTCAATCCAGACGTCTAATAATAACAGCTGGAGTGGTACTGAGTCCACTCACACACCAGGAAAGAGAAATATCAATCCACACCTCGATAAATACCAGCTGGCGCCTACTGAGTCCCACTTACACACCAGGAAAGAGGCAATTCAATCCAGACCACATAATACCAGCTGGAGTGGGACTGAGTCCCACTCATACACCAGGAAAGAGACAATTCAATACAGACCTATATTAATACCAGCTGGAGTGGAACTGAGTCCCACACCCAAACCAGGAAAGAGCCAATTCAATCCAGACCTCTATTAATACCAGCTGGAGTGGTACTGAGACCCACTCAAACACAAGGAGAGAGCCAATTCAATCCAGGCTTCTATCAATACCAGCAGGAGTGGTATTGAGTGCCACTCACACTCAGTAAAGAGCCAATTCAATCCAGACATCTATTAATACCAGCTGGAGTAGCACTGAGTCCCACTCACACACCAGGAAAGAGCCAATTAAATCCAGACCTCAATTAAAACCAACTGGAGTGGTACTGAGCCCCAAACAATTACCAGGAAAGAGACAATAAATTCCAGACCTCAATTAATATCAGCTGGAGTGGTACTGAGTCCGACTCACACACCAGGAAAGAGCCAATTCAATCCAGACCTCTTAATACCAGCTGGAGTGGGACTGAGCTCCACCACCTCACCAGGGAGGAGCCCATTCAATCCAGATCTCTATTAAAACCAGCTGAAGTGGTACTGAGTCCGAGTCACACACCAGGAAATAGCCAATTCAATCCAGACCTCTATTAATACCAGCTAGCGCGTACTGAGCCCCACTCACACACCAGGAAAGAGCCAATTCAATCCAGACATCTTAATACCAGCTGGAGTGGGACTGAGCCCCACTCACTCACCAGGAAGGAGCCAATTCAATCCAGACCTCTATTAATACCAGCTGGAGTGGCACGGAGCCCCACTCACTCAACAGGAAAGAGCCAATTCAATCCAGACCTCTATTAATACCAGCTGGAGTGGTACTGAGCCCCACTCACTCACCAGGAAGGAGCCAATTCAATCCAGACCTCTATTAATACCAGCTGGAGTGGCACTGAGCCCCACTCACTCACCAGGAAGGAGCCAATTCAATCCAGACCTCTATTAATCCCAGCTGGAGTGACACTGAGCCCCACTCAAACACCAGGAAAGAGCCAAATCAATCCAGACCTCTATGAATACCAGCTGGAGTGCTACCGAGACCCACTCACACACCAGGAAATAGGCAATTAAATCCAGTTCTCTATTAATACCAGCTGGAGTGGTACTGAGCCCCAGTCACGCACCAGGAAAGAGCCAAGTCAATCCAGGCCTCTATTCATACCAGCTGGAGTGGAACTGAGTCCCACACACACACCAGAAAAGAGTCAATTCAATCCAGGCCTCTATTAATACCAGCTGGAGAGGTACTGAGTCCCACTCACACACCAGGACAGAGTCAATTCAATCCACGCCTCTATTAATACCAGCTGGAGTGGTACTGAATCCCACTCACACACCTGGAAATACTCAATTCAATCCAAACCTCCATTAATACCAGCTGGAGAGAACCTGAGTCCCACTCACACACCAGGAAAGAGTCAGTTCAATCCAGACCTCTATTAATACCAGCTGGAGAGGAACAGAGTCCCACACACACACCAGGAAACAGTCAATTCAATCCAGACCTATATTAATACCAACTGGAGTGGTACTGAGCCCCACTCACACACCAGGAAAGAGCCAATTCAATCCAGACCTCTTAATGCCAGCTGGAGTAGGACTGAGCCCCACTCACTCACCAGGGAGGAACCAATTCAATCCAGACCTCTTATGAACACCAGCTGGAGAGGTACTGAGCCCCACTCACTCACCAGGATGGTTCCAATTCAAACCAGACCATTATTAATACAATCTGGACTGGTACTGAGCCCCACTCACTCACCAGGAAGGAACCAATTCAATCCAGACCTCTATTAATATCAGCTGGAGAGGTACTGAGCCCCACTCACTCACCAGGAAGGAGCCAATTCAATCCAGACCTCTATTAATACCAGCTGGAGTGGTACTGAGTCCCACTCACACACCAAGAAAGAGGCAATTCAATCCAGACGTCTAATAATACCAGCTGGAGTGGTACTGAGTCCACTCACACACCAGGAAAGAGAAATATCAATCCACACCTCGATAAATACCAGCTGGAGTGCTACCGAGACCCACTCACACACCAGGAAAGAGGCAATTAAATCCAGGTCTCTATCAATACCAGCTGGAATGGTACTGAGCCCCAGTCACGCACCAGGAAAGAGCTAAGTCAATCCAGGCCTCTATTCATACCAGCTGGAGTGGAACTGAGTCCCACACACACACCAGGAAAGAGTCAGTTCAATCCAGACCTCTATTAATACCAGCTGGAGTGGAACTGAGTCCCAAACGCACACCAGGAAAGAGTCAATTCAATCCAGACCTCTATTAATACCAGCTGGAGTGGAACTGAGTCTCACACACACACCAGCAAAGATTCAATTCAATACAGACCTATATTAATACTCGCTGGAGTGGAACTGAGTCCCACACCCAAACCAGGCAACAGCCAATTCAATCCAGACCTCTATTAATACCAGCTGGAGTGGAACTGAGTCCGACTCACACACCAGGAAAGAGTTAATTCAATCCGGACCTCTAATTACCAGCTGGAGTGGTACTGAGCCCCACTCAAACCCCAGGAAGGAGCCAATTCAATATAGGCCTCTACTAATACCAGCTGGAGTGGTACTGAGTCCCACTCACACACAAGGAGAGAGCCAATTCAATCCAGGCTTCTATCAATACCAGCAGGAGTGGTACTGAGTCCCACTCACACCCCAGGAAAGAGCCAATTCAATCCAGACCTCTATTAATACCAGCTGGAGTGGTACTGAGCCCCAAATAATTACCAGGAAAGAGACAATAAAATCCAGACCTCAATTAATACCAGCTGGAGTGGTACTGAGTCAGACTCACACACCAGGAAAGGGCCAATTCAATCCAGACCTCTATTAATACCAGCTGACGCGTACTGAGCCCGACTCACTCACCAGGAAAGAGCCAATTCAATCCAGACCTCTTAATACCAGCTGGAGTGGGAATGAGCCCCACTCACTCACCAGGGAGGAGCCAATTCAATCCAGACCTCTATTAAAACCAGCTGAAGTGGTACTGAGTCCGACTCACACACCAGGAAAGAGCCAATTCAATCCAGACCTCTATTAATACCAGCTGGCGCGTACTGAGCCCCACTCACACACCAGGAAAGAGCCAATTCAATCCAGTCGTCTTAATACCAGCTGGAGTGGGACTGAGCCCCACTCACTGGCCAGGAAGGAGCCAATTCAATACAGACCTTTATAAATACCAGCTGGAGTGGTACTGAGCCCCACTCATTCAACATGAAGGAGCCAATTCACTCCAGACCTCTATTACTACCAGATGGAGTGGTTCTGAGCCCCACTCACTCGCCAGGAAGGAGCCAATTCAATCCAGACCTCTATTAATACCAGCTGGAGTGGCACTGAGCCCCACTCACTCAAATGGAAGGTGCCAATTCAATCCAGACCTCTATTAATCCCAGCTGGAGTGGCACTGAGTCCCACTCAAACGCCAGGAAAGAGCCAAATCAATCCAGACCTCTATGAATACCAGCTGGAGTGGTACTGAGACCCACTCACACACCAGAAAAGAGAAATATCAATCCACACCTCGCTAAATACCAGCTGGAGTGCTACCGAGACCCACTCACACACCAGGAAATAGGCAATTAAATCCAGGTCTCTATTAATACCAGCTGGAGTGGTACTGAGCCCCAGTCACGCACCAGGAAAGAGCCAAGACAATCCAGGCCTCTATTCATACCAGCTGGAGTGCAACTGAGTCCCTCACACACACCAGAAAAGAGTCAATTCAATCCAGGCATCTATTAATACCAGCTGGAGAGGTACTGAGTCCCACTCACACACCAGGAAAGAGCCAATTCAATTTTGGTCTCCATTAATACCAGCTGGAGTGGTACTTAGACCATTTCACACACCAGGACAGAGTCAAATCAATCCACGCCTCTATTAATACCAGCTGGAGTCGTACTGAATCCCACTCACACACCAGGAAATACTCAATTCAATCCAGACCTCTATTAATACCAGCTGGAGTGGACCTGAGTTCCACTCACACACCAGGAAAGAGTCAATTCAAACCAGCCTTCTATTAATACCAGCTGGAGTGGAACTGAGTCCCAAACACATACCAGGAAAGAGTCAGTTCAATGCAGACCTCTATTAATACCAGCTGGAGAGGAACTGAGTCCCACACACACACCAGGAAACAGTCAATTCAATCCAGACCTATATTAATACCAGCTGGAGTGGAACTGAGTCCCACACCCAAACCAGGAAAGAGCCAATGCAATCCAGACATCGATTAATACCAACTGGAGTGGTACTGAGTCCGAATCAGACACCAGGAAAGAGTCAATTCAATCCAGACCTCTATTGATACCAGCTGGCGCGTACTGAGCCCCACTCGCACACCAGGAAAGAGCCAATTCAATCCAGTCCACTTAATACCAGCTGGAGTGGGACTGAGACCCACTCACTCACCAGGGAGGAGCCAATTCAATCCAGACCTCTATTAATACCAGCTGGAGTGGTACTGAGCCCCAATCACTCACCAGTAAAGTGTCAATTCAATCCAGACCTCTATTAATACAAGCTGGAGTGGTACTGAGCCCCACTCACTCACCAGGAAGTAGCCAATACAATGCAGACCTCTATTAATACCAGCTGGAGTGGTACTGAGCCCCACTCACTCACCAGGAAGGAGCCAATTCAATCCAGACCTCTATTCATACAAGCTGGAGTGGCACTGAGCCCCACTCACTCACCAGGAAGGAGCCAATTCAATCCAGACCTCTATTAATCCCAGCTGGAGTGGCACTGAGTCCCACTCAAACACCAGGAAAAAGCCAAATCAATCCAGAGCTCTATGAATACCAGCTGGAGAGGAACTGAGTCCCACACACACACCAGGAAACAGTCAATTCAATCCAGACCTATATTAATACCAGCTGGAGTGGAGCTGAGTCCCACACCCAAACCAGGAAAGAGCCAATGCAATCCAGACATCGATTAATACCAACTGGAGTGGTACTGAGTCCGAATCAGACACCAGGAAAGAGTCAATTCAATCCAGACCTCTATTGATACCAGCTGGCGCGTACTGAGCCCCACTCGCACACCAGGAAAGAGCCAATTCAATCCAGTCCACTTAATACCAGCTGGAGTGGGACTGAGACCCACTCACTCACCAGGGAGGAGCCAATTCAATCCAGACCTCTATTAATACCAGCTGGAGCGGTACTGAGCCCCAATCACTCACCAGTAAAGTGTCAATTCAATCCAGACCTCTATTAATACAAGCTGGAGTGGTACTGAGCCCCACTCACTCACCAGTAAGGAGCCAATACAATCCAGACCTCTATGAATACCAGCTGGAGAGGAACTGAGTCCCACACACACACCAGGAAACAGTCAATTCAATCCAGACCTATATTAATACAGGCTGGAGTGGAACTGAGTCCGACACCCAAACCAGGAAAGAGCCAATGCAATCCAGACATCGATTAATACCAACTGGAGTGGTACTGAGTCCGAATCAGACACCAGGAAAGAGTCAATTCAATCCAGACCTCTATTAATACCAGCTGGCGCGTACTGAGCCCCTCTCGCACACCAGGAAAGAGCCAATTCAATCCAGACCTCTTAATACCAGCTGGAGAGGGACTGAAACCCACTCACTCACCAGGGAGGAGCCAATTCAATCCAGACCTCTATTAATACCAGCTGGAGTGGCACTGAGCCCCACTCACTCACCAGGAAGGAGCCAATTCAATCCAGACCTCTATTAATACCAGCTGGAGTGGCACTGAGTCCCACTCAAACACCAGGAAAAAGCCAAATCAATCCAGACCTCTATGAATACCAGCTGGAGTGGAACTGAGTCCCACTCACACACCAGGAAAGAGAAATATCAATCCACACCTCTATAAATACCAGCTGGAGTGCGACTGCGACCCACTCACACACCAGGAAAGGGGCAATTAAATCCAGGTCTCTACTAATACCAGCTGGAATGGTACTGAGCCCCAGTCACGCACCAGGAAAGAGCCAAGTCAATCCCGGCCTCTATTCATACCAGCTGGAGTGGGAATGAGTCCCCCACACATACCAGAAAAGAGTCAATTCAATCCAGGCCTCTATTAATACCAGCTGGAGAGGTACTGAGTCCCACTCACACACCAGGAAAGAGCCAATTCAATCTTGGTCTCTATTAATACCAGCTGGAGAGGTACTGAGACCAACTCACACACCAGGACAGAGCCAATTCAATTCACGCCTCTATTAATACCAGCTGGAGTGTTACTGAATCCCACTCACACACCAGGAAAGAGCGAATTCAATCCAGACCTCTATTAATACCAGCTGGAGTGGACCTGAATCCCACACACACACCAGGAAGGAGTCAATTCAAACCAGGCCTCCATTAATACCAGCTGGAGTGGAACTGAGTCCCAAACACACACCAGGAAAGAGTCAATTCAATCCAGACCTCTATTAATACCAGCTGGAGTGGAACTGAGTCCCACACACACACCAGGAAAGAGTCAATTCAATACAGACCTATATTAATACCAGCTGGAGTGGAACTGAGTCCCAGACCCAAACCAGGAAAGAGCCAATTCAATCCAGACATCTATTAATAACAGCTGGAGTGGTACTGAGTCCCACTCACACACCAGGGAAGAGCTAATTCAATCCGGACCTCTAATTACCAGCTGGAGTGGTACTGAGCCCCACTCACACACCAGGAAAGAGCCTATTCAATATAGGCCTCTATTATTACCAGCTGGAGTGGTACTGAGTCCCACTCACACACAAGGAGAGAGCCAATTCAATCCAGGCTTCTATCAATACCAGCAGGAGTGGTATTGAGTGCCACTCACACTCAGTAAAGAGCCAATTCAATCCAGACATCTATTAATACCAGCTGTAGTAGTACTGAGTCCCACTCACACACCAGGAAAGAGACAACTAAATCCAGACCTCAATTAAAACCAACTGGAGTGGTACTGAGCCCCAAACAATTACCAGGAAAGAGACAATAAAATCCAGACCTCAATTAATACCAGCTGGAGTGGTACTGAGTCCGAAGCACACACCTGGAAAGAGCCAATTCAATCCAGACCTCTATTAATACCAGCTGACGCGTACTGAGCCATACTCACACACCAGGAAAGAGCCAATTCAATCCAGACCTCTTAATACCAGCTGGAGTGTGACTGAGCCCCACTCACTCACCAGGGAGGAGCCAATTCAATCCAGACCTCTATAAAAACCAGCTGAAGTGGTACTGAGCCACACTCACTCACCAGGAAAGAGCCAATTCAATCCAGACCTCTTAATACCAGCTGGGGTGGGACTGAGCCCCACTCACTCACCAGGAAGAAGTGAATTCAATCCAGACCTCTATTAATACCAGCTGGAGTGGTACTGAGCCACTCTAACTCAAAAGGAAGGAGCCAATTCAATCCAGACCTCTATTAATACCAGCTGGAGTGGTACTGAGCCCCATTCACTGACCAGGAATGAGCCAATTCAATCCAGACCTCTATTAATACTAGCTGGAGTGGCACTGAGCCCCACTCACTCACCAGGAAAGAGCCAAATCAATCCAGACCTCTATGAATACCAGCTGGAGTGGTACTGAGCCCCACTCACTCACCAGGAAGGAGCCAATTCAATCCAGACCTCTATTAATACCAGCTGGAGTGTCACTGAGCCCCACTCACTCACCAGGAAGGAGCCAATTCAATCCAGACCTCTATTAATCCCAGCTGGAGTGGCACTGAGTCCCATGCAAACACCAGGAAAAAGCCAAATCAATCCAGACCTCTATGAATACCAGCTGGAGTGGAACTGAGCCCCACTCACACACCAGGAAAGAGAAATATCAATCCACACCTCGATAAATACCAGCTGGAGTGCTACCGAGACCCACTCACACACCAGGAAATAGGCAATTAAATCCAGGTCTCTATTAAAACCAGCTGGAGTGGCACTGAGCCCCAGTCACGCACCAGGAAAGAGCCAAGTCAATCCAGGCCTCTATTAATACCAGCTGGAGTGGACCTGAGTCCCACTCACACACCAGGAAAGGGTCAATTCAAACCAGCCCTCTATTAATACCAGCTGGAGTGGAACTGAGTCCCACACACATACCAGGAAAGAGTCAATTCAATCCAGACCTATATTAATACCAGCTGGAGTGGAACTGAGTCCCACACCCAAACAGGAAAGAGCCAATTCAATCCAGACCTCTATTAATACCAACTGGAGTGGTACTGAGTCCGAATCACACACCAGGAAAGAGTCAATTCAATCCAGACCTCTATTAATACCAGCTGGCGCGTACTGAGCCCCACTCACTCACCAGTAATGTGTCAATTCAATCCAGACCTCTTAATACCAGCTGGAGTGGGACTGAGCCCCACTCACTCACCAGGGAGGAGCCAATTCAGTTCAGACCTCTATTAATACCAACTGGAGTGGTACTGAGCCCCACTCACTCACCAGGAAGGAGTCAATTCAATCCAGACCTCTATTAATACCAGCTGGAGTGGAACTGAGTCCCACACACACACCAGGAAAGAGTCAATTCAATACCGACCTATATTAATACCAGCTGGAGTGGAACTGAGTCCCAGACCCAAACCAGGAAAGAGCCAATTCAATCCAGACATCTAATAATAACAGCTGGAGTGGTACTGAGTCCCACTCACACACCAGGGAAGAGCTAATTCAATCCGGACCTCTAATTACCAGCTGGAGTGGTACTGAGCCCCACTCACACACCAGGAAAGAGCCTATTCAATATAGGCCTCTAATATTACCAGCTGGAGTGGTACTGAGTCCCACTCACACACAAGGAGAGAGCCAATTCAATCCAGGCTTCTATCAATACCAGCAGGAGTCGTATTGAGTGCCACTCACACTCAGTAAAGAGCCAATTCAATCCAGACATCTATTAATACCAGCTGGAGTAGTACTGAGTCCCACTCACACACCAGGAAAGAGACAATTAAATCCAGACCTCAATTAAAACCAACTGGAGTGGTACTGAGCCCCAAACAATTACCAGGAAAGAGACAATAAAATCCAGACCTCAATTAATACCAGCTGGAGTGGTACTGAGTCCGAAGCACACACCTGGAAAGAGCCAATTCAATCCAGACCTCTATTAATACCAGCTGGAGTGGACCTGAATCCCACACACACACCAGGAAGGAGTCAATTCAAACCAGGCCTCCATTAATACCAGCTGGAGTGGAACTGAGTCCCAAACACACACCAGGAAAGAGTCAATTCAATCCAGACCTCTATTAATACCAGCTGGAGTGGAACTGAGTCCCACACACACACCAGGAAAGAGTCAATTCAATACAGACCTATATTAATACCAGCTGGAGTGGAACTGAGTCCCAGACCCAAACCAGGAAAGAGCCAATTCAACCAGACATCTATTAATAACAGCTGGAGTGGTACTGAGTCCCACTCACACACCAGGGAAGAGCTAATTCAATCCAGACCTCTAATTACCAGCTGGAGTGGTACTGAGCCCCACTCACACACCAGGAAAGTGCCTATTCAATATAGGCCTCTATTATTACCAGCTGGAGTGGTACTGAGTCCCACTCACACACAAGGAGAGAGCCTATTCAATCCAGGCTTCTATCAATACCAGCAGGAGTCGTATTGAGTGCCACTCACACTCAGTAAAGAGCCAATTCAATCCAGACATCTATTAATACCAGCTGGAGTAGTACTGAGTCTCACTCACACACCAGGAAAGAGACAATTAAATCCAGACCTCAATTAAAACCAACTGGAGTGGTACTGAGCCCCAAACAATTACCAGGAAAGAGACAATAAAATCCAGACCTCAATTAATACCAGCTGGAGTGGTACTGAGTCCGAAGCACACACCTGGAAAGAGCCAATTCAATCCAGACCTCTATTAATACCAGCTGACGCGTACTGAGCCAAACTCACACACCAGGAAAGAGCCAATTCAATCCAGACCTCTTAATACCAGCTGGAGTGTGACTGAGCCCCACTCACTCACCAGGGAGGAGCCAATTAAATCCAGACCTCTATTAAAACCAGCTGAAGTGGTACTGAGTCCGACTCACACACCAGGAAAGGGCCAATTCAATCCAGACCTCTAATAATACCAGCTGGCGCGTACTGAGCCCCACTCACACACCAGGAAAGAGCCAATTCAATCCAGACCTCTTAATACCAGCTGGGGTGGGACTGAGCCCCACTCACTCACCAGGAAGAAGCCAATTCAATCCAGACCTCTATTAATACCAGCTGGAGTGGTACTGAGCCCCACTAAATCAAAAGGAAGGAGCCAATTCAATCCAGACCTCTATTAATACCAGCTGGAGTGGTACTGAGCCCCATTCACTGACCAGGAAGGAGCCAATTCAATCCAAACCTCTATTAATACCAGCTGGAGTGGCACTGAGCCCCACTCACTCACCAGGAAAGAGCCAAATCAATCCAGACGTCTATGAATAACAGCCGGAGTGGTACTGAGCCCCACTCACTCACCAGGAAGGAGCCAATTCAATCCAGACCTCTATTAATACCAGCTGGAGTGTCACTGAGCCCCACTCACTCACCAGGAAGGAGCCAATTCAATCCAGACCTCTATTAATCCCAGCTGGAGTGGCAGTGAGTCCCACTCAAACACCAGGAAAAAGCCAAATCAATCCAGACCTCTATGAATACCAGCTGGAGTGGAACTGAGTCCCACTCACACACCAGGAAAGAGAAATATCAATCCACACCTCGATAAATACCAGCTGGAGTGCTACCGAGATCCACTCACACACCAGGAAATAGGCAATTAAATCCAGGTCTCTATTAAAACCAGCTGGAGTGGTACTGAGCCACAGTCACGCACCAGGAAAGAGCCAAGTCAATCCAGGCCTCTATTAATACCAGCTGGAGTGGACCTGAGTCCCACTCACACACCAGGAAAGGGTCAATTCAAACCAGCCCTCTATTAATACCAGCTGGAATGGAACTGAGTCCCACACACATACCAGGAAAGAGTCAGTTCAATCCAGACCTCTATTAATACCAGCTGGAGAGGAACTGAGTCCCACACACACACGAGCAAACAGTCAATTCAATCCAGACCTATATTAATACCAGCTGGAGTGGAACTGAGTCCCACACCCAAACAGGAAGGAGCCAATTCAATCCAGACCTCTATTAATACCAACTGGAGTGGTACTGAGTCCGAATCACACACCAGGAAAGAGTCATTTCAATCCAGACCTCTATTAATACCAGCTGGCGCGTACTGAGCCCCACTCACTCACCAGTAATGTGTCAATTCAATCCAGACCTCTTAATACCAGCTGGAGTGGGACTGAGCCCCACTCACTCACCAGGGAGGAGCCAATTCAATCCAGACCTCCATTAATACCAACTGGAGTGGTACTGAGCCCCACTCACTCACCAGTAAAGTGTCAATTCAATCCAGACCTCTATTAGTACAAGCTGGAGTGGTACTGAGCCCCACTCACTCACCAGTAAAGTGTCAATTCAATCCAGACCTCTATTAGTACAAGCTGGAGTGGTACTGAGCCCCACTCACTCACCAGGAAGGAGCCAATTCAATCCAGACCTCTATTAATACCAGCTGGCGTGGTACTGAGCCCCACTCACTCACCAGGAAGGAGCCAATTCAATCCAGACCTCTATGAATACCAGCTGGAGTGGCACTGATCCCCACTCACTCACCAGGAAGGAGCCAATTAAATCCAGACCTCTAATAATCCCAGCTGGAGTGGCACTGAGTCCCACTCAAACACCAGGAAAGAGCCAAATCAATCCAGACCTCTATGAATACCAGCTGGAGTGGTACTGAGTCCCACTCACACAGCACGAAAGAGGCAATTCAATCCAGATGTCTATTCATAACAGCTGGAGTGGTACTGAGTCCCACTCACACACCAGGAAAGAGCCAATTCAATCCAGACCTCTATTAATACCAGCTGGCGCGTACTGAGCCCCTCTCACACACCAGGAAAGAGCCCATTCAATCCAGACCTCTTAATACCAGCTGGAGTGGGACTGAGCCCCACTCACTCACCAGGAAGAAGCCAATTCAATCCAGACCTCTATTAATACCAGCTGGAGTGGTACTGAGCCCCACTCACTCAAAAGAAAGGAGCCAATTCAATCCAGACCTCTATTAATACCAGCTGGAGTGGTACTGAGCCCCATTCACTGACCAGGAAGGAGACAATTCAATCCAGACCTCTATTAATACTAGCTGGAGTGGCACTGAGCCCCACTCACTCACCAGGAAAGAGCCAAATCAATCCAGACCTCTATGAATACCAGCTGGAGTGGTACTGAGTCCCACTCACACACCAGGAAAGAGACATAACAATCCACACCTCGATAAATACCAGCTTGAGTGCTACCGACACCCACTCACACACCAGGAAACAGGCAATTAAATCCAGGTCTCTATTAAAACCAGCTGGAGTGGTACTGAGCCACAGTCACGCACCAGGAAAGAGCCAAGTCAATCCAGGCCTCTATTCGTACCAGCTGGAGTGGAACTGAGTCCCACACACACACCAGAAAAGAGTCAATTCAATCCAGGCCTCTATTAATACCAGCTGGAGTGGTACTGAATCCCACTCACACACCAGGAAATACTCAATTCAATCCAGACCTCTATTAATACCAGCTGGAGTGGACCTGAGTCCCACTCACAAACCAGGAAAGGGTCAATTCAAACCAGCCCTCTATTAATACCAGCTGGAGTGGAACTGAGTCCCACACACATACCAGGAAAGAGTCAGTTCAATCCAGACCTCTAGTAATACCAGCTGGAGAGGAACTGAGTCCCACACACACATCAGGAAACAGTCAATTCAATCCAGACCTATATTAATACCAGCTGGAGTGGAACTGAGTCCCACACCCAAACAGGAAAGAGCCAATTCAATCCAGACCTCTATTATTACCAACTGGAGTGGTACTGAGTCCGAATCACACACCAGGAAAGAGTCAATTCAATCCAGACCTCTATTAATACCAGCTGGCGCGGTCTGAGCCCCACTCACACACCAGGAAAGAGCCAATTCAATTCAGACCTCTTAATACCATCTGGAGTGGGACTGAGCCCCACTCACTCACCAGGGAGGAGTCAATTCAATCCAGACCTCTATTAATACCGGCTGGAGTGGTACTGAGCCCCACTCACTCACCAGTAAAGTGTCAATTCAATCCAGACCTCTATTAGTACAAGCTGGAGTGGTACTGAGCCCCACTCACTCACCAGGAAGGAGCCAATTCAATCCAGACCTCTATTATTACCAGCTGGAGTGGTACTGAGCCCCACTCACTCACCAGGAAGGAGCCAATTCAATCCAGACCTCTATGAATACCAGCTGGAGTGGCACTGAGTCCCACTCAAACACCAGGAAAGAGCCAACTCAATCCAGACCTCTATGAATACCAGCTGGAGTGGTACTGAGTCCCACTCACACAGCAAGAAAGAGGCAATTCAATCCAGATGTCTATTAATACCAGCTGGAGTGGGACTGAGTGCCACTCACACACCAGGAAAGAGAAATATCAATCCACACCACGATAAATGCCAGCTGGAGTGCTACCGAGACCCACGCACACACCAGGAAAGAGGCAATTAATTCCAGGTCTCTATTAATACCAGCTGGAATGGTACTGAGCCCCAGTCACGCACCAGAAAAGAGTCAAGTCAATCCAGGCCTCTATTCATACCAGCTGGAGTGGAACTGAGTCCCACACACACACCAGAGAAGAGTCAATTCAATCCAGGCCTCTATTAATACCAGCTGGAGAGGTACTGAGTCCCACTCACACACCAGGAAAGAGCCAATTCAATCTTGGTCTCTATTAATACCAGCTGGAGTGGTACTGAGAACAACTCACACACCAGGACTGAGCCAATTCAATCCACGCCTCTATTAATACCAGCTGGAGTGGTACTGAATCCCACTCACACACCAGGAAATACTCAATTCAATCCAGACCTCTATTAATACCAGCTGGAGTGGACCTGAATCCCACTCACACACCAGTTAAGAGTCAATTGAAACCAGGCCTCTATTAATACCAGCTGGAGTGGAACTGAGTCCCACACACACACCAGGAAAGAGTCAGTTCAATCCAGACCTCTATTAATACCAGCTGGAGTGGAACTGAGTCCCAAACACACACCAGGACAGAGTCAATTCAATCCAGACCTCTATTAATACCAGCTGGAGTGGAACTGATTCCACACACACACCAGGAAAGAGTCAATTCAATACAGACCTATATTAATACCAGCTGGAGTGGAACTGAGTCCCACACCCAAACCAGGAAAGAGCCAATTCAATCCAGACCTCTATTAATACAAGCTGGAGTGGAACTGATTCCACACACACACCAGGAAAGAGTCAATTCAATACAGACCTATATTAATACCAGCTGGAGTGGAACTGAGTCCCACACACACACCAGGAAATAGTCAATTCAATACAGACCTCTATTAATACCAGCTGGAGTGGAACTGAGTCCCACACCCAAACCATGAAAGAGCCAATTCAACCAGATCTCTATTAATACCAGCTGGAGTGGAACTGAGCCCCACTCACACACCAGGAAAGAGACAATTCAATATAGGCCTCTATTAATACCAGCTGGAGTGGTACTGAGTCCCACTCACACACAAGGAGAGAGCCAATTCAATCCAGGCTTCTATCAATACCAGCAGCAGTGGTATTGAGTGCCACTCACACTCAGTAAAGAGCCAATTCAATCCAGACCTCTATTAATACCAGCTGGAGTAGTACTGAGTCCCACTCACACACCAGGAAAGAGACAATTAAATCCAGACCTCAATTAAAACCAACTGGAGTGGTACTGAGCCCCAACCAATTCCCAGGAAAGAGACAATAAAATCCAGACCTCAATTAATACTAGCTGGAGTAGTACTGAGTCCGACTCACACACCAGGAAAGTGCCAATTCAATCCAGACCTCTATTAATACCAGCTGACGCGTACTGAGCCCCACTCACACAACAGGAAAGAGACAATTAAATCCAGACCTCAATTAAAACCAACTGGAGTGGTACTGAGACCCACCAATTACCAGGAAAGAGACAATAAAATCCAGACCTCAATTAATACTAGCTGGAGGAGTACTGAGGCCGACTCACACACCAGGAAAGAGCCAATTCAATCTAAACCTCAATTAATACCAGCTGGAGTGGGACTGAGCCCCCCTCATTCACCAGGAAGAAGCCAATTCAATCCAGACCTCTATTTATACCAGCTGGAGTGGTACTGAGCCCCACTCACTCAAAAGGAAGGAGCCAATTCAATCCAGACCTCTATTAATACCAGCTGGAGTGGTACTGAGCCCCATTCACCAACCAGGAAGGAGCCAATTCAATCCAGACCTCTATTAATACCAGCTGGAGTGGCACTGAGCCCCACTCACTCACCAGGAAAGTGCCAAATCAATCCAGACCACTATGAATACCAGCTGGAGTGGTACTGAGTCCCACTCACACACCAGGCGAAGAGAAATATCAATCCACACCTCGATAAATACCAGCTGGAGTGCTACCGAGACTCACTCACACACCAGGAAATAGGCCATTAAATCCAGGTCTCTATTAATACCAGCTGGAGTGGCACTGAGCCCCAATCACGCACCAGGAAAGAGCCAAGTCAATCCAGGCCTCTATTCATACCAGCTGTAGTGGAACTGAGTCCCACGCACACACCAGGAAAGAGCCAATTCAATCTTGGTCTCTATTAATACCAGCTGGAGTGGTACTGAGACCAACTCACACACCAGGACAGAGCCAATTCAATCCACGCCTCTATTAATACCAGCTGGAGTGGTACTGAATCCCACTCACACACCAGGAAATACTCAATTCAATCCAGACCTCTATTAATACCAGCTGGAGTGGACCTGAATCCCACTCACACACCAGGAAAGAGTCAATTGAAACCAGGCCTCTATTAATACCAGCTGGAGTGGAACTGAGTCCCACACACACACCAGGAAAGGGTCAGTTCAATCCAGACCTCTATTAATACCAGCTGGAGTGGAACTGAGTCCCACATACACATCAGAAAAGAGTCAATTCAATACAGACCTATATTAATACCAGCTGGAGTGGAACTGAGTCCCACAAACACAACAGAAAAGAGTCAATTCAATACAGACCTATATTAATACCAGCTGGAGTGGAACTGAGTCCCACACCCAAACCAGGAAAGAGCCAATTCAATCCAGACCTCTATTAATACCAGCTGGAGTGGAACTGAGTCCGACTCACGCACCAGGAAAGAGCCAATTGAATCCAGACCTCGATTCATAACAGCTGGAGTGGTACTGAGCCCCACTCACTCACCAGGAAAGAGCCAATTCAATATAGGCCTCTATTAATACCAGCTGGAGTGGTACTGAGTCCCACTCACACACAAGGAGAGAGCCAATTCAATCCAGGCTTCTATCAATACCAGCAGGAGTGGTATTGAGTGCCACTCACACTCAGTAAAGAGCCAATTCAATCCAGACCTCTATTAATACCAGCTGGAGTAGTACTGAGTCCCACTCACACACCAGGAAAGAGACAATTAAATCCAGACCTCAATTAAAACCAACTGGAGTGGTACTGAGCCCCAAACAATTACCAGGAAAGAGACAATAAAATCAAGACCTCAATTAATACCAGCTGGAGTGGTACTGAGCCCCAATCACTCACCAGTAAAGTGTCAATTCAATCCAGACCTCTATTAGTACAAGCTGGAGTGGTACTGAGCCCCACTCACTCACCAGGAAGGAGCCAATTCAATCCAGACCTCTATTAATACCAGCTGGAGTGGTACTGAGCCCCACTCACTCACCAGGAAGGATCCAATTCTATCCAGACCTCTATGAATACCAGCTGGAGTGGCACTGAGCCCCACTCACTCACCAGGAAGGAGCGAATTAAATCCAGACCTCTAATAATCCCAGCTGGAGTGGCACTGAGTCCCACTCAAACACCAGGAAAGAGCCAAATCAATCCAGACCTCTATGAATACCAGCTGGAGTGGTACTGAGTCCCACTCACACAGCAAGAAAGAGGCAATTCAATCCAGATGTCTATTAATACCAGCTTTAGTGGTACTGAGCCCACTCACACACCAGGAAAGAGAAATATCAATCCACACCTCGATAAATACCAGCTGGAGTGCTGCCGAGACCCACGCAGTCACCAGGAAAGAGGCAATTAAATCCAGGTCTCTATTAATACCAGCTGGAATGGTACTGAGCCCCAGTCACGCACCAGGAAAGAGCCAAGTCAATCCAGGCCTCTATTAATACCTTTTGGAGAGGTACTGAGTCCCACTCACACACCAGGAAAGAGCCAATTCAATCTTGGTCTCTATTAATACCAGCTGGAGTGGTACTGAGACCAACTCACACACCAGGACAGAGCCAATTCAATCCACGGCTCTATTAATACCAGCTGGAGTGGTACTGAATCCCACTCACACACCAGGAGATACTCAATTCAATCCAGACCTCTATTAATACCAGCTGGAGTGGACCTGAATCCCACTCACACACCAGGAAAGAGTCAATTGAAACCAGGCCTCTATTAATACCAGCTGGAGTGGAACTGAGTCCCACTCACACACCATAAAAGAGTCAGTTCAATCCAGACCTCTATTAATACCAGCTGGAGTGGAACTGAGTCCCAAACACACACCAGGAAAGAGTCAATTCAATCCAGACCTCTATTAATACCAGCTGGAGTGGAACTGAGTCCCACACACAAACCAGGAAAGAGCCAATTCAATCCAGACCTCTATTCATACCAGCTGGAGTGGAACTGAGTCCGACTCACACACCAGGAAAGAGCCAATTGAATCCAGACCTCTATTAATAACAGCTGGAGTGGTACTGAGCCCCACTCACTCACCAGTAAAGAGCCAATTCAATATAGGCCTCTATTAATACCAGCTGGAGTGGTACTGAGTCCCACTCACACACAAGGAGAGAGCCAATTCAATCCAGGCTTCTATCAATACCAGCAGGAGTGGTATTGAGTGCCACTCACACTCAGTAAAGAGCCAATTCAATCCAGACCTCTATTAATACCAGCTGGAGTAGTACTGAGTCCCACTCACACACCAGGAAAGAGACAATTATATCCAGACCTCAATTAAAACCAACTGGAGTGGTACTGAGCCCCAAACAATTACCAGGAAAGAGACAATAAAATCCAGACCTCAATTAATACCAGCTGGAGAGGTACTGAGTCCGACTCACACACCAGGAAAGAGCCAATTCAATCCAGACCTCTATTAATACCAGCTGACGCGTACTGAGCCCCACTCACACACCAGGGAGGAGCCAATTCAATCCAGACATCTATTAATAATGGCTGGATTGGTACTGAGCCCCACTCACTTACCAGGAAAGAGGCAATTCAATCCAGACCTCTATGAATACCAGCTGGAGTGTTACCGAGTCCCACTCACACACAAGGAAAAAGACAATTAAATCCAGATCTCTATTAATACCAGCTGGAGTGGAGGTGAGTCCCATTCACACACCAGGAAAGAGTCAATTCAAATCAGGCCTCTATTAATACCAGCTGGAGTGGAACTGAGTCCCACACACACACAGGAAAGAGTCAATTCAATCCAGACCTCTATTCATAACAGCTGGAGAGGAACTGAGTCCCTCACACACACCAGGAAAGAGTCAATTCAATCCAGACCTCTATTAATACCAGCTGGAGTGGAACTGAGTCCCACACACACACCAGGAAAGGTTCAATTCAATCCAGACCTCTATTAATAACAGCTGGAGTGGAATTGAGTCCCACTCACACACCAGGAAAGAGCCAATTAAATCCAGACCTCTTAATACCAGCTGGAGTGGGACTGGGCCCCACTCACTCACCAGGAATGAGCCAATTCAATCCAGACATCTATTAACACCAGCTGGAGTGGGACTGAGTTCCACTCACTCAGCAGGAAAGAGGAAATTCAATCCAGACCTCTTAATACCAGCTGGAGTGGGATTGAGTCCCACTCACAGACCAGGAACGAGTCAATTCAATCGAGACCTCTTAATACGATCTGGAGTGGCACAGAGCCCCACTCACTCACCAGGAAGGAGCCAAATCAATCCAGACCTCTATCAACACCAGCTGGAGTGGTACTGAGTCCCACTCACTCAGCAGTAAAGAGTCAATTCTATCCAGACCCCTTATTAACACCAGCTGCAGAGGTACTGAGTCCCAATCACACACCAGCTAAGAGGCAATTCAATCCAGGTTTTTTTGAATACCAGCTGGAGTGGTACTGAGTTCCACTCAAACACCAGGAAAGATCCTATTCAATCCAGGCCTCTATTAATACCAGCTGGAGTGGTATTGAGTTCCACTCAAACACCAGGAAAGAGCCAATTCAATCCAGACCTCTATTAATACCAGTGGGAGAGGTACTGAGACCCACTCACACATCAGGAAAGAACCAATTCAATCTTGGACTTTATTAATACCAGCTGGAGTGGTACTGAGCCCCACTCACACACCGGGTAAGAGCCAATTCAATCCAGACCTCTATTAATAACAGCTGGAGTGGAACTGAGTCCCACACACACACAGGAAAGGGTCAATTCAATCCAGACCTCTATTCATAACAGCTGGAGAGGAACTGAGTCCCTCACACACACCAGGAAAGAGTCAATTCAATCCAGACCTCTATTAATACCAGCTGGAGTGGAACTGAGTCCCACACACACACCAGGAAAGGTTCAATTCAATCCAGACCTCTATTCATAACAGCTGCAGAGGAACTGAGTCCCACACACACACCAGGAAAGAGTTAATTCAATCCAGACCTCTATTAATAACAGCTGGAGTGGAATTGAGTCCCACTCACACACCAGGAAAGAGCCAATTAAATCCAGACCTCTTAATACCAGCTGGAGTGGGACTGGGCCCCACTCACTCACCAGGAATGAGCCAATTCAATCCTGACATCTATTAACACCAGCTGGAGTGGGACTGAGTTCCACTCACTCAGCAGGAAAGAGGAAATTCAATCCAGACCTCTTAATACCAGCTGGAGTGGGATTGAGCCCCACTCATAGACCAGGAACGAGTCAATTCAATCAAGACCTCTTAATACGATCTGGAGTGGCACAGAGCCCCACTCACTCACCAGGAAGGAGCCAAATCAATCCAGACCTCTATCAACACCAGCTGGAGTGGTACTGAGTCCCACTCACTCAGCAGTAAAGAGTCAATTCTATCCAGACCTCTTATTAACACCAGCTGCAGAGGTACTGAGTCCCAATCACACACCAGCTAAGAGGCAATTCAATCCAGGTTTTTTTGAATACCAGCTGGAGTGGTACTGAGTTCCACTCAAACACCAGGAAAGATCCAATTCAATCCAGGCCTCTGTTAATACCAGCTGGAGTGGTATTGAGTTCCACTCAAACACCAGGAAAGAGCCAATTCAATCCAGACCTCTATTAATACCAGTGGGAGAGGTACTGAGTCCCACTCACACATCAGGAAAGAACCAATTCAATCTTGGTCTTTATTAATACCAGCTGTGGTGGTACTGAGCCCCACTCACACACCCGGAAAGAGCCAATTCAATCCAGACCTCTATTAATAACTGCTGGAGTGGAACTGAGTCCCACACACACACCAGGAAAGAGTCAATTCAATCCAGGCCTCTATTAATACCAGCTGGCGCGAACAGAGCCCCACTCACAAACTAGGAAAAAGCCAATTCAATCCAGACCTCTATTAATAACAGCTGGAGTGGAAATGAGTCCCACTCACTCAGCAGGTAAGAGGAAATTCAATCCAGACCTCTTAATACCAGCTGGAGTGGGATTGAGCCCCACTAACACACCAGGAAAGAGCCAAATGCAATCCAGACCTCTTAATACCAGCTGGAGTGGGACTGAGCCCCACTTACTCACCAGGAAGGAGCCAAAACAATCCAGACCTGTATTAATACCAGCTGGTGTGGTACTGAGTCCCACTTACTCAGCAGTAAAGTGTCAATTCAATCCAGACCTCTTATTCACACCAGCTGGATTGGGACTGAGCCCCACTTACACACCAGGATGGAGCCAAAACAATCCAGACCTGTATTAATACCAGCTGGAGTGGTACTGAGTCCCACTTACTCAGCAGTAAAGAGTCAATTCAATCCAGACCTCTTATTAACACCAGCTGGAGAGGTACGGAGCCCCACTCAATCACCAGGAAGGTGCCAATTCAATCTAGACCTCTATTAATACCAGCTGGAGTGGTACGGAGCCCCACTCACTCACCAGGAAGGAGCCAATTCAATCCAGACCTCTATTAATACCAGCTGGAGTGGTACGGAGCACCACTCACTCACCATGAAGGAGCCAATTCAATCCAGACCTCTATTAATACTGGCAGGATTGGTACTGAGCCCCACTCACTCACCAGGAAGGAGGCAATTCAATCCAGACCTCTATGAATACCATCTGGAGTGGTACTGAGTCCCACTCACACACCAGGAAAAAGACAATTCAATCCAGACCTCTATTAATACCAGATGGAGTGGACGTGAGTCCCACTCACACACCTGGAAAGAGTCAATTCAATCCAGACTTCTATTAATACCAGCTGGAGTGGAACTGAGTCCCACTAACACACCAGGAAAGAGGAAATTCAATCCAGACCTCTTAATACCAGCTGGAGTTGGATTGAGCCGTACTCACAGACCAGGAAAGAGTCAATTCAATCGAGAACACTTAATACCAGCTGTAGTGGGACTGAGCCCCACTCACTCACCAGGAAGGAGCCAATTCAATCCAGACTTCTATCAACACCAGCTGGAGTGGTACTGAGTCCCACTCACACAGCAGTGAAGAGTCAATTCTATCCAGACCTCTTATTAACACCAGCTGCAGAGGTATTGAGCCCCACTCGCTCACCAGGAAGGAGCCAATTCAATCCAGACCTCTATTAATACCAGCTGGAGTGGTACTGAGCCCCACTCACTCACCAGGAAGGAGCCAATTAAATCCAGACCTCTATTGATACCAGCTTGAGTGGTACTGAGCCTCACGCACTCACCAGGAAGGAGCCAATTCAATCCAGACCTCTATTGATACCAGCTTGAGTGGTACTGAGCCTCACTCACTCACCAGGAAGGAGCCAATTCAATCCAGTCCTCTATTAATACCAGCTGGAGTGGCACTGAGTCCCACTCAAACACCAGGAAAGAGACAAATCAATCCAGACCTCTATGATTACCAGCTGGAGTGGTACTGAGTCACACTCACACACCATGGAAGAGCCAATTCAATCCAGTCCTGTATTAATGCCAGCTGGAGTGGTACTGAGTCCCACTCACACACCAGGAAAAAGACAATTCAATCCAGACCTCTATTAATACCAGCTGGAGTGAACGTGAGTCCCACTCACACACCAGGAAAGAGTCCATTCAATCCAGACCTATATTAATACCAGCTGGAGTGGAACTGAGTCCCACACACAAACCAGGAAAGAGCCAATTCAATCCAGACCAATATAAATACCAGCTGGAGTGGAAATGAGTCCCACACACACATCAGGAAAGAGCCAATTCAATCCAGACCTCTATCAATAACAGCTGGAGTGGAACTGAGTCCCGCACACACACCAGGAAAGAGTCAATTCAATCCAGGCCTCTATTAATACCAGCTGGCGCGTACTGAGCCCCACTCACTAACGAGGAAAGAGCCAATTAAATCCAGACCTCTATTAACACAGGCTAGAGTGGTACTGAGTCCCACTCACTCAGCAGGAATGCGGAAATTCAATCCAGACCTCTTAATACCAGCTGGAGTGGGACTGAGCCCCACTCACTCACCAGGAAGGAGCCAATTCAATCCAGACCTGTATTAATACCAGCTGGAGTGGTACTGAGTCCCACTTACTTAGCAGTAAAGAGTCAATTCAATCCAGACCTCTTATTAACACCAGCTGGAGAGGTACTGAGACCCACTCACTCACCAGGAAGGTGCCAATTCAATCCAGACCTTTTAGTTTCGGTGACTGCAGCGTGGATAGCAACGGAGGTGCGTGAACGGGCTTACAGCTGTGAAGTCAATTTCAGGGTAAGTTTAAAAGTGAATTCCCTTTTGTTTTCGGAGGACCAGGGGACTGCTGGGTAAGGAAAAGGGTATATATTTGTGTGGTTTAGAATCTCTTTCTTTTAGTTTCGGTGACTGCAGCGTGGATAGCAACGGAGGTGCGTGAACGGGCTTACAGCTGTGAAGTCAATTTCAGCGTAAGTTTAAAAGTGAATTCCCTTTTGTTTTCGGAGGACCAGGGGACTGCTGGGTAAGGAAAAGGGTATATATTTGTGTGGTTTAGAATCTCTTTCTTTTAGTTTCGGTGACTGCAGCGTGGATAGCAACGGAGGTGCGTGAACGGGCTTACAGCTGTGAAGTCAATTTCAGCGTAAGTTTAAAAGTGAATTCCCTTTTGTTTTCGGAGGACCAGGGGACTGCTGGGTAAGGAAAAGGGTATATATTTGTGTGGTTTAGAATCTCGTTCTTTTAGTTTCGGTGACTGCAGCGTGGATAGCAACGGAGGTGCGTGAACGGGCTTACAGCTGTGAAGTCAATTTCAGCGTAAGTTTAAAAGTGAATTCCCTTTTGTTTTCAGAGGACCAGGGGACTGCTGTGTTAGGAAAAGGGTATATATTTGTGTGGTTTAGAATCTCTTTCTTTTAGTTTCGGTGACTGCAGCGTGGATAGCAACGGAGGTGCGTGAACGGGCTTACAGCTGTGAAGTCAATTTCAGCGTAAGTTTAAAAGTGAATTCCCTTTTGTTTTCGGAGGACCAGGGGACTGCTGGGTAAGGAAAAGGGTATATATTTGTGTGGTTTAGAATCTCTTTCTTTTCGTTTCGGTGACTGCAGCGTGGATAGCAACGGAGGTGCGTGAACGGGCTTACAGCTGTGAAGTCAATTTCAGCGTAAGTTTAAAAGTGAATTCCCTTTTGTTTTCGGAGGACCAGGGGACTGCTGGGTAAGGAAAAGGGTATATATTTGTGTGGTTTAGAATCTCTTTCTTTTAGTTTCGGTGACTGCAGCGTGGATAGCAACGGAGGTGCGTGAACGGGCTTACAGCTGTGAAGTCAATTTCAGCGTAAGTTTAAAAGTGAATTCCCTTTTGTTTTCGGAGGACCAGGGGACTGCTGGGTAAGGAAAAGGGTAAATATTTGTGTGGTGGCTGTACCCGAGACACTACACGTGTAGTGTCTGCCACCCACCCTCCTCCTCTAACCATAAAAAAAGGACTCTGGTGTGTTGATAAGGTAAGCTTTTTATTTAGGAAGTTCTGTCCGTTGGATTGCTAACCTAACAAGTTTTGACTTTTTGTTTTTTTTGGTTTTTCAGTAGATTTGTTGGGAATTTGGAATAGTGGGAATGGAGGTTAAGGCAGTTGCATGTTCCTCCTGCAGAATGTGGGAGGTAAGGGTCGCCAAGAGTGTCCCTGCTGACTGCATCTGTGGGAAGTGCACCCAACTCCAGCTCCTCGAGAACCGCGTTAGGGAACTGGAGCTGGAGCTGGATGAACTTCGGATCATTCGGGAGGCGGAGGAGGTTATTGAGAGGAGTTATGGGGAGGTAGTCACACCTCAGGTAAAAGAAGTAGGTAGATGGGTTACCGTCAGGGGAAGGAGAGGGAACCAGCAGGCAGTGCAGGGATCCCCTGTGGCCGTTTCCCTCAACAACAGGTATACCGTTTTGGATACTGTTGCGGGGGACGACTTACCAGGGGTAAGCAATGGGGTACAGATATCTGGCACAGAGTCTGTCCCTGTTGCTCAGAAGGGAAGGGGGAAGAGGAGCAGAACATTAGTCATTGGGGACTCCATAGTTAGGGGAACAGATAGGAGGTTCTGTGGGAACGAGAGAGACTCACGGTTGGTATGTTGCCTCCCAGGTGCCAGGGTTCGTGATGTCTCGGATCGTGTTTTTGGGATTCTTAATGGGGAGGGGGAGCAGCCCCAAGTCGTGGTCCACATAGGCACCAACGACATAGGTAGGAAGAGAGATGGGGATTTAAGACAGAAATTTAGGGAGCTAGGGTGGAAGCTTAGAGCGAGAACAAAGAGAGTTGTTATCTCTGGGTTGTTGCCCGTGCCACGTGATAGCGAAGCGAGGAATAGGGAGAGAGAGGAGTTGAACACGTGGCTGCAGGGATGGTGCAGGAGGGAGGGTTTTGGTTTCCTGGATAATTGGGGCTCTTTCTGGGGTCGGTGGGACCTCTACAAACAGGATGGTCTTCACCTGAACCAGAGGGGTACCAATATCCTGGGGGGGAGGTTTGCTAGTGCTCTTCGGGGGGGTTTAAACTAATTCAGCAGGGGAATGGGAACCTAAATTGTAGAGCCAGTGTACAGGATGTTGAGAGTAGTGAGGTCAGGGATAAGGTTACAAGGACGCAAGAGGGCACTGGCAAGCAAGAACCTGGTTTAAAGTGTGTCTATATCAACACCAGGAGCATCCGGAATAAGGTGGGTGAGCTTGCAGCATGGGTTGGTACCTGGGATCTCGATGTAGTGGCCATTTCGGAGACATGGGTAGAGCAGGGGCAGGAATGGATGTTGCAGATTCCGGGATTTAGATGTTTCAGTAAGAACAGAGAAGATGGTAAAAGAGGGGGGGGGGGGGTGTGGCATTGTTAATCAAGGAGAGTATTACAGCGACAGAAAGGACGTTTGAGGACTCGGCTACTGAGGTAGTATGGGCTGAGGTTAGAAACAGGAGAGGTGAGGTTACCCTGTTGGGAGTCTTTTATAGACCTCCGAATAGTTCCAGAGATGTAGAGGAAAGGATAGCGAAGATGATTCTCGACAGGGGTGAGAGTAACAGGGTAGTTGTTATGGGGGACTTTAACTTTCCAAATATCGACTGGAAATACTATAGTTCGAGTACTTTAGATGGGTCAGTTTTTGTCCAGTGTGTGCAGGAGGGTTTTCTGACACAGTATGTAGACAGGCCAACCAGGGGCGATGCCACATTGGATTTGGTACTGGGAAATGAACCCGGCCAGGTGTTAGATTTAGATGTAGGTGAGCACTTTGGTGATAGTGATCACAATTCGGTTAGGTTTACCTTAGCGATGGGCAGGGACAGGTATATACCGCAGGGCAAGAATTATAACTGGGGGAAAGGAAATTATGATGCGATTAGGCAAGATTTAGGATGCGTAGGATGGGGAAGGAAACTGCAGGGGATGGGAACAATCGAAATGTGGAGCTTATTCAAGGAGCAGCTACTGCGTGTCCTTGATAAGTATGTACCTGTGAGGCAGGGAGGAAGTTGTCGTGCGAGGGAGCCGTGGTTTACTAAAGAAGTTGAAGCGCTTGTCAAGAGGAAGAAGAAGGCTTATGTTAGGATGAGACGTGAAGGCTCAGTTAGGGCGCTTGAGAGCTACAAGCTAGCCAGGAAGGATCTAAAGGGAGAGCTAAGAAGAGCAAGGAGAGGACACGAGAAGTCATTGGTGGATCGGATCAGGGAAAACCCTAAGGCTTTCTATAGGTATATCAGGAATAAAAGAATGACTAGAGTTAGATTAGGGCCAATCAAGGATAGTAGTGGGAAGTTGTGTGTGGAATCAGAGGAGATAGGGGAAGTGTTAAATGAATATTTTGCGTCAGTATTTACAGTAGAGAAAGAAAATGTTGTTCATACTGAGATTCAGGCTACGAGGCTAGATGGGATTGAGGTTCACAAGGAGGAGGTGTTAGCAATTTTGGAAAGAGTGAAAATAGATAAGTCCCCTGGGCCAGATGGGATTTATCCTAGGATTCTCTGGGAAGCTAGGGAGGAGATTGCAGAGCCTTTGTCCTTGATCTTTATGTCGTCATTGTCGACAGGAATAGTGCCGGAAGACTGGAGGATTGCAAATGTTGTCCCCTTGTTCAAGAAGGGGAGTAGAGACAGCCCTGGTAATTATAGACCTGTGAGCCTTACTTCGGATGTGGGTAAAATGTTGGAAAAGGTTAGAAGAGACAGGATTTATAATCATCTTGAAAAGAATAAGTACATTAGAGATAGTCAGCACGGTTTTGTGACGGGTAGGTCGTGCCTCACAAACCTTATTGAGTTTTTCGAGAAGGTGACCAAACAGGTGGATGAGGGTAAAGCAGTGGATGTGGTGTATATGGATTTCAGTAAGGCGTTTGATAAGGTTCCCCACGGTAGGCTATTGCAGAAAATACGCAAGTATGGGGTTGAAGGTGATTTAGAGCTTTGGATCAGAAATTGGCTAGCTGAAAGAAGACAGAGGGTGGTGGTTGATGGCAAATGTTCATCCTGGAGTTTAGTTACTAGTGGTGTACCGCAAGGATCTGTTTTGGGGCCACTGCTGTTTGTCATTTTTATAAATGACCTGGAAGAGGGTGTAGAAGGGTGGGTTAGTAAATTTGCAGATGACAGTAGTAAATATTAACTATTAGAAGACGCATGATTGACGAGGACTTTTGATAACCTTCTAGCATGTACGATAAAGTGCATCGTTACAGTGTATCTCAACATGTTCAAGTTGTAAGGGTTATATGGCCAAGCTTTCACATGGCACTTTCAACTTCTATTTAAAAACGGTGGAGTTGTGGATAGTGCCGAAGGATGTTATCGGGTACAGAGAGACATAGATAGGCTGCAGAGCTGGGCTGAGAGATGGCAAATGGAGTTTAATGCGGAAAAGTGTGAGGTGATTCACTTTGGAAGGAGTAACAGGAATGCAGAGTACTGGGCTAATGGGAGGATTCTTGGTACTGTAGATGAACAGAGAGATCTTGGTGTCCAGGTGCATAAATCCCTGAAGGTTGCTAACCAGGTTAATAGGGCTGTTAAGAAGGCATATGGTGTGTTAGCTTTTATTAGTAGGGGGGTCGAGTTTCGGAGCCACGAGGTCATGCTGCAGCTGTACAAAACTCTGGTGAGACCGCACCTGGAGTATTGCGTGCAGTTCTGGTCACCGCATTATAGGAAGGATGTGGAAGCTATGGAAAGGGTGCAGAGGAGATTTACTAGGATGTTGCCTGGTATGGAGGGAAGGTCTTACGAGGAAAGGCTGAGGGACTTGAGGTTGTTTTCGTTGGAGAGAAGGAGGAGGAGAGGTGACTTAATAGAGACATATAAGATAATCAGAGGGTTAGATAGGGTGGATAGTGAGCGTCTTTTTCCTCGGATGGTGATGGCAAACACGAGGGGACATAGCTTCAAGTTGAGGGGTGATAGATATCGGACAGATGTGAGAGGTAGTTTCTTTACTCAGAGAGTAGTAAGGGCGTGGAACGCCCTGCCTGCAGCAGTAGTAGATTCGCCAACTTTAAGGGCATTTAAGTGGACATTGGATAGACACATGGATGAAAATGGAATAGTGGAGGTCAGATGGTTTCACAGGTCGGCGCAACATCGAGGGCCGAAGGGCCTGTACTGCGCTGTAATGTTCTAAATACTAAATTCTAAATTAACACCAGATGGAGTGGTACTGAATCCCACTCACTCAGCAGTCAAGAGTCAATTCAATCCAGACCTCTTATTAACAGCAGCTGGAGAGGTACTGAGACCCACTCACTCACCAGGAAGGTGCCAATTCATTCCAGACCTCTATTAATACCAGCTAGAGTGGTACTGAGCCCCACTCACTCAACAGGAAGGAGCCAATTCAATCCAGACCTCTATTAATAATGGCTGGATTGGCACTGAGCCCCACTCACTTACCAGGAAGGAGGCAATTCAATCCAGACCTCTATGAATACCAGCTGGAGTGTTACCGAGTCCCAATCACACACAAGGAAAAAGACAATTAAATCCAGACCTCTATTAATACCAGCTGGAGTGGACGTGAGTCCCACTCACACACCAGGAAAGAGTCAATTCAAATCAGGCCTCTATTAATACCAGCTGGAGTGGAACTGAGTCCCACACACACACAGGAAAGAGTCAATTCAATCCAGACCTCTATTCATAACAGCTGGAGAGGAACTGAGTCCCTCACACACACCAGGAAAGAGTCAATTCAATCCAGACCTCTATTAATACCAGCTGGAGTGGAACTGAGTCCCACACACACACCAGCAAAGGGTCAATTCAATCCAGACCTCTATTCATAACAGCTGGCGCGTACTGAGCCCCACTCACTAACGAGGAAAGAGCCAATTAAATCCAGACCTCTATTAACACAGGCTAGAGTGGTACTGAGTCCCACTCACTCAGCAGGAATGCGGAAATTCAATCCAGACCTCTTAATACCAGCTGGAGTGGGATTGAGCCCCACTCACACACCAGGAAAGAGCCAATTCAATCCAGACCTCTTAAAACCAGCTGGAGTGGGACTGAGCCCCACTCACTCACCAGGAAGGAGCCAATTCAATCCAGACCTGTATTAATACCAGCTGGAGTGGTACTGAGTCCCACTTACTTAGCAGTAAAGAGTCAATTCAATCCAGACCTCTTATTAACACCAGCTGGAGAGGTACTGAGACCCACTCACTCACCAGGAAGGTGCCAATTCAATCCAGACCTTTATTAACACCAGATGGAGTGGTACTGAATCCCACTCACTCAGCAGTAAAGAGTCAATTCAATCCAGACCTCTTATTAACAGCAGCTGGAGATTTACTGAGACCCACTCACTCACCAGGAAGGTGCCAATTCAATCCAGACCTCTATTAATACCAGCTAGAGTGGTACTGAGCCCCACTCACTCACCAGGAAGGAGCCAATTCAATCCAGACCTCTATTAATAATGGCTGGATTGGTACTGAGCCCCACTCACTTACCAGGAAAGAGGCAATTCAATCCAGACCTCTATGAAAACCAGCTGAAGTGTTACCGAGTCCCACTCACACACAAGGAAAAAGACAATTAAATCCAGACCTCTATTAATACCAGCTGGAGTGGACGTGAGTCCCACTCACACACCAGGAAAGAGTCAATTCAAATCAGGCCTCTATTAATACCAGCTGGAGTGGAACTGAGTCCCACACACACACAGGAAAGTGTCAATTCAATCCAGACCTCTATTCATAACAGCTGGAGAGGAACGGAGTCCCTGACACACACCAGGAAAGAGTCAATTCAATCCAGACCTCTATTAATACCAGCTGGAGTGGAACTGAGTCCCACACACACAGCAGGAAAGGGTCAATTCAATCCAGACCTCTATTCATAACAGCTGCAGAGGAACTGAGTCCCACACACACACCAGGAAAGAGTTAATTCAATCCAGACCTCTATTAATAACAGCTGGAGTGGAATTGAGTCCCACTCACACACCAGGAAAGAGCCAATTAAATCCAGACCTCTTAATACCAGCTGGAGTGGGACTGGGCCCCACTCACTCACCAGGAATGAGCCAATTCAATCCAGACATCTATTAACACCAGCTGGAGTGGGACTGAGTTCCACTCACTCAGCAGGAAAGAGGAAATTCAATCCAGACCTCTTAATACCAGCTGGAGTGGGATTGAGCCCCACTCATAGACCAGGAACGAGTCAATTCAATCGAGACCTCTTATTACGATCTGGAGTGGCACAGAGCCCCACTCACTCACCAGGAAGGAGCCAAATCAATCCAGACCTCTATCAACACCAGCTGGAGTGGTACTGAGTCCCGCTCACTCAGCAGTAAAGAGTCAATTCTATCCAGACCTCTTATTAACACCAGCTGCAGAGGTACTGAGTCCCAATCACACACCAGCTAAGAGGCAATTCAATCCAGGTTTTTTTGAATACCAGCTGGAGTGGTACTGAGTTCCACTCAAACACCAGGAAAGATCCAATTCAATCCAGGCCTCTATTAATACCAGCTGGAGTGGTATTGAGTCCCACTCAAACACCAGGAAAGAGCCAATTCAATCCAGACCTCTATTAATACCAGTGGGAGAGGTACTGAGCCCCACTCACACATCAGGAAAGAACCAATTCAATCTTGGTTTTTATTAATACCAGCTGGAGTGGTACTGAGCCCCACTCACACACCAGGAAAGAGTCAATTCAATCCAGACCTCTATTAATACCAGCTGGAGTGGTACGGAGCACCACTCACTCACCATGAAGGAGCCAATTCAATCCAGACCTCCATTAATACTGGCAGGATTGGTACTGAGCCCCACTCACTCACCAGGAAGGAGGCAATTCAATCCAGACCTCTATGAATACCATCTGGAGTGGTACTGAGTCCCACTCACACACCAGGAAAAAGACAATTCAATCCAGACCTCTATTAATACCAGCTGGAGTGGACGTGAGTCCCACTCACACACCTGGAAAGAGTCAATTCAATCCAGACCTCTATTAATACCAGCTGGAGTGGAACTGAGTCCCACTAACACACCAGGAAAGAGGAAATTCAATCCAGACCTCTTAATACCAGCTGGAGTGGGATTGAGCCGTACTCACAGACCAGGAAAGATTCAATTCAATCCAGAACACTTAATACCAGCTGTAGTGGGACTGAGCCCCAGTCACTCACCAGGAAGGAGCCAATTTAATCCAGACTTCTATCAACACCAGCTGGAGTGGTACTGAGTCCCACTCACTCAGCAGTAAAGAGTCAATTCTATACAGACCTCTTATTAACACCAGCTGCAGAGGTATTGAGCCCCACTCACTCACCAGGAAGGTGCCTATTCAATCCAGACCTCTATTAATACCAGCTGGAGTGGTACTGAGCCCCACTCACTCACCAGGAAGGAGCCAATTCAATCCAGACCTCTACTGATACCAGCTTGAGTGGTACTGAGCCTCACGCACTCACCAGGAAGGAGCCAATTCAATCCAGACCTCTATTGATACCAGCTTGAGTGGTACTGAGCCTCACTCACTCACCAGGAAGGAGCCAATTCAATCCAGTCCTCTATTAATACCAGCTGGAGAGGCACTGAGTCCCACTCAAACACCAGGAAAGAGACAAATCAATCCAGACCTCTATGAATACCAGCTGGAGTGGTACTGAGTCCCACTCACAAACCAGGAAAGAGGCAATTAAATCCAGGTCTCTATTAATACCAGCTGGAGTGGTACTGGGTCCCACTCACACACCAGGAAAGAGCCAATTCAATCCAGACCTCTATTAACACCAGCTGGAGAGGTAATGAGCACCTCTCACTCACCAGGAAGGAGCCAATTCAATCCAGAACTCTATTAACACCAGCTGGAGTGGCACTGAATCCCACTCAGACACAAGGAAAGAGCCAATTTAATCCAAGCCTCTCTTAATAACAGCTGGAATGGTACTGAGTCCCACTCACACACCAGGAAAGAGCCAGCTCAATCCAGGCCTCCATTAATACCAGCTGGAGTGGTACTGAGTACCATCCAGTCTCCAGGAAATAGCCAATTAAAACCAGGCCTCTATTAATAACAGCTGGAGTGGCACTGAGTCCAACTCACACCCCAGAAAAACGCCAATTCAATCCAGGCATCTATTAATAGCAGCTGGAGTGGTAGTGAGTCCCAATCACACACCAGGAAAGAGCCAATTCAATACAGAACTCCATTAATACCAGCTGGAATGGTACAGTCCCACTCACACACCAGGAAAGAGCCAATTCAATACAGAACTACATTAATGCCAGCTGGAGAAGTACTGAGTCCCACTCACACACCAGGAAAGAGCCAATTCAATACAGGGCTCGATTAATACCAGCTGGAATGGTAATGAGACCCGCACACACAACATGAAAGATCCAATTCAATCCAGACCTCTTAATACCAGCTGGAGTGGTACTGAGCCCCACTCACAAACCAGGAAAGAGCCAATTCAATCCGGGCTTCTATCAATACCAGCAGGAGTGGTTTTGAATGTCCCTCACTCACCAGTAAAGAGCCAATTCAATCCAGGCCTCTATTTATACCAGCTGGAGCGGTACTGAGTCCCACTCACACACGAGTAAAGAGCCAATTCAATCCAGGCCTCTATTTATACCAGCTGGAGTGGCACTGAGTCCCACTCACGCACCTGGAAAGTGCCAAAACAATCCAGGACTCTGTTAATAGCAGCTGGAGTCTCACTGATTCCCACTCACAGTCCAGGAATGAGGCAATTCTATCCAGGCCTCTATTAATACCAGCTGGAGTGTTACCGTGTCCCACTCACACAACAGGAAAGAGGCAATTCAATCCAGACCTCTATTAATACCAGCTTGAGTGGCACTGAGTCCGACTCAAACACCAGGAAAGAGCCAAATCAATCCAGACCTCTATTAATACCAGCTGGAGTGGTACTGTTTCCCACTCAAACACCAGGAAAGAGCCAAATCAATCCAGACCTCTATTAATACCAGCTGGAGTGGTACTGAGTCCCACTCACAGACCAGGAAAGAGGCAATTCAATCCAGACCTCTATTAATACCAGCTGGATGGTACTGAGTCCCACTCACACACTAGGAAAGAGAAATATCAATCCAAACTTCGATAAATACCAGCTGGAGGGTTCCCGAGACCCACTCACACACCAGGAAAGAGGCAATTAAATCCAGGTCTCTATTAATACCAGCTGGAGTGGTACTGGGTCCCTCTCACTCAGCAGTAAAGAGTCAATTCTATCCAGACCTCTTATTAACACCAGCTGCAGAGGTACTGAGCCGCACTCACTCACCAGGAAGGAGCCAATTCAATCCAGACCTCTATTAATACCGGTTCGAGTTGTACTGAGCCCCACTCACTCACCAGGAAGGAGCCAATTCAATCCAGACCTCTATCAATACCAGCTGGAGTGGTACTGAGTCCCACTCAATCACCAGGAAAGTGCCAATTCAATCCAGACCTCTATTGATACCAGCTTGAGTGGTACTGAGCCTCACTCACTCACCAGGAAGGAGCCAATTCAATCCAGTCCTCTATTAATACCAGCTGGAGTGGCACTGAGTCCCACTCAAACACCAGGAAAGAGACAAATCAATCCAGACCTCTATGAATACCAGCTGGAGTGGTACTGAGTCCCACTCACACACCAGGAATGAGGCAATTCAATCCAGACCTCTATTAATACCAGCTGGAGAGGTACTGAGTACCACTCACACACGAGGAAAGAGAAATATCAATCCAAACCTCGATAAATACCAACTGGAGTTTTACCGAGACCCATTCACAAACCAGGAAAGAGGAAATTAAATCCAGGTCTCTATTAATACCAGCAGGAGTGGTACTGGGTCCCACTCACACACCAGGAAAGAGCCAATTCAATCCAGACCTCTATTAATACCAGCTGGAGTGGTACTGTTTCCCACTCAAACACCAGGAAAGAGCCAAATCAATCCAGACCTCTATTAATAACCGCTGGAGTGGTACTGAGTCCCACTCACAGACCAGGAAAGAGGCAATTTAATCCAGACCTCTATTAATACCAGCTGGATGGTACTGAGTCCCACTCACACACTAGGAAAGAGAAATATCAATCCAAACCTCGATAAATACCAACTGGAGTGTTACCGAGACCCACTCACAAACCAGGAAAGAGGCAATTAAATCCAGGTCTCTATTAATACCAGCAGGAGTGGTACTGGGTCCCACTCACACACCAGGAAAGAGCCAATTCAATCCAGACCTCTATTAACATCAGCTGGAGTGGTAATGAGCACCTCTCACTCACCAGGAAGGAGCCAGCTCAATCCAGGCCTCCATTAATACCAGCTGGAGTGGTACTGAGTCCCACCCAGTCTCCAGGAAATAGCCAATTCAAACCAGGCCTCTATTAATAACAGCTGGAGTGGCACTGAGTCCCACTCACACCCCAGAAAAACGCCAATTCAATCCAGACATCTATTAATAGCAGCTGGAGTGGTAGTGAGTCCCAATCACACACCAGGAAAGAGCCAATTCAATCCAGGCCTCTATTAATACCAGCTGGAATGGTACTGAGTCCCACTCACACACTCGGAAAGAGCCAATTCAATCCAGGCCTCCATTAAGACCAGCTAGAATGGTACTGAGTCCGACTTACACACCAGGACAGAGCCAATTCAATCCAGGCCTCTATTAATACCAGCTGCAGTGGTACTGAGCCCCACTCACACACCAGGAAAGAACCAATTCAATACAGAACTCCATTAATACAAGCTGGAATGGTACAGTCACACTCACACACCAGGAAAGAGCCAATTCAATACAGAACTACATTAATTCCAGCTGGACAGGTACTGAGTCCCACTCACACACCAGGAAAGAGCCAATTCAATACAGGGCTCGATTAATACCAGCTGGAATGGTAATGAGCCCCACTCACACACCATGAAAGAGCCAATTCAATCCAGACCTCTTAATACAAGCTGGAGCGGTACTGAGCCCCACTCACAAACCAGGAAAGAGCCAATTCAATCCAGGCTTCTATCAATACCAGCAGGAGTGGTTTTGAATGTCCCTCACTCACCAGTAAAGAGCCAATTCAATCCAGGCCTCTATTTATACCAGCTGGAGCGATACTGAGTCCCACTCACACACCAGTAAAGAGCCAATTCAATCCAGGCCTCTATTTATACCAGCTGGAGTGGCACTGAGCCCCACTCACGCACCTGAAAAGTGCCAAAACAATCCAGGACTCTATTAATAGCAGCTGGAGTGGCACTAATTCCCACTCACAGACCAGGAATGAGGCAATTCCATCCAGGCCTCAATTAATACCAGCTGGAGTGGTCCTGAGTCCCACTCACACACAAGAAAAGAAGCAACTCTATCCAGGCCTCTATTAATACCAGCTGGAGTGTTACCGTGTCCCACTCACTCAACAGGAAAGAGGCAATTCAATCCAGACCTCTATTAATACCAGCTGGAGTGGCACTGAGTCCAACTCAAACACCAGGAAAGAGCCAAATCAATCCAGACCTCTATTAATACCAGCTGGAGTGGTAGTTTCCCACTCAAACACCAGGAAAGAGCCAAATCAATCCAGACCTCTATTAATACCAGCTGGAGTGGTACTGAGTCCCACGCACAGACCAGGAAAGAGGCAATTCAATCCAGACCTCTATTAATACCAGCTGGAGTGGTACTGAGTCCCACTCACACACAAGGAAAGAGAAATATCAATCCAAACTTCGATAAATACCAGCTGGAGGGTTCCCGAGACCCACTCACACACCAGGAAAGAGGCACTTAAATCCAGGTCTCTATTAATAACAGCTGGAGTGGTACTGGGTCCCACTCACACACCAGGAAAGAGTCAATTCAATCCAGACCTCTATAAATACCAGCTGGAGTGTTACCGAGTCCCACTCACACACCAGGAAAGAGGCAATTAAATCCAGGCCTCTAATAATACCAGCTGGAGTGGTACTGAGCGCCACTCACTCACCAGGAAGGAGCCAATTCAATCCAGACCTCTATTAATAACAGCTGGAGTGGAACAGAGTCCCACTAACACACCAGGAAGGAGGAAATTCAATCCAGACCTCTTAATACCAGCTTGAGTGGGATTGAGCCGTACTCACAGACCAGGAAAGAGTCAATTCAATCGAGAACACTTAATACCGGCTGGAGTGGGACTGAGCCCCACTCACTCACCAGGAAGGAGCCAATTCAATCCAGACTTCTATCAACACCAGCTGGAGTGGTACTGAGTCCCGCTCACTCAGCAGTAAAGAGTCAATTCTATCCAGACCTCTTATTAACACCAGCTGCAGAGGTACTGAGCCCCACTCACTCACCAGGAAGGAGCCAATTCAATCCAGACCTCTATTAATACCGGTTCGAGTTGTACTGAGCCCCACTCACTCACCAGGAAGGAGCCAATTCAATCCAGACCTCTATTAATACTCGCTGGAGTGGTACTGAGCCCCACTCAATCACCAGGGAAGTGCCAATTCAATCCAGACCTCTATTGATACCAGCTTGAGTGGTACTGAGCCTCACTCACTCACCAGGAAGGAGCCAATTCAATCCAGTCCTCTATTAATACCAGCTGGAGTGGCACTGAGTCCCACTCAAACACCAGGAAAGAGACAAATCAATCCAGACCTCTATGAATACCAGCTGGAGTGGTACTGAGTCCCACTCACACACCAGGAATGAGGCAATTCAATCCAGACCTCTATTAATACCAGCTGGAGTGGTACTGAGTCCCACTCACACACCAGGAAAGAGAAATATCAATCCAAACCTCGATAAATACCAACTGGAGTGTTACCGAGACCCACTCACAAACCAGGAAAGAGGCAATTAAATCCAGGTCTCTATTAATACCAGCTGGAGTGGTACCGGGTCCCACTCACACACCAGGAAAGAGCCAATTCAATCCAGACCTCTATTAACACCAGCTGGAGTGGTACTGTGTCCCACCCAGTCTCCAGGAAATAGCCAATTCAAACCAGGCCTCTAGTAATAACAGCTGGAGTGGCACTGAGTCCCACTCACACCCCAGAAAAACGCCAATTCAATCCTGGCATCTATTAATAGCAGCTGGAGTGGTAGTGAGTCCCACTCACACACTCGGAAAGAGCCAATTCAATCCAGGCCTCTATTAATACCAGCTAGAATGGTACTGAGTCCCACTCACACTCCAGGACAGAGCCAATTCAATCCAGGCCTCTATTAATACCAGCTGCAGTGGTACTGAGCCCCACTCACACATCAGGAAAGAGCCAATTCAATACAGAACTCCATTAATACCAGCTGGAATGGTACAGTCCCACTCACACACCAGGAAAGAGCCAATTCAATACAGAACTACATTAATGCCAGCTGGAGAGGTACTGAGTCCCACTCACACAACAGGAAAGAGCCAATTCAATAAAGGCCTCGATTAATACCAGCTGGAGTGGTACTGAGTCCCACTCACACACCAGGAAAGAGCCAATTCAATAAAGGGCTCGATTAATACCAGCTGGAATGCTAATGAGCCCCACTCACAAACCAGGAAAGAGCCAATTCAATCCAGGCCTCTATTTATACCAGCTGGAGCGGTACTGAGTCCCACTCACACACCAGTAAAGAGCCAATTCAATCCAGGCCTCTATTTATACCAGCTGGAGTGGCACTGAGTCCCACTCACGCACCTGAAAAGTGCCAAAACAATCCAGGACTCTATTAATAGCAGCTGGAGTGGCACTGATTCCCACTCACAGACCAGGAATGAGGCAATTCTATCCAGGCCTCAATTAATACCAGCTGGAGTGGTCCTGAGTCCCACTCACACACAAGAAAAGAGGCAATTCTATCCAGGCCTCTATTAATACCAGCTGGAGTGTTACCGAGTCCCACTCACACACCAGGAAAGAGGCAATTAAATCCAGGCCTCTAATAATACCAGCTGGAGTGGTACTGAGTCCCACTCACACACCAGGAAAGAGCCAATTCAATCCAGGCCTCTATTAATACCAGCTGCAGTGGTACTGAGCACCACTCACACACCGGGAAAGAGCCAATTCAATGCAGAACTCCATTAATAACAGCTGGAATGGTAGAGACCCATTCACGCACCTGGAAAGAGCCAATTCAATACAGAACTACATTAATGCCAGCTGGAGTGGTACTGAGTCCCTCTCACACACCAGGAAAGAGCCAATTCAGTAGAGGCCTCGATTAATACCAGCTGGAGTGGTACTGAGTCCCACTCACACACCAGGAAAGAGCCAATTCAATACAGGCCTCGATTAATACCAGCTGGACTGGTACTGAGCCCCACTCACACACCATGAAAGAGCCAATTCAATCCAGACCTCTTAATACCAGCTGGAGTGGTACTGAGTCCCACTCACACACCAGGAAAGAGCCAATTCAATCCAGGCCTCTATTAATACCAGCTGGAATGGTACTGAGTCCCACTCACACACAACAGGAAAGAGGCAATTCAATCCAGACCTCTACTAATACCAGCTGGAGTGGCACTGAGTCCTACTCAAACACCAGGAAAGAGCCAAATCAATCCAGACCTCTATTAATACCAGCTGGAGTGGTACTGTTTCACACTCAAACACCAGGAAAGAGCCAAATCAATCCATCCCTCTATTAATACCAGCTGGAGTGGTACTGAGTCCCACTCACAGACCAGGAAAGAGGCAATTCAATCCAGACCTCTATTAATACCAGCTGGAGTGGTACTGAGTCCCACTCACACACTAGGAAAGAGAAATATCAATCCAAACTTCGATAAATACCAGCTGGAGGGTTCCCGAGACCCACTCACACACCAGGAAAGAGGCAATTAAATCCAGGTCTCTATTAATACCAGCTGGAGTGGTACTGCGTCCCACTCACACACCAGGAAATGAGTCAATTCAATCCAGACCTCTATAAATACCAGCTGGAGTGTTACCGAGTCCCACTCACACACCAGGAAAGAGGCAATTAAATCCAGGCCTCTAATAATACCAGCTGGATGGTACTGAGCCCCACTCACTCACCAGGAAGGAGCCAATTCAATCCAGACCTCTATTAATACCAGCTGTAGTGGTACTGAGTCCCACTCACTCACCAGGAAATAGCCAATTTAATCCAGGCCTCTGTTAAGAACAGCTGGAATGGTACTGAGTCCCACTCACACACCAGGAAAGTGCCAGTTCAATCCAGGACCCCACTAATACCAGCTGGAGTGGTACTGAGTCCCCACCCAGTCTCCAGGAAATAGCCAATTCAAACCAGGCCTCTATTAATAACTGCTGGAGTGGCACTGAGTCCCACTCACACCTCAGATAAACGCCAATTCAATCCAGGCATCTATTGATAGCAGCTGGAGTGGTACTGAGTCTCACTCACACACCAGGAAAGAGCCAATTCAATCCAGGCTCTATTAATACCAGCTGGAATGGTACTGAGTCCCACTCACACACTCGGAAAGAGCCAATTCAATCCAGGCCTCTGGTAATACCAGCTGCAGTGGTACTGAGCCCCACTCACACATCGGGAAAGAGCCAATTCAATACAGAACTCCATTAATAACAGCTGGAATGGTAGAGACCCATTCACGCACCTGGAAAGAGCCAATTCAATACAGAACTACATTAATGCCAGCTGGAGTGGTACTGAGTCCCTCTCACACACCAGGAAAGAGCCAATTCAATAGAGGCCTCGATTAATACCAGCTGGAGTGGTACCGAGTCCCACTCACACACCAGGAAAGAGCCAATTCAATACAGGCCTCGATTAATACCAGCTGGAATGGTACTGAGCCCCACTCACACACCATGAAAGAGCCAATTCAATCCAGTCCTCTTAATACCAGCTGGAGTGGTACTGAGTCCCACCCACACACCAGGAAAGAGCCAATTCAATCCAGGCCTCTATTAATACCAGCTGGAATGGTACTGAGTCCCACTCACACACTCGGAAAGAGCCAATTCAATCCAGGCCTCTATTAATACCAGCTAGAATGGTAATGAGTCCCACTCACACACCAGGACAGTGCAAATTCAATCCAGGCCTCTATTAATACCAGCTGCAGTGGTACTGAGCCCCTCTCACACACCGGGAAAGAGCCAATTCAATACAGAACTCCATTAATGCCAGCTGGACTGGTAGAGACCCACTCACGCACCAGGAAAGAGCCATTTCAATACAGAACTACATTAATGCCAGCTGGAGTGGTACCGAGTCCCGCTCACACACCAGGAAAGAGCCAATTCAATACAGGCCTCGATTAATACCACTTGGAATGGTACTGAGCCCCACTCACACACCGTGAAAGAGCCAATTCAATCCAGACCTCTTAATACCAGGTGGAGTGGTACTGAGCCCCACTCATAAACCAGGAAAGAGCCAATTCAATACAGGCCTCTATTAATACCAGCAGGAGTGGTATTGAGTGTCACTCACACACCTGTAAAGAGCCAAGTCAATCCAGGCCTCTATTTATACCAGCAGGAGCGTTACTGAGTCTCACTCACACACCAGTAAAGAGCCAAAACAATCCAGGCCTCTATTAATAGCAGCTGAAGTGGCACTGATTCCCACTCACAGACCAGTAAAGAGCCAATTCAATCCAGGCCTCTATTTATTCCAGCTGGTGTGGTACGGAACCCCACTCACACACCAGGAAGGAGCCAATTCAATCCAGACCTCTAAAAATACCAGCTGGAGTGGTACTGAGTCCCACTCACACACCAGAAAAGAGGCAATTCAATCCAGGCCTCTATTCATACCAGCTGGAGTGCTACTGAGCCCCACTCATACACCAGGAAGGAGCCAATTGAATCCAGACCTCTATTAATACCAGCTGGAGTGGTACTGAGCCCCACTCACTCACGAGGAAGGAGCCAATTCAAACCAGGTTTCTATTAATACCAGCTGGAGTGGGACTGTGTCCCACTCACTCATCAGGAAAGAGGCAATTCAATCCAGACCACTTAATACCAGCTGGAGTGGGACTGAGCCCCACTCACTCACGAGGAAGGAGCCAATTCAAATCAGGTTTCTATTAATCCCAGCTGGAGTGGGACTGAGTCCCACTCACACAGCAGGAAAGAGCCAATTCAATCCAGACATCTATTAATACCAGCTGGAGTGGTACTGAGTCCCACTCACACTCCAGGAAAAAGGCAATTCAATCCAGACCTCTATTAATACCAGCTGGAGTGGTACTGAGTCCCACTCTCACACCACGAAAGAGGCAATTAAATCCAGGTCTCTGTTGATACCAGCTGGAGTGGTACGGAGCCCCAATCACACACCAGGAAAGAGCCAATTTAATCCAGGCCTCTATTAGTACAAGCTGCAGTGGTACTGAGTCCCACTTCAACAACAGGAAAGAGCCAAATCATTGCAGACCACTAAGAGTCCCACTCACACACAAGAAAAAGGACAATTCAATACAGAAATCCATTAATACCAGCTGGAGTGATACTGAGCCCCACTCACACACCAGGAAAGTGACAATTCAACCCAGACCTCTATTAATACCAGCTGGAGTGGTACTGAGTCCGACTCACACACCAGGAAAGAGCCAATTCAATCCAGACCTCTATTAATACCAACTGGAGTGGTACAGAGTCCGACTCAAACACCAGGAAAGAGCCAATTAAATCCAGAGCTCTATTAATACCAGCTGGAGTGGCACTGAGTCCCACTCACACACCAGGAAAGAGCCAATTAAATCCAGACCTCTATTAATACCAGCTGGAGTGGGACTGAGTCCCACTCACACACCAGGAATGAGCCAATTCAATCCAGACCTCTATTAATACCAGCTGGAGTCGTACTGATCCCGACTCACTCACCAGGAAGGTGCCAATTTAATCCAGACCTCTTTTAAAAGCAGCTGGAGTGGTACTGAGTCCCACTCAAACACCAGGAAACAGCCAAATCAATCCAGACCTCTATTCATACCAGCTGGAGTGGGACTGAGTCCCACTCAAACACCAGGAAAGAGCCAAATCAATCCACACCTCTATTAATACCAGCTCGAGTGGTACTGAGTCCCACTCACACACCAGGTAAGAGCCAATTCAGTCCAGACGTCTATTAATACCAGCTGGATTGGTACTGAGTCCCACTCACACACCAGGAAAGAGAAATATCAATTCACACCTCTATAAATACAAGCTGGAGTGTTACCGAGTCCCACTCACTCACCAGGAAAGAGACAATTAAATCCAGGCCTCTATGAATACCAGCTGGAGTGGTACTGAGTCTCACTCACACACCACGAAAGAGCCAATTCAATCCAGGCCTCTATTAATACCAGCTGGAGAGGTACTGAGCCTCAGTCACGCACCAGGAAGGTGCCATGTCAATCCAGGCCTTTATTCAAAACAGCTGGAGTGGACCTGAGTCCCACACACACACCAGGAAAGAGTCAGTTCAATCCAGACCTCTATTAATACCAGCTGGAGTGGAACTGAGCCCCACTCACTCACCAGGAAGGAGCCAATTCAATTCAGACTTCTATTAACACCAGCTGGAGCGATACTGAGTCCCACTCACTCACCAGTAAAGAGTCAATTCAATCCAGACCTCTTATTAACTCAAGCTGGAGAGGTACTGAGCCCCACTCTCTCACCAGGAAGGTGCCAATTCAATCCAGACCTCTATTAATACCAGCTGGAGTGGTACTGAGCCCCACTCACTCATGAGGAAGGAGCCAATTCAATCCAGACCTCTATTAATACCAGCTGGAGTCGTACTGAGCCCCACTCACTCACCTGGAAGGAGCCAATTCAATCCAGACCTCTATTCATACCAGCTGGAGTGGTACTGAGTCCCACTCAAACACCAGGAAAGAGCCAAATCAATCCACACCTCTATTAATACCAGCTGGAGTGGTACTGAGTCCCACTCACACACCAGGAAAGAGAAATATCAATTCACACCTCTATAAATCCAAGCTGGAGTGTTACCGAGTCCCACTCACTCACCAGGAAAGAGGCAATTAAATCCAGGCCTCTATGGATACCAGCTGGAGTGGGACTGAGCCCCACTCACTCACCAGGAAGGAGCCAATTCAATCCAGACCTCATAATACCTGCTGGAGTGGGACTGAGCCCCACTCAAACACCAGGAAAGAGCCAAATCAATCCAGACCTCTATTTATACCAGCTGGAGTGGTGCTGAGTCCCACTCACACACCAGGAAAGAGCCAATTCAATCTTGCTCTCTATTGATACCAGCTGGAGTGGTACTGAGTCCCACTCGCACACCAGGAAAGAGCCAATTAAATCCAGACCTCAATTAATACCAACTGGAGCGGTACTGAGCCCCACTCACACACCAGGAAAGCGCCAATTCAATCCAGACCTCTTAATACCAGCTGGAGTGGGACTGAGCCCCGCTCACTCACCAGGAATGTGCCAATTCAATCCAGACCTCTTAATACCAGCTGGAGTGGAAGTGGGCCCCACTCACTCACCAGGAATGAGGCAATTCGATCCAGACCTCTATTAACACCAGCTGGAGTGGCACTGAGTCCCACTCACTCAGCAGGAAAGAGTCAATTCAATCCAGACCTCTTATTAACACCAGCTGGAGATGTACTGAGCCCCACTCAATCACCAGGAAGGTGCCAATTCAATCCAGACCTCTATTAATACCAGCTGGAGTGGTACGGAGCCCCACTGACCTACCAGGAAGGAGCCAATTCAATCCAGTCCTCTATTCATACCAGCTGGAGTGGAACTGAGTGCCACACACACACCAGGAAAGAGTTAATTCAATCCAGACCTCTATTAATACCAGCTGGAGTGGAACTGAGTCCCACACACACACACCAGGAAAGAGTCTATTCAATCCAGACCTCTATTAATACCACCTGGAGTGGAACTGAGTCCCACACACACACCAGGATAGAGTCAATTCAATCCAGACCTCTATTAATACCAGCTGGAGTGGTACTGAGCCCCACTTACACACCAGGAAAGAGCGAATTCAATCCAGACCTCTTAATACCAGCTGGAGTGGGTCTGAGCCCACACACACACCAGGAAAGAGTCAATTCAATCCAGACCTCTATTACTGCCAGCTGGAGTGGTACTGAGTCCCACTCACACACCAGGAAAAAGTCAATTCAATCCAGACCTCTATTAACACCAGCTGGAGTGGACCGGAGTCCCACTCACACATCAGGAAAGAGCCAATTCAATCCAGACCTCTTAATACCAGCTGGAGTGGGACTGAGCCCCACTCACTCACCAGGAAGGAGCCAATTCAATCCAGACCCCATAATACCTGCTGGAGTGGGACTGAGGCCCACTCAAACACCAGGAAAGAGCCAAATCAATCCAGACCTCTATTAATACCAGCTGGAGTGGTACTGAGTCCCACTCACAAACCAGGAAAGAGGCAATTCAATCTTGGTCTCTATTAATACCTACTGGAGTGGTACTGAGTCCCACTCACACACCAGGAAAGAGCCAATTAAATCCAGACCTCAATTAATACCAACTGGAGCGGTACTGAGCCCCACTCACACACCAGGAAAGAGCCAATCCAATGCAGACCTCTTAATACCAGCTGGAGTGGGACTGAGCCCCACTCACTCACCAGGAAGGAGCCAATTCAATCCAGACCTCTTAATACCTGCTGGAGTGGGACTGAGCCCCACTCACTCACCAGGAATGTGCCAATTCAATCCAGAACACTTAATACCAGCTGGAGTAGGACTGGGCCCCGCTCACTCACCAGGAAGGAGCCAATTTAATCCAGACCTCTATTAACACCAGCTGGTGTGGTACTGAGTCCCACTTACTCAGCAGTAAAGAGTCAATTCAATCCAGACCTCTTATTAACACCAGCTGGAGATGTACTGAGCCCCACTCACTCAAAAGGAAGGTGCCAATTCAATCAAGACCTCTATTAATACCAGCTGGAGTGGTACGAAGCCCCACTCACCTACCAGGAAGGAGCCAATTCAATCCAGGTCTTTATGAATACCAGTTGGAGTGGCACTGAGTCCCACTCAAACACCAGGAAAGAGCCAAATCAATTCAGACCTCTATTAATACCAGCTGGAGTGGTACTGAGTCCCACTCAAACACCAGGAAAGAGCCAAATCAATCCAGACCTCTATTAATACGAGCTGGAATGGTACTGAGTCCCACTCAAACACCAGGAAAGAGCCAAATCAATCCAGGTCTCCATTTTCCCAGCTGGAGTTGTACTGAGTCCAACTCACACATCACGGAAGAGCCAGTTCATTCCAGGCATCTATTAATACCAGCTGGAGTGGCACTGAGCCGCACTTACACTCCAGAATAGTTCCATTTCAATCCATTCCACCTTTCTTACCAGCTGGAGTGATACTGAGCCCCACTCACACACCAGGAAAGAGCCAATTTAATCCAGGCCTCTATTAATAACAGCTGGCGTAGCACTGAGTCCCACTCAGACAACAGGAGAGAGCCAATTCAATCCAAACCTCTATTCATACCAGCTGGAGTGGTACAGAGTCCCACTCACACACCAGGAAAGAGCCAATTCAATCCAGACCTCTATTAATACCAGCTGTAGTGGTACTGAGTCCCACTCACACCCCAGAAAAAAGTCAATTCAATCCAAGCCTCTATTAATAGCAGCCAGAGTGGTATTGAGCACCAGTCACACCCCAGTAAAGAGCCAATTCAATAAAGGCCTCTATTAATACCAGCTGAAGTGGTGCTGCGTCCCACCCACACACCAGGAAAGAGCCAATTCAATCCAGGTCTCTATTAATATCAGCTGGAGTGGTGCTGAGCTACAGTCACGCACCAGTAAAGAGCCAATTCAATCCTGACCTCTATTGATACCAGCTGGAGTGGTACTGAGTCCCACTCGCACACCAGGAAAGAGCCAATTAAATCCAGACCTCAATTAATACCAACTGGAGCGGTACTGAGCCCCACTCACACACCAGGAAAGCGCCAATTCAATCCAGACCTCTTAATACCAGCTGGAGTGGGACTGAGCCCCGCTCACTCACCAGGAATGAGCCAATTCAATCCAGACCTCTTAATACCAGCTGGAGTGGAACTGGGCCCACTCACTCACCAGGAATGAGGCAATTCGATCCAGACCTCTATTAACACCAGCTGGAGTGGCACTGAGTCCCACTCACTCAGCAGGAAAGAGTCAATTCAATCCAGACCTCTTATTAACACCAGCTGGAGATGTACTGAGCCCCACTCAATCACCAGGAAGGTGGCAATTCAATCCAGACCTCTATTAATACCAGCTGGAGTGGTACGGAGCCCCACTGACCTACCAGGAAGGAGCCAATTCAATCCAGTCCTCTATTCATACCAGCTGGAGTGGAACTGAGTGCCACACACACACCAGGAAAGAGTTAATTCAATCCAGACCTCTATTAATACCAGCTGGAGTGGAACTGAGTCCCACACACACACACCAGGAAAGAGTCTATTCAATCCAGACCTCTATTAATACCACCTGGAGTGGAACTGAGTCCCACACACACACCAGGATAGAGTCAATTCAATCCAGACCTCTATTAATACCAGCTGGAGTGGACCGGAGTCCCACTCACACATCAGGAAAGAGCCAATTCAATCCAAGCCTCTTAATACCAGCTGGAGTGGGACTGAGCCCCACTCACTCACCAGGAAGGAGCCAATTCAATCCAGACCCCATAATACCTGCTGGAGTGGGACTGAGGCCCAGTCAAACACCAGGAAAGAGCCAAATCAATCCAGACCTCTATTAATACCAGCTGGAGTGGTACTGAGTCCCACTCACAAACCAGGAAAGAGGCAATTCAATCTTGGTCTCTATTAATACCTACTGGAGTGGTACTGAGTCCCACTCACACACCAGGAAAGAGCCAATTAAATCCAGACCTTAATTAATACCAACTGGAGCGGTACTGAGCCCCACTCACACACCAGGAAAGAGCCAATCCAATGCAGACCTCTTAATACCAGCTGGAGTGGGACTGAGCCCCACTCACTCACCAGGAAGGAGCCAATTCAATCCAGACCTCTTAATACCTGCTGGAGTGGGACTGAGCCCCACTCACTCACCAGGAATGTGCCAATTCAATCCAGAACACTTAATACCAGCTGGAGTAGGACTGGGCCCCGCTCACACACCAGGAAAGAGCCAATTCAATCCAGACCTCTATTAATACCAGCTGTAGTGGTACTGAGTCCCACTCACACCCCAGAAAAAAGTCAATTCAATCCAAGCCTCTATTAATAGCAGCCAGAGTGGTATTGAGCACCAGTCACACCCCAGTAAAGAGCCAATTCAATAAAGGCCTCTATTAATACCAGCTGAAGTGGTGCTGCGTCCCACCCACACACCAGGAAAGAGCCAATTCAATCCAGGTCTCTATTAATATCAGCTGGAGTGGTGCTGAGCTACAGTCACGCACCAGTAAAGAGCCAATTCAATCCTGACCTCTATTGATACCAGCTGGAGTGGTACTGAGTCCCACTCGCACACCAGGAAAGAGCCAATTAAATCCAGACCTCAATTAATACCAACTGGAGCGGTACTGAGCCCCACTCACACACCAGGAAAGCGCCAATTCAATCCAGACCTCTTAATACCAGCTGGAGTGGGACTGAGCCCCGCTCACTCACCAGGAATGAGCCAATTCAATCCAGACCTCTTAATACCAGCTGGAGTGGAACTGGGCCCACTCACTCACCAGGAATGAGGCAATTCGATCCAGACCTCTATTAACACCAGCTGGAGTGGCACTGAGTCCCACTCACTCAGCAGGAAAGAGTCAATTCAATCCAGACCTCTTATTAACACCAGCTGGAGATGTACTGAGCCCCACTCAATCACCAGGAAGGTGGCAATTCAATCCAGACCTCTATTAATACCAGCTGGAGTGGTACGGAGCCCCACTGACCTACCAGGAAGGAGCCAATTCAATCCAGTCCTCTATTCATACCAGCTGGAGTGGAACTGAGTGCCACACACACACCAGGAAAGAGTTAATTCAATCCAGACCTCTATTAATACCAGCTGGAGTGGAACTGAGTCCCACACACACACACCAGGAAAGAGTCTATTCAATCCAGACCTCTATTAATACCACCTGGAGTGGAACTGAGTCCCACACACACACCAGGATAGAGTCAATTCAATCCAGACCTCTATTAATACCAGCTGGAGTGGACCGGAGTCCCACTCACACATCAGGAAAGAGCCAATTCAATCCAAGCCTCTTAATACCAGCTGGAGTGGGACTGAGCCCCACTCACTCACCAGGAAGGAGCCAATTCAATCCAGACCCCATAATACCTGCTGGAGTGGGACTGAGGCCCAGTCAAACACCAGGAAAGAGCCAAATCAATCCAGACCTCTATTAATACCAGCTGGAGTGGTACTGAGTCCCACTCACAAACCAGGAAAGAGGCAATTCAATCTTGGTCTCTATTAATACCTACTGGAGTGGTACTGAGTCCCACTCACACACCAGGAAAGAGCCAATTAAATCCAGACCTTAATTAATACCAACTGGAGCGGTACTGAGCCCCACTCACACACCAGGAAAGAGCCAATCCAATGCAGACCTCTTAATACCAGCTGGAGTGGGACTGAGCCCCACTCACTCACCAGGAAGGAGCCAATTCAATCCAGACCTCTTAATACCTGCTGGAGTGGGACTGAGCCCCACTCACTCACCAGGAATGTGCCAATTCAATCCAGAACACTTAATACCAGCTGGAGTAGGACGGGGCCCCGCTCACTCACCAGGAAGGAGCCAATTTAATCCAGACCTCTATTAACACCAGCTGGTGTGGTACTGAGTCCCACTTACTCAGCAGTAAAGAGTCAATTCAATCCAGACCTCTTATTAACACCAGCTGGAGATGTACTGAGCCCCACTCACTCAAAAAGAAGGTGCCAATTCAATCAAGACCTCTATTAATACCAGCTGGAGTGGTACGAAGCCCCACTCACCTACCAGGAAGGAGCCAATTCAATCCAGGTCTTTATGAATACCAGCTGGAGTGGCACTGAGTCCCACTCAAACACCAGGAAAGAGCCAAATCAATTCAGACCTCTATTAATACCAGCTGGAGTGGTACTGAGTCCCACTCAAACACCAGGAAAGAGCCAAATCAATCCAGACCTCTATTAATACGAGCTGGAATGGTACTGAGTCCCACTCAAACACCAGGAAAGAGCCAAATCAATCCAGGTCTCCATTTTCCCAGCTGGAGTTGTACTGAGTCCAACTCACACATCACGGAAGAGCCAGTTCATTCCAGGCATCTATTAATACCAGCTGGAGTGGCACTGAGCCGCACTTACACTCCAGAATAGTTCCATTTCAATCCATTCCACCTTTCTTACCAGCTGGAGTGATACTGAGCCCCACTCACACACCAGGAAAGAGCCAATTTAATCCAGGCCTCTATTAATAACAGCTGGCGTAGCACTGAGTCCCACTCACACAACAGGAGAGAGCCAATTCAATCCAAACCTCTATTCATACCAGCTGGAGTGGTACAGAGTCCCACTCACACACCAGGAAAGAGCCAATTCAATCCAGACCTCTATTAATACCAGCTGTAGTGGTACTGAGTCCCACTCACACCCCAGAAAAAAGTCAATTCAATCCAGGCCTCTATTAATAGCAGCCAGAGTGGTATTGAGCACCAGTCACACCCCAGTAAAGAGCCAATTCAATAAAGGCCTCTATTAATACCAGCTGGAGTGGTGCTGCGTCCCACCCACACACCAGGAAAGAGCCAATTCAATCCAGGTCTCTATTAATATCAGCTGGAGTGGTGCTGAGCTACAGTCACGCACCAGTAAAGAGCCAATTCAATCCTGACCTCTATTAATACCAGCTGGAGTGGAACTGAGTCCCACTCACACACCAGGAAAGTGCCAATTCAAATCAGACCTCTATTAATACCAGCTGGAGTGGTACTGAGCCCCACTCACACACCAGGAAAGAGCACATTCAATCCAGACCTCTATTAATACCGGCTGGAGTGGTACTGAGTCCCACTCACACACCAGGAAAGTGTCAATTCAAACCAGGCCTCTATTAATACCAGCTGGAGTGGTACTGTGCCCCACTCACACACCAGGGAAGAGCCATTTCGATCCAGGCCTCTATCTATAGCGACTGGAGTGGGACTGAGACCCACTCACACACCAGGAAAGAGTCAATTCAAACCAGGCCTCTATTAATACCAGCTGGAGTGGTACTGAGTCCCAATCACACGCTAGCAAACAGGCAATTCAATCCAGGTCTCTTTTAATATACGCCGGAGTGGTACTGAGTCTCACTGAAACACCAGGAAAGAGCCAATTCATTCCAGAACTCTATTCACAGCAGCTGAAGAGGTACTGAGCCCCACTCACTCACCAGGAAGGAGCCAATTCAATCCAGGTTTCCATTAATACCAGCTGGAGTGGTACTGAGCCCCACTCACACACCAGGAAGGAGCCAATGCAATCCAGATCTCTATTAATACCAGCTGAAGTGGTACTGAGTCCCACTCACACACCAGGAAAGAGGCAATTCAATCCAGGCTTCTATTAATACCAGCTGGAGTGGTACTGAGTCCCAATCACACACCAGGAAAGAAGCAATTCAATCCAGACCTCTATTAATACAGCTGGAGTGGCACTGAGACCCACTCAAACACCAGGAAAGAGCCAAATCAATCCAGGTCTCCATTTTCCCAGCTGGACTCGTACTGAATCTAACTCACACATCACGGAAGAGCCAGTTCATTCCAGGCCTCTATTAATACCAGCTGGAGTGGTACTGAGCCCCACTCACACCCCAGGAAAGAGCCAATTTAATCCAGGCCTCTATTAATAACAGCTGGAGTAGCACTGAGTCCAACTCACACTGCAGAAGAGAGCCAATTCAATCCAAACCTCTATTAATACCAGCTGGAGTGGTACTGAGTCCCACTCACACACCAGGAAAGAGCCAATTCAATCCAGACCTCTATTAATACCAGCTGCAGTGGTACTGAGTCCCACTCACACACCAGTAAAGAACCAATTCATTCCAGGCCTCTATTAATAACAGCTGGAGTGGTACTGAGTCCCACTCACACACCAGAAAAAAGTCAATTCAATCCAGGCCTCTATTAATAGCAGCTGGAGTGGTATTGAGCACCAGTCACACCCCAGTAAAGAGCCAATTCAATACAGGCCTCTATTAATATCAGCTGGAGTGGTACTGAGTCTCACTCACACACCAGGAAAGATCCACTTCAATGCACGCTTCTGTTATTACCAGCTGGAGTGGCACTGAGCCCCACTCACACACCAGGAAAGTGTGAATTCAATCCAGATCCGATTAATACCAGCTGGAGTTTTACTGAGTCCCACTCAAACACCAGGAAAGAGACAATTAAATCCAGCCGTCTTATTAATATCAGCTGGAGTGGTACTGAGCCCAACTCAAACACCAAGAAAGAGCGAATTCAATTAGATCTCTATTAACACCAGCTGGAGTTTTACTGAATCCCACTCACACAGCAGGAAAGAGCCAATTCAATACAGACCTCCGTTAATACCAGCTGGAGTATTACTCAGCACCACTCATACACCGGGAAAGAGCCATTTCAATACAGACCTCTATTAATACCAGCTGGAGTGGTACTGAGCCCCACTCACCAACTAGGAAAGAGCCAATTCAATCCAGGCCTCTGTTAATACCAGCTGCAGTGGTACTGAACCCCACTCACACAGTAGGAAAGAGCCAATTCAATCCAGGCCTCTATTAATACCAGCTGGAGTGGTACCGAGTCCCACTCACACACCTGGAAAGAGCGAATTCAATCCAGATCTCTATTAATACCAGCTGGAGTGTTACTGAGTCCCACTCACACGCCAAAAAGAGCCAACTCTATCCAGCCCTCTATTAATACAAGCTGGAGTGGTACTGAGTCGCTCTCACAAACCAGGAAAAAGCCTATTCAATCCAGGCCTCTATTAATACCAGCTGGAGTGGTACTGAGTCCCACTCACACTGCAGAAAAGAGCCAATTCATTCCAGATCTCTATTAATACCAGCTGGAGTGTTGCTGAGTCCTACGCACAAGCCAGGAAAGAGCCCATTCAATACTGACCTATATTAATACCAGATGGCGTATTTCTCAGCCCCACTCACACACCACGAAAGAACCAATTCAATACAGACGTCTGTTAATATCAGCTGGAGTATTACTCAGCCCCACTCATACACCAGGAAAGAGCCAATTAAATCCAGACCTCTATTAATACCAGCTGGAGTGGTACTGAGTCCCACTCACACAGCAGAGAAGTGCCAATTCAATCCAGGCCTCTATTAATACCAGTTGGAGTGGTACTGAGACCCAGTCGCACAACAGGTAAGAGCCAATTCAATCCAGACCTCTACTAATATCAGCTGGACTTGGTACTGAGCCCCACTCACATACCAGGAAAGAGCCAATACAATCCAGGCCTCCATTAATACCATCTGGAGTGGTACTGAGTCTCACTCACACACCAGGAAAGAGCCAATTCAATCGAGACCTCTATTAATACCATCTGGAGTGGTACTGAGTCTCACTCACACACAGGAAAGAAACAATTCAATCCAGACCTCTATTAATACCAGCTGGAATTGTAATGAGTCCCTCTGACAAACCAGGAAAGAGCCAATACAATCCAGACATCAATTAACATCAGCTAGAGTATTACCCAGCCCTACTCATACACCTGGAAAGAGCCAACTCAATACAGACCTCTACTAATAACAGCTGGAGAGGTACTGAGCCCCACTCACTCAGCAGGAAAGAGCCAATTCACTCCAGGCCTCTATTAATTCCAGTTGGAGTGGTACTCAGTCCCACTCACACACCAGGAAAGAGCGAATTCAATCCAGATCTCTATTAATACCAGCTGGAGTGTTACTGAGACCCAGTCACACAGCAGGAAAGAGCCAATTCAATCCAGGCCTCCATTAATACCATCTGGAGTGGTTCAGAGTCCCAATCAGACACCAGCAAACAGCCAATTCTATCCAGACCTCTATTAATACCAGCTGGAGTGGTTCTGAGTCCCAATCAGACACCAGCAAACAGCCAATTCTATCCAGACCTCTATTAATACCAGCTGGAGTTCGATTGAGTCCCTCTCACAAACCAGGAAAGAGCCAATTCAATGCAGGCCATTATTAATACCAGCTGGAGTGGTACTGAGACCCACTCACACACCAGAAATGGCGAATTCAATCCAGGTCTCTGTTAATACCAGCTGGAGTATTACTCAACACCACTCATGCACCAGGAAAGAGCCAATTCAATACAGACCTCTATTAATACCAGCTGGAGTGGTACAGAACCCCACTGACCAACAAGAAAAGCGCCAATTCAATCCAGGGCTCTGTTAATACCAGCTGGAGCGGTACGGAACCCCACTCACGCAGCAGGAAAGAGCCAATTCAATCCATGCCTCTATTAATACAAGCTGCAGTGGAACTGAGCCCCACTCATACACCGGGAAAGAGCCAATTCAATCCAGGCCTCTATTAATATCAGCTGGAGTGGTACTGAGCCCCACTCACACACCAGGAAAGAACCAATTCAATCCAGGCCTCCATTAATACATCCTGGAGTGGTACTGAGTCTCACTCATACATCAGCAAAGAGCCAATTCAATCCAGACCTCTTAATACCAGCTGGAGTGGGACTGAGCCCCGCGCACTCACCAGGAATGAGCCAATTCAATCCAGACCTCTTAATACCAGCTGGAGTGGAACTGGGCCCCACTCACTCACCAGGAATGAGGCAATTCGATCCAGACCTCTATTAACACCAGCTGGAGTGGCACTGAGTCCCACTCACTCAGCAGGAAAGAGTCAATTCAATCCAGACCTCTTATTAACACCAGCTGGAGATGTACTGAGCCCCACTCAATCACCAGGAAGATGCCAATTCAATCCAGACCTCTATTAATACCAGCTGGAGTGGTACGGAGCCCCACTGACCTACCAGGAAGGAGCCAATTCAATCCAGTCCTCTATTCATACCAGCTGGAGTGGAACTGAGTGCCACACACACACCAGGAAAGAGTTAATTCAATCCAGACCTCTATTAATACCAGCTGGAGTGGAACTGAGTCCCACACACACACACCAGGAAAGAGTCTATTCAATCCAGACCTCTATTAATACCACCTGGAGTGGAACTGAGTCCCACACACACACCAGGATAGAGTCAATTCAATCCAGACCTCTATTAATACCAGCTGGAGTGGTACTGAGCCCCACTTACACACCAGGAAAGAGCGAATTCAATCCAGACCTCTTAATACCAGCTGGAGTGGGTCTGAGCCCACACACGCACCAGGAAAGAGTCAATTCAATCCAGACCTCTATTACTGCCAGCTGGAGTGGTACTGAGTCCCACTCACACACCAGGAAAAAGTCAATTCAATCCAGACCTCTATTAACACCAGCTGGAGTGGACCGGAGTCCCACTCACACATCAGGAAAGAGCCAATTCAATCCAGACCTCTTAATACCAGCTGGAGTGGGACTGAGCCCCACTCACTCACCAGGAAGGAGCCAATTCAATCCAGACCCCATAATACCTGCTGGAGTGGGACTGAGGCCCACTCAAACACCAGGAAAGAGCCAAATCAATCCAGACCTCTATTAATACCAGCTGGAGTGGTACTGAGTCCCACTCACAAACCAGGAAAGAGCCAATTCAATCTTGGTCTCTATTAATACCTACTGGAGTGGTACTGAGTCCCACTCGCACACCAGGAAAGAGCCAATTAAATCCAGACCTCAATTAATACCAACTGGAGCGGTACTGAGCCCCACTCACACACCAGGAAAGAGCCAATCCAATGCAGACCTCTTAATACCAGCTGGAGTGGGACTGAGCCCCACTCACTCACCAGGAAGGAGCCAATTCAATCCAGACCTCTTAATACCTGCTGGAGTGGGACTGAGCCCCACTCACTCACCAGGAATGTGCCAATTCAATCCAGAACACTTAATACCAGCTGGAGTAGGACTGGGCCCCGCTCACTCACCAGGAAGGAGCCAATTTAATCCAGACCTCTATTAACACCAGCTGGTGTGGTACTGAGTCCCACTTACTCAGCAGTAAAGAGTCAATTCAATCCAGACCTCTTATTAACACCAGCTGGAGATGTACTGAGCCCCACTCACTCAAAAGGAAGGTGCCAATTCAATCAAGACCTCTATTAATACCAGCTGGAGTGGTACGAAGCCCCACTCACCTACCAGGAAGGAGCCAATTCAATCCAGGTCTTTATGAATACCAGTTGGAGTGGCACTGAGTCCCACTCAAACACCAGGAAAGAGCCAAATCAATTCAGACCTCTATTAATACCAGCTGGAGTGGTACTGAGTCCCACTCAAACACCAGGAAAGAGCCAAATCAATCCAGACCTCTATTAATACGAGCTGGAATGGTACTGAGTCCCACTCAAACACCAGGAAAGAGCCAAATCAATCCAGGTCTCCATTTTCCCAGCTGGAGTTGTACTGAGTCCAACTCACACATCACGGAAGAGCCAGTTCATTCCAGGCATCTATTAATACCAGCTGGAGTGGCACTGAGCCGCACTTACACTCCAGAATAGTTCCATTTCAATCCATTCCACCTTTCTTACCAGCTGGAGTGATACTGAGCCCCACTCACACACCAGGAAAGAGCCAATTTAATCCAGGCCTCTATTAATAACAGCTGGCGTAGCACTGAGTCCCACTCACACAACAGGAGAGAGCCAATTCAATCCAAACCTCTATTCATACCAGCTGGAGTGGTACAGAGTCCCACTCACACACCAGGAAAGAGCCAATTCAATCCAGACCTCTATTAATACCAGCTGTAGTGGTACTGAGTCCCACTCACACCCCAGAAAAAAGTCAATTCAATCCAGGCCTCTATTAATAGCAGCCAGAGTGGTATTGAGCACCAGTCACACCCCAGTAAAGAGCCAATTCAATAAAGGCCTCTATTAATACCAGCTGGAGTGGTGCTGCGTCCCACCCACACACCAGGAAAGAGCCAATTCAATCCAGGTCTCTATTAATATCAGCTGGAGTGGTGCTGAGCTACAGTCACGCACCAGTAAAGCGCCAATTCAATCCTGACCTCTATTAATACCAGCTGGAGTGGAACTGAGTCCCACTCACACACCAGGAAAGTGCCAATTCAAATCAGACCTCTATTAATACCAGCTGGAGTGGTACTGAGCCCCACTCACACACCAGGAAAGAGCAAATTCAATCCAGACCTCTATTAATACCAGCTGGAGTGGTACTGAGTCCCACTCACACACCAGGAAAGTGTCAATTCAAACCAGGCCTCTATTAATACCAGCTGGAGTGGTACTGTGCCCCACTCACACACCAGGGAAGAGCCATTTCGATCCAGGCCTCTATCTATAGCGACTGGAGTGGGACTGAGACCCACTCACACACCAGGAAAGAGTCAATTCAAACCAGGCCTCTATTAATACCAGCTGGAGTGGTACTGAGTCCCAATCACACGCTAGCAAACAGGCAATTCAATCCAGGTCTCTTTTAATATACGCCGGAGTGGTACTGAGTCTCACTGAAACACCAGGAAAGAGCCAATTCATTCCAGAACTCTATTCACAGCAGCTGAAGAGGTACTGAGCCCCACTCACTCACCAGGAAGGAGCCAATTCAATCCAGGTTTCCATTAATACCAGCTGGAGTGGTACTGAGCCCCACTCACACACCAGGAAGGTGCCAATGCAATCCAGATCTCTATTAATACCAGCTGAAGTGGTACTGAGTCCCACTCACACACCAGGAAAGAGGCAATTCAATCCAGGCTTCTATTAATACCAGCTGGAGTGGTACTGAGTCCCAATCACACACCAGGAAAGAAGCAATTCAATGCAGGCTTCTATTAATACAGCTGGAGTGGCACTGAGACCCACTCAAACACCAGGAAAGAGCCAAATCAATCCAGGTCTCCATTTTCCCAGCTGGACTCGTACTGAGTCTAACTCACACATCACGGAAGAGCCAGTTCATTCCAGGCCTCTATTAATACCAGCTGGAGTGGTACTGAGCCCCACTCACACCCCAGGAAAGAGCCAATTTAATCCAGGCCTCTATTAATAACAGCTGGAGTAGCACTGAGTCCAACTCACACTGCAGGAGAGAGCCAATTCAATCCAAACCTCTATTAATACCAGCTGGAGTGGTACTGAGTCCCACTCACACACCAGGAAAGAGCCAATACAATCCAGACCTCTATTAATACCAGCTGCAGTGGTACTGAGTCCCACTCACACACCAGTAAAGAACCAATTCATTCCAGGCCTCTATTAATAACAGCTGGAGTGGTACTGAGTCCCACTCACACCCCAGAAAAAAGTCAATTCAATCCAGGCCTCTATTAATAGCAGCTGGAGTGGTATTGAGCACCAGTCACACCCCAGTAAAGAGCCAATTCAATACAGGCCTCTATTAATATCAGCTGGAGTGGTACTGAGTCTCACTCACACACCAGGAAAGATCCACTTCAATGCACGCTTCTGTTACTACCAGCTGGAGTGGCACTGAGCCCCACTCACACACCAGGAAAGTGTGAATTCAATCCAGATCCGATTAATACCAGCTGGAGTGTTACTGAGTCCCACTCAAACACCAGGAAAGAGACAATTAAATCCAGCCGTCTTATTAATATCAGCTGGAGTGGTACTGAGCCCAACTCAAACACCAAGAAAGAGCGAATTCAATTAGATCTCTATTAACACCAGCTGGAGTTTTACTGAATCCCACTCACACAGCAGGAAAGAGCCAATTCAATCCAGACCTCCGTTAATACCAGCTGGAGTATTACTCAGCACCACTCATACACCGGGAAAGAGCCATTTCAATACAGACCTCTATTAATACCAGCTGGAGTGGTACTGAGCCCCACTCACCAACTAGGAAAGAGCCAATTCAATCCAGGCCTCTGTTAATACCAGCTGCAGTGGTACTGAACCCCACTCACACAGTAGGAAAGAGCCAATTCAATCCAGGCCTCTATTAATACCAGCTGCAGTGGTACCGAGTCCCACTCACACACCTGGAAAGAGCGAATTCAATCCAGATCTCTATTAATACCAGCTGGAGTGTTACTGAGTCCCACTCACACGCCAAAAAGAGCCAACTCTATCCAGCCCTCTATTAATACAAGCTGGAGTGGTACTGAGTCGCTCTCACAAACCAGGAAAAAGCCAATTCAATCCAGGCCTCTATTAATACCAGCTGGAGTGGTACTGAGTCCAACTCACACTGCAGAAAAGAGCCAATTCATTCCAGATCTCTATTAATACCAGCTGGAGTGTTGCTGAGTCCTACGCACAAGCCAGGAAAGAGCCCATTCAATACTGACCTATATTAATACCAGATGGCGTATTTCTCAGCCCCACTCACACACCACGAAAGAACCAATTCAATACAGACGTCTGTTAATATCAGCTGGAGTATTACTCTGCCCCACTCATACACCAGGAAAGAGCCAATTAAATCCAGACCTCTATTAATACCAGCTGGAGTGGTACTGAGTCCCACTCACACAGCAGAGAAGTGCCAATTCAATCCAGGCCTCTATTAATACCAGTTGGAGTGGTACTGAGACCCAGTCGCACAACAGGTAAGAGCCAATTCAATCCAGACCTCTACTAATATCAGCTGGACTTGGTACTGAGCCCCACTCACACACCAGGAAAGAGCCAATACAATCCAGGCCTCCATTAATACCATCTGGAGTGGTACTGAGTCTCACTCACACACCAGGAAAGAGCCAATTCAATCGAGACCTCTATTAATACCATCTGGAGTGGTACTGAGTCTCACTCACACACAGGAAAGAAACAATTCAATCCAGACCTCTATTAATACCAGCTGGAATTGTAATGAGTCCCTCTGACAAACCAGGAAAGAGCCAATACAATCCAGACATCAATTAACATCAGCTAGAGTATTACCCAGCCCTACTCATACACCTGGAAAGAGCCAACTCAATACAGACCTCTACTAATAACAGCTGGAGAGGTACTGAGCCCCACTCACTCAGCAGGAAAGAGTCAATTCACTCCAGGCCTCTATTCATTCCAGTTGGAGTGGTACTCAGTCCCACTCACACACCAGGGAAGAGCGAATTCAATCCAGATCTCTATTAATACCAGCTGGAGTGGTTCAGAGTCCCAATCAGACACCAGCAAACAGCCAATTCTATCCAGACCTCTATTAATACCAGCTGGAGTGGTTCTGAGTCCCAATCAGACACCAGCAAACAGCCAATTCTATCCAGACCTCTATTAATACCAGCTGGAGTTCGATTGAGTCCCTCTCACAAACCAGGAAAGAGCCAATTCAATGCAGGCCATTATTAATACCAGCTGGAGTGGTACTGAGACCCACTCACACACCAGAAATGGCGAATTCAATCCAGGTCTCTGTTAATACCAGCTGGAGTATTACTCAACACCACTCATGCACCAGGAAAGAGCCAATTCAATACAGACCTCTATTAATACCAGCTGGAGTGGTACAGAACCCCACTGACCAACAAGAAAAGCGCCAATTCAATCCAGGGCTCTGTTAATACCAGCTGGAGCGGTACGGAACCCCACTCACGCAGCAGGAAAGAGCCAATTCAATCCATGCCTCTATTAATACAAGCTGCAGTGGAACTGAGCCCCACTCATACACCGGGAAAGAGCCAATTCAATCCAGGCCTCTATTAATATCAGCTGGAGAGGTACTGAGCCCCACTCACACACCAGGAAAGAACCAATTCAATCCAGGCCTCCATTAATACATCCTGGAGTGGTACTGAGTCTCACTCATACATCAGCAAAGAGCCAATTCAATCCAGGCTTCTGTTATTACCTGCTGGAGTGGGACTATTCCCACTCGCACACCAGGAAAGAGCCAATTCAAAGCAGCACTCTATTAATTCCAGCTGGAGTGGTATGAGAACCACTCACAGCAGGAAACACCCAATTCAATCCAGGCCACAATTAATACCAGATGGAGGGGTACTGAGTCCCACTCACACACCAGGAAAGGGTGAATTCAATCCAGTTCTCTATTAATAACAGCGGGATTGTTACTGAATCCCACTCACAAACCAGGAATGAGCCAATTCAATACAGATCTCTATCAGTACAAGCTGGAGTATTACTGAGCCCCACTCACAAACTAGAAAAGAGCCAATTCAATCCAGGCCTCCATTATTACCAGCTGGCGTGGTACCGAGTCCCACTCACACACCAGGAAAGAGCGAAATCAATCCAGATCTCTATTAATACCAGCTGGAGTGTTACTGAGTCCCACTCACACACCAGGAAAGAGCCAACTCTATCCAACCCTCTAAAAATACAAGCTGGAGTGGTACTGAGACACACTCACACACCAGGAAAGAGAAAATTCAATCCAGGCCTCCTGTAATACCAGCTGGAGTTGTGCTGAGTCCCTCTCACAAGACAGGAAAGAGCCAATTCAATCCAGGCCTCTATTAAAACCAGCTGGAGTGGTACTAAGTCCCACTCACACACCAGGAAAGAGCCAATTCACTCAAGGCCTCCTGTAATACCAGCTGGAGTTGTACTGAGTCCCTCTCACAAACCAGGAAAGAGCCAATTCAATCCAGGCCTCTATTAATACCAGCTGGAGTGGTACTGAGTCCCACTCACACACCAGGAAAGAGCCAATTCAATCCAGACCTCTATTAATACCAGCTGCAGTGGTACTGAGTCCCACTCACACACCAGTAAAGAACCAATTCATTCCAGGCCTCTATTAATAACAGCTGGAGTGGTACTGAGTCCCACTCACTCCCCAGAAAAAAGTCAATTCAATCCAGGCCTCTATTAATAGCAGCTGGAGTGGTATTGAGCACCAGTCACACCCCAGTAAAGAGCCCATTCAATACTGACCTATATTAATACCAGATGGCGTATTTCTCAGCCCCACTCACACACCACGAAAGAACCAATTCAATACAGACGTCTGTTAATATCAGCGGAGTATTACTCAGCCCCACTCATACACCAGGAAAGAGCCAATTAAATCCAGACCTCTATTAATACCAGCTGGAGTGGTACTGTGTCCCACTCACACAGCAGAGAAGTGCCAATTCAATCCAGGCCTCTATTAATACCAGCTGGAGTGGTACTGTGTCCCACTCACACAGCAGAGAAGTGCCAATTCAATCCAGGCCTCTATTAATACCAGTTGGAGTGGGTACTGAGCCCCACTCACACACCAGGAAAGAGCCAATACAATCCAGGCCTCCATTAATACCATCTGGAGTGGTACTGAGTCTCACTCACACACCAGGAAAGAAACAATTCAATCCAGACCTCCATTAATACCAGCTGGAATTGTAATGAGTCCCTCTGACAAACCAGGAAAGAGCCAATACAATCCAGACATCAATTAATATCAGCTAGAGTATTACCCAGCCCTACTCATACACCTGGAAAGAGCCAACTCAATACAGACCTCTACTAACAACAGCTGGAGAGGTACTGAGCCCCACTCACTCAGCAGGAAAGAGCCATTTCTCTCCAGGCCTCTATTAATTCCAGTTGGAGTGGTGCTCAGTCCCACTCACACCCCAGGAAAGAGCGAATTCAATGCAGATCTCTATTAATACCAGCTGGAGTGTTACTGAGACCCAGTCACACAGCAGGAAAGAGCCAATTCAATCCAGGCCTCTATTAATACCAGCTGGAGTGGTACTGAGTCCCACTCACACACCAGGAAAGAGCCAATTCAATCCAGACCTCTATTAATACCAGCTGCAGTGGTACTGAGTCCCACTCACACACCAGTAAAGAACCAATTCATTCCAGGACTCTATTAATAACAGCTGGAGTGGTACTGAGTCCCACTCACACCCCAGAAAAAAGTCAATTCAATCCAGGCCTCTATTAATAGCAGCTGGAGTGGTATTGAGCACCAGTCACACACCAGGAAAGATCCAATTCAATGCACGCTTCTGTTATTACCAGCTGGAGTGGCACTGAGCCCCACTCACACACCAGGAAAGTGTGAATTCAATCCAGATCCGATTAATACCAGCTGGAGTGTTACTGAGTCCCACTCAAACACCAGGAAAGAGACAATTAAATCCAGCCGTCTTATTAATATCAGCTGGAGTGGTACTGAGCCCAACTCAAACACCAAGGAAGAGCGAATTCAATTAGATCTCTATTAACACCAGCTGGAGTTTTACTGAATCCCACTCACACAGCAGGAAAGAGCCAACTCAATACAGACCTCCGTTAATACCAGCTGGAGTATTACTCAGCACCACTCATACACCGGGAAAGAGCCATTTCAATACAGACCTCTATTAATACCAGCTGGAGTGGTACTGAGCCCCACTCACCAACTAGGAAAGAGCCAATTCAATCCAGGCCTCTGTTAATACCAGCTGCAGTGGTACTGAACCCCACTCACACAGTAGGAAAGAGCCAATTCAATCCAGGCCTCTATTAATACCAGCTGGAGTGGTACCGAGTCCCACTCACACACCTGGAAAGAGCGAATTCAATCCAGATCTCTATTAATACCAGCTGGAGTGTTACTGAGTCCCACTCACACGCCAAAAAGAGCCAACTCTATCCAGCCCTCTATTAATACAAGCTGGAGTGGTACTGAGTCGCTCTCACAAACCAGGAAAAAGCCAATTCAATCCAGGCCTCTATTAATACCAGCTGGAGTGGTACTGAGTCCAACTCACACTGCAGAAAAGAGCCAATTCATTCCAGATCTCTATTACTACCAGCTGGAGTGTTGCTGAGTCCTACGCACAAGCCAGGAAAGAGCCCATTCAATACTGACCTATATTAATACCAGATGGCGTATTTCTCAGCCCCACTCACACACCACGAAAGAACCAATTCAATACAGACGTCTGTTAATATCAGTGGAGTATTACTCAGCCCCACTCATGCACCAGGAAAGAGCCAATTAAATCCAGACCTCTATTAATACCAGCTGGAGTGGTACTGTGTCCCACTCACACAGCAGAGAAGTGCCAATTCAATCCAGGCCTCTATTAATACCAGTTGGAGTGGTACTGAGACCCAGTCGCACAACAGGTAAGAGCCAATTCAATCCAGACCTCTACTAATATCAGCTGGACTGGGTACTGAGCCCCACTCACACACCAGGAAAGAGCCAATACAATCCAGGCCTCCATTAATACCATCTGGAGTGGTACTGAGTCTCACTCACACACCAGGAAAGAGCCAATTCAATCGAGACCTCTATTAATACCATCTGGAGTGGTACTGAGTCTCACTCACACACAGGAAAGAAACAATTCAATCCAGACCTCTATTAATACCAGCTGGAATTGTAATGAGTCCCTCTGACAAACCAGGAAAGAGCCAATACAATCCAGACATCAATTAATATCAGCTAGAGTATTACCCAGCCCTACTCATACACCTGGAAAGAGCCAACTCAATACAGACCTCTACTAACAACAGCTGGAGAGGTACTGAGCCCCACTCACTCAGCAGGAAAGAGCCAATTCACTCCAGGCCTCTATTAATTCCAGTTGGAGTGGTGCTCAGACCCACTCACACACCAGGAAAGAGCGAATTCAATCCAGATCTCTATTAATACCAGCTGGAGTGTTACTGAGACCCAGTCACACAGCAGGAAAGAGCCAATTCAATCCAGGCCTCCATTAATACCATCTGGAGTGGTTCTGAGTCCCAATCAGACACCAGCAAACAGCCAATTCTATCCAGACCTCTATTAATACCAGCTGGAGTGGTTCTGAGTCCGAATCAGACACCAGCAAACAGCCAATTCTATCCAGACCTCTATTAATACCAGCTGGAGTTCGATTGAGTCCCTCTCACAAACCAGGAAAGAGCCAATTCAATGCAGGCCATTATTAATACCAGCTGGAGTGGTACTGAGACCCACTCACACACCAGAAATGGCGAATTCAATCCAGGTCTCTGTTAATACCAGCTGGAGTATTACTCAACACCACTCATGCACCAGGAAAGAGCCAATTCAATACAGACCTCTATTAATACCAGCTGGAGTGGTACAGAACCCCACTCACACACAAGAAAAGCGCCAATTCAATCCAGGGCTCTGTTAATACCAGCTGGAGCGGTACGGAACCCCACTCACGCAGCAGGAAAGAGCCAATTCAATCCAGGCCTCTATTAATACAAGCTGCAGTGGAACTGAGCCCCACTCATACACCGGGAAAGAGCCAATTCAATCCAGACCTCTATTAATATCAGCTGGAGTGGTACTGAGCCCCACTCACACACCAGGAAAGAACCAATTCAATCCAGGCCTCCATTAATACATCCTGGAGTGGTACTGAGTCTCACTCATACATCAGCAAAGAGCCAATTCAATCCAGGCTTCTGTTATTACCTGCTGGAGTGGGACTATTCCCACTCGCACACCAGGAAAGAGCCAATTCAAAGCAGCACTCTATTAATTCCAGCTGGAGTGGTATGATAACCACTCACAGCAGGAAACACCCAATTCAATCCAGGCCACAATTAATACCAGATGGAGGGGTACTGAGTCCCACTCACACACCAGGAAAGGGTGAATTCAATCCAGTTCTCTATTAATAACAGCGGGATTGTTACTGAATCCCACTCACAAACCAGGAAAGAGCCAATTCAATACAGATCTCTATTAATACAAGCTGGAGTATTACTGAGCCCCACTCACAAACTAGAAAAGAGCCAATTCAATCCAGGCCTCCATTATTACCAGCTGGCGTGGTACCGAGTCCCACTCACACACCAGGAAAGAGCGAAATCAATCCAGATCTCTATTAATACCAGCTGGAGTGTTACTGAGTCCCACTCACACACCAGGAAAGAGCCAACTCTATTCAACCCTCTAAAAATACAAGCTGGAGTGGTACTGAGACACACTCACACACCAGGAAAGAGAAAATTCAATCCAGGCCTCCTGTAATACCAGCTGGAGTTGTGCTGAGTCCCTCTCACAAGCCAGGAAAGAGCCAATTCAATCCAGGCCTCTATTAATACCAGCTGGAGTGGTACTGAGTCCCACTCACACACCAGGAAAGAGCCAATTCACTCCAGGGCTCCTGTAATACCAGCTGGAGTTGTACTGAGTCCCTCTCACAAACCAGGAAAGAGCCAATTCAATCCAGGCCTCTATTAATACCAGCTGTAGTGGTAGTGAGTCCCTCTAACTCCCAGTAAGGTGCGAATTCAATCCTGATCGCTATTAATACCAGCAGGTGTGTAACTGAGTCCCACACAAACACCAGGAAGGAGCGAATTCAATCCAGATCTCTATTAATACCAGCTGGAGCGTTACTGAATCCCACCCACACACCAGGAAAGAGCCAATTCAATACAGAACTCTATTAATACCAGCTGGAGTATTACTCAGCACCACTCATACACCAGGAAAGAGCCAATTCAATACAGAACTCTATTAATACCAGCTGGAGTGGTACTGAGCCCAACTCACGAACTGGAAAAGAGCCAATTCAATCCAGGCCTCCATTAATACCATCTGGAGTGGTACTGAGTATCACTCACACACCAAGAAAGAGCCAATTCAATCCAGAACTCTATTAATACCAGCTGGAGTGGTTCTGAGACCCACTCACACACCAGGAAAGAGACAACTCTATCCAGCCCTCTATTAATACAAGCTGGAGTGGTGCTGAGACACACTCATACACGAGGAAAGAGCCAATGCAATCAAGGCCTCTATTCATACAAGCTGGATGGTTCTGAGTCCCACTCACACGATTTGAGAGAGCCAATTCAATCCAGACATCTATTAATACCAGCTGGAGTGGTACTAAGCCCCACTCTCACACCGGCAAAGAGTCAATTCAAGCCAGACCAACATTAATATCAGCTGGAGTGACACTGAGCCCCACTCACTTACCAGGAAAGAGCCAATTCAATCCAGACCTCGATTGATACCATCTGAAGTGGTACTGAGTCTCAGTCACTCACCAGGAAAGAGCCAATTCAATCCAGTCCTCTATAAATACCAGCTGGAGTGGTACTGAGTCCCACTCACTCACCGGAAAAGAGCCAATTCAATTCAGACCTCCATTTCTACCAGCTGGCGTGGTTCTGAGCCTCACTCACACACCAGGAAAGAGCCAATTCAATCCAGACCGTTATTTATACCAGCTGGAGTGTTGCTGAGCACCACACACCCACCAGGAAAGAGCCAATTCAATCCAGACTTCCATTTATATCTGCTGCAGTGGTACTGAGCCCCACTCACTCACCAGGAAAGAGCCAATTCAATCCAGACCCCTATCAATACCAGGTAGAGTGGTACTGAGTCCCACTCACACACCAGGAATGTGCCAATTGCATCCAGGCCTCTAATAATCCCAGCTGCAGTGGGACTGACTGCCACTCACACACCAGGAAAGAGCCTATTCAATCCAGACCTCTATTGATACCATCTGAAGTGGTACTGAGTCCCACTCACACACCAGGGAAGAGCCAATTCAATCCAGACCTCTATTAATACCAGCTGGAGTGGTACTGAGTCTCACTCACTCACCAGGAAAGAGCCAATTCAATCCAGTCCTCCATTAATACCATCTGAAGTGGTACTGAGTCCCACGCACGCACCAGGGAAGAGCCACTTCAATCCAGACCTCTATTAATACCATCTGAAGTGGTACTGAGTCCCACTCACACACCAGGGAAGAGCCAATTCAATCCAGACCTCTATTAATACCAGCTGGAGTGGTACTGAGTTTCACTCACTCACCAGGAAAGAGCCAACTCAATCCAGTCCTCTATAAATACCAGCTGGAGTGGTACTGAGTCCCAATCAGACAACAGCAAGGAGACAATTCTATCCAGACCTCTATCAATAACAGCTGGAGTGGTACTGAGTCCCACTCACAAACCAGGAAAAATGCAATTCAATCCAGACCCATATTAATACCATCTGAAGTGGTACTGAGTCCCACTCACACACCAGGGAAGAGCCAATTCAATCCAGACCTCTATTAATACCCGCTGGAGTGGTACTGAGTTTCACTCACTCACCAGGAAAGAGCCAATTCCATCCAGACGTCTATTAATACCAGCTGGAGTGGTACTGAGTCCCACTCACAAACCAGGAAAAATGCAATTCAATCCAGACCCATATTAATACCATCTGACGTGGTACTGAGTCCCACTCACGCACCAGGGAAGATCCAATTCAATCCAGATCTCTATTAATACCCGCTGGAGTGGTACTGAGTCTCACTCACTCACCAGGAAAGAGCCAATTCAATCCAGTCCTCTATAAATTCCAGCTGGAGGGGTACTGATTCCCAATCAGACAACAGCAAAGAGCCAATTCTATCCAGACGTCTATTAATACCAGCTGGAGTGGTACTGAGTCCCAGTCACACACCAGGGAAGAGCCAATTCAATCCAGACCTCTATTAATACCAGCTGGAGTGGTACTGAGTCTCATTTACTCACCAGGAAAGAGCCAATTCAATCCAGACCTACATTTATACCAGCTGGCGTGGTACTGAGCCTCACTCACACACCAGGAAAGAGCCAATTCAATCCAGAACGCTATTAATTCCAGCTGGAGTGTTGCTGAGCACCACTCACCCACCAGGAAAGAGCCAATTCAGTCCAGACTTCCATTTATATCAGCTGGAGTGGTACTGAGCCCATCTCACACACCAGGAAAGAGCCAATTCAATCCAGGCCTCTATTAATCCCAGCTGCAGTGGGACTGACTGCCACTCACACACCAGGAAAGAGCCTATTCAATCCAGACCTCTATTAATACCAGCTGGAGTGGTACGGAGTCCCAGTCACACACCAGGAAATAGCCAATGCAATCCAGGACTCTAATTATGCAAGCTGGATGGTACTGAGTCCCACTCACACACTTTGAGAGAGCCAATTCAATCCAGACATCTATAAATACCAGCTGGAGTGGTACTGAGCCCCACTCTCACACCGGAAAAGAGCCAATTCAAGCCAGACCAACATTAACATAAGCTGGAGTGACACTGAGCCCCACTCACTGACCAGGAAAGAGCCAATTCAATCCAGACCTCTCTTGATACCATCTGAAGTGGTACTGAGTCCCATTCACACACCAGTGAAGAGCCAATTCAATCCAGACCTCTATTAATACCAGCTGGAGTGGTACTGAGTTTCACTCACTCACCAGGAAAGAGCCAATTCCATCCAGACGTCTATTAATACCATCTGAAGTGGTACTGAGTCCCACCCATGCACCAGGGAAGAGCCAATTCATACCAGACCTCTCTTGATACCAGCTGGAGTGGTACTGAGTCTCCGTCACTCACCAGGGAAGAGCCAATTCAATCCAGTCCTCGATAAATACCAGCTGGAGTGGTACTGAGTCCCACTCACTCACCAGGAAAGAGCCAATTCAATCCAGACCTCCATTTATACCAGCTGGCGTGGTACTGAGCCTCACTCACACACCTGGAAAGAGCCAATTCAATCCAGACCGCTATTTATAACAGCTGGAGTGTTGCTGAGCACCACTCACCCTCCAGGAAAGAGCCAATTCAATCCAGACTTCCATTTATATCAGCTGGAGTGGTACTGAGGCCCTCTCACTCACCAGGAAAGAGCCAATTCAATCCAGACCTCTATCAATACCAGGTAGAGTGGTACTGAGTCCCACTCACACACCAGGAATGTGCCAATAGAATCCAGGCCTCTATTAATCCCAGCTGCAGTGGGACTGACTGCCACTCACACACCAGGAAAGAGCCTATTCAATCCAGACCACTATTAATATCAGCGGTTGTGGTACGGAGTCCCAGTCACACAACAGGAAATAGCCAATGCAATCCAGGCCTCTATTCATACAAGCTGGATGGTACTGAGCCCCGCTCACAAACCAGGAAAGAGCCTATTCAATCCAGACCTCTATTAATACCAGCTGGAGTGGTACGGAGTCCCAGTCACACACCAGGAAATAGCCAATGCAATCCAGGACTCTAATCATGCAAGCTGGATGGTACTGAGTCCCACTCACACACTTTGAGAGAGCCAATTCAATCCAGACATCTATAAATGCCAGCTGGAGTGGTACTGAGCCCCACTCTCACACCGGAAAAGAGCCAATTCAAGCCAGACCAACATTAACATAAGCTGGAGTGACACTGAGCCCCACTCACTTACCAGGAAAGACCCAATTCAATCCAGACCTCTCTTGATACCATCTGAAGTGGTACTGAGTCCCATTCACACACCAGGGAAGAGCCAATTCAATCCAGACCTCTATTAATACTAGCTGGAGTGGTACTGAGTTTCACTCACTCACCAGGAAAGAGCCAATTCCATCCAGACGTCTATTAATACCATCTGAAGTGGTACTGAGTCCCACTCATGCACCAGGGAAGAGCCAATTCATACCAGTCCTCTGTTAATACCAGCTGGAGTGGTACTGAGTCTCCGTCACTCACCAGGGAAGAGCCAATTCAATCCAGTCCTCGATAAATACCAGCTGGAGTGGTACTGAGTCCCACTCACTCACCAGGAAAGAGCCAATTCAATCCAGACCTCCATTTATACCAGCTGGACTGGTACTGAGCCTCACTCACACACCTGGAAAGAGCCAATTCAATCCAGACCGCTATTTATACCAGCTGGAGTGTTGCTGAGCACCACTCACCCTCCAGGAAAGAGCCAATTCAATCCAGACTTCCATTTATATCAGCTGGAGTGGTACTGAGGCCCACTCACACACCAGGAAAGAGCCAATTCAATCCAGACCTCTATCAATACCAGGTAGAGTGGTACTGAGTCCCACTCACACACCAGGAATGTGCCAATAGAATCCAGGCCTCTATTAATCCCAGCTGCAGTGGGACTCACTGCCACTCACACACCAGGAAAGAGACTATTCAATCCAGACCTCTATTAATACCAGCGGTTGTGTTACGGAGTCCCAATCACACAACAGGAAATAGCCAATGCAATCCAGGCCTCTATTCATACAAGCTGGATGGCACTGAGTCCCGCTCACAAACCAGGAAAAAGGCAATTCATTCCAGACCTTTATTCATACCATCTGAAGTGGTACTGAGTCCCACTCACGCACCAGGAAAGAGCCAATTCAATCCAGTCCTCTATAAATACCAGCTGGAGTGGCACTGAGTCCAACTCAATCACCAGGAAAGAGCCAATTCAATCCAGACCTCCATTTATACCAGCTGGCGTGTTGCTGAGCCTCACTGACACACCAGGAAAGAGCCAATTCAATCCAGACCGCTATTTATACCAGCTGGAGTGTTGATGAGCACCACTCACCCACCAGGAAAGAGCCAATTCTATCCAGACTTCCATTTATATCAGCTGGAGTGGCACTGAGCCCCAATCCACACCAGGAAAGAGCCAATTCAATCCAGACCTCTATCAATACCAGGTAGAGTGGTACTGAGTCCCACTCACACACCAGGAATGTGCCAATTGAATCCAGGCCTCTATTAATCCCAGCTGCAGTGGGACTGACTGCCACTCACACACCAGGAAAGAGCCTATTCAATCCAGGCCTCTATTAATACAAGCTGGAGTGGTATTGAGTCTCACTCACACACCAGGAAAGAGCCTATTCAATCCAGACCTCTATTAATACAAGCTGGATGTTACTGAGTCCCACTCACACTCTTTGAGATAGCAAATTCAATCCAGACATCTACTAATACCAGCTGGAGTGGTACTAAGCCCCACTCTCACACTGGCAAAGAGCCATTTCAAGCCAGACCAACATTAATATCAGCTGGAGTGACACTGAGCACCACTCACTTACCAGGAAAGAGCCAATTCAATCCAGACCTCTATTGATACCATCTGAAGTGGTACTAAGTCCCACTCACACACCAAGGAAGAGCCAATTCAATCCAGACCTCTATTAATACCATCTGGAGTGGTACTGAGTCTCACTCACTCACCAGGAAAGTGCCAATTCAATCTAGTCCTCTAGAAGTACCAGCAGGAGTGGTACTGAGTCCCAATCAGACAACAGCAAAGAGACCATTCTATCCAGACGTCTATTAATACCAGCACGAGTGGTTCTGTGTCCCACTCGCACAGCAGAACAGAGCCAAGTCAATCCAGGTCTCTATTAATTCCAACAAAAACAAGAAATGCTGGAACCACTCAGCAGGTCTGGCAGCATCTGTGGGAAGAGAAGCAGAGTTAACGTTTCGGGTCTGTGGTCCTTCCACGGAACCAATATAGATCAGTTGGAGACTTCGATGGAAAAATGGCAGATGGAGTTTTATCTGGACAAATGTGAGGTAATGTATTTTGGAAGATCTAATGCAGATAGGAAGTTTACAGTAAATGGCAGAACCCTTAGGAGTATTGACAGGCAGAGAGATCTGGGCGTACATGTTCACAGGTCACTGAAAGTGGCAACGCAGTGTGGATAAGTTAGTCAAGAAGGCATACAGCATGTTTGCCTTCATCGGTCGGGGCAGAGAATATAACAATTGCTAAGTCATGCTACAGCTGTACTGAACGTTCGTTCGGCCACACCAGGAACATTGCATGCAATTCTGGTCACCACACTATCAGAAGGACGTGGAGGCTTTGGAGAGGGTCTAGAAGAGGTTGTTGCCTGGTCTGGAGGGCATTAGCTATGAGGAGAGGTTGGATAAACTCGAATTGTTTTCACTGGAAAGGCGGAGGTGGAGGGGCGACATGATAGAGGTTTGCAAAGTTATAAGTGGCATGGACAGAGTGGATAGTCAGAAGCTTTTTCCCAGGGTAGAAGAGTCAGTTACTGGGGGACATAGGTTTAAGGTGAGAGGGGCAACGTTTAGACGGAATGTGCGAGGCAAGTTCTTTACACAGAGGGTGGTGAGTGACTGGAACTTGCTGCCAGTGTAGTTGGTGGAAGCAGGTACGATAGCAACGTTTAAGAGGCATCTTGACAAATACATGAATAGGATGGGAATAGAGGGATATGGTCCCTTGAAGTGCAGAAGGTATTAGTTTAGGCAGGCATCAAGATCAGCGCAGGTTTGGATGGCCGAATGGCCTGTTCCTGTGCTGTACTTTTCTTTGTCCTTTGTTCTTTGACACACTGAGTTCATTTTGCCCACAGTTACATACACCCTGTGAAGTGCAAAAGAGCCCAACCGTCCTCAAGAATATGTACAAACTGACAGAGAATACAGATTAATATTAACCGGAACACTGACCACTGTGCAGTGGTTAGCACCGCAGCCTCACAGCTCCAGGGACCCGGGTTCGATTCCGGGTACTGCCTGTGTGGAGTTTGCAAGTTCTCCCTGTGTCTGCGTGGGTTTTATCCGGGTGCTCCGGTTTCCTCCCACAAGCCAAAAAGACTTGCAGGTTGATAGGTAAATTGGCCATTATAAATTTTCACTAGTATAAGTAGGTGGTAGGGAAATAGAGGGACAGGTAGGGATGTTTGGAAGAAATATGGGATTCGTGTAGGATTAGTATAAATGGGTGGTTGATGTTTGGCACAGACTCGGTGGGCCGAAGGGCCTGTTTCAGTGCTGTATCTCGAATCTAACCTAAAAAAAATATCATTGCCCATACTCAGATACACCCTGTGAAGTGTAAAAGACCACCATTGTCCTCAGGAGCATTAGCACAGTGACAGACAGCTCAGATTAATATTAACTCACTCACTGACACACTTTGTCCATTCTGACCCACAGTCAGATACACCCTGTGAAGTCTGAAACACCCCCACTGTCCTCAGGACTATTAACACATTGGCAGAGAACACAAATTAATTACAACACCCTCACTGACACATTGCGTACATCATGACCAACAGTCAGATACACCCTGTGAAGTGAAAAACACCCCCACTGTCCTCGTCAATATTGACAAGACTGCATTAGTTGACAACGCTATCGGTAGGTGGCGCTGTTGTGGCACATGCGCAAATACAGCATGTGCCTCTAAAACGTCACAGGTTGCGACTGTAGCAGCTGCCAGGTCTAAAGATGGCGCTGCTCAAAGAATCACACAGAGGCAACCTAACAAACACGTGGCAGCATACAATGGCCGGAATGAGAGAGAGGAACGGGCCGGAGAGAGCAGCGCGGGGGGCCGGGGAGAGCAACGCGGAGGGCGGGGGCCGGGGAGCGTAGCGTTGGGGTGGGGGCGCCGGGGTGAGCTGATCGGGGGGGGGCCGGTGAGAGCAGCAGTGGCGCCGGCGGCGGCGGTGGCGGCGGTGAGGGTGAGAGCAGGGTGGTGGTAAGCGGTGGGGGTGGGAGGAGAGGCGGAAGAACGGTGGGGGAAGGAGGGGAAGAGCGGGGGGGAGGGAGCCGTGGGGGTAGGACGGGGGAGGGGGGAGGGGTGAGAAAGGGGAAGGGGAGGGGGAGGGGGAGGGAACGGAGGGAGGGGGTGAGGGCGCGAGGAGGAGTGTGGGAGCAGTGGAGCGGAGGAGGAGTGCGTTTTATAGTGCATGCGCCATGAACACAACAGCAAAAGACATACCGGCCGGTCCCCACACCCGGCGACACCAAGGTCTTTGGCCGCTCTCTCCCCGCATCCCTCTGTGGGCTTTTGCGTCCGGCTCTCTCCATACAGCCGTTTCCTCCAGCTGCGGATCCACAATCCAGTTGCTTTCTCCACTACTTCTCAACAGTACTTCAGGCATTGCAACTGTCTGTTCCCTGCCTTTTGCATGCTCCCTCTCCCCACCCCTCCCCCCTCTCCCTCTTCACCCACCCCTGACTCTCACTCTTCATCCACCCCTCTCTCCACCTCTTCACCCACCCCTCCATCCCCCTCTTCACACACCCCTCCCTCTAACCGCCTACCTCCACCCCTCCACCACAGTTGAATATCTGAAGTGCAGTTGCAAAGTTAGGGAAATAGCATCCAAAACAAAACCTCAACATTTCTGGGTTTAATTATTGTGAAGTTTTATTAAGTTCATCATGCATCCGAGGAACTGCTGTGCATGGATACATGAATGTTGTGTCGCCAGCATTCCCGTGAGACAGACAGGCCGAGTCTCTGCTATGCACAGCTAAAGAGATTGCTCCTGGAGAGCCATGTGGTGAATGAACGCTTGGCTCTCTATTCCATTACTGTATTGTCCATGTGAAGAAGGCAACGTCACAAGAGTCTGAGCTCAGTCTATTCTTGGTGAATGTTCCCCAAGCGCATCCCAACTTCATCCATAAATACAATGTTCCTTTCCACATCGTGACAAGCTCCGCAGCATGATCCAGTTGTCTTCGTTGCTTGAATGCTGACCTTAAGTCTCAAGATTTGTTTTCTCGACGGCATGTTTTACATGAAAAGAAATAAAGCAAGTCAGTGTCAGAGCTTGCCTCCCTCCATCCACTGAAATTACTGTTGTGCGTACCTTTTTTAAGTTCTGCAGTGAAGGCACCAATTGATAACGTCGCCAATGAAGCACTTATTACCCTCCTCAGATGCAGGAATCAGCACATCCTTGCGTCCTCTCCTGCACTGCCTCGTTTGCTTGAATGCCGTCCTTAAGTCTCAAGGATTGTTTTCTCAAGGGCACGTTTTACATGAAAAGAAATAAGGAAAGAACAGGAGAGTCAGAGCTTCCGTCCTCCAATGAAATTACCGTTGAGCATGCCTCACAGCTCCAGGGACCCGGGTTCGATTCCGGGTACTGCCTGTGTGGAGTTTGCAAGTTCTCCCTGTGTCTGCGTGGGTTTTCTCCGGGTGCTTCGGTTTCCTCCCACAAGCCAAAAGACTTGCAGGTTGATAGGTAAATTGGCCATTATAAATTGTCCCTAGTATAGGTAGGTGATAGGGAAATATAGGGACAGGTGGGGATGTTTGGTAGGAATATGGGATTAGTGTAGGATTAGTATAAATGGATGGTTGATGTTCAGCACAGACTCGGTGGGCCGAAGGGCCTGTTTCAGTGCTGTATCTCTAATGTAAAAAAATTGTATTGCTTTATGTTCTGCAGTATAGGCATATACTGATAACACCGCCAATGAATCACTTAATACCCACCTCAGCTGTAGGAGTCAGGATGATGTAACTGATGGTATCTCGTGATGGTTCAATGCTGCTCTCAGGGAAAACATGAATGATGTGAGGGTGTTGGAAAAAGAGGCACATTTCTTTTGAACTATGAACATAAAACAGGCCATTTAGCCCAGCTGTTCCCTGCTAGTATTTATGCTACTGCTGCGCCTTTCCATATGCTCCCATTTAATCCTGCCTACCACTATCGACATCACCTTCCATTTCTTTCACTCTGACCTACCTTAGCCTTAAAGCAACATTGAGGATGGAGAACGGTGTGGCTGCACTCCCACCTCACCAGTTGAGTACGCAGCAAGAGCATTCACATTCGTGCTACCACTGGACATGGCATGCTTGTTTCTTTTAGTGCTCAGTCTCTTCTTATTGAATGTTCCCCAAGTGTCTGACCCCTTTGGACGCCCTCTCTGTTTGACAGGCAGCAGCCGGCAATTGCGGAGTCTCACAAGGCTCTGCATGGTTGTTTCAAGGGCGGATGGGGAAACAGGTGGCTGTGTGTCCATGTGCACTGCTCTGATGGGTGCAGGAACAGGTGGCTGTGTGTCCATGTGCACTGCTGTGATGGATGCAGCTGGGAGATGCTTCCTGATCGCATTGATCTCATTGATGTCTTTATCCACAATGGCTGATCTCACGCGGCAGGCGCTGGATCCCATGAAATTGACAAAGCCACCCACAATCTCGTCCAGCATCTGAGCCGTCTCATTCCTCACCATGACATAGAACACAGCCCTGCCCCTATCAGCATTGTCCTGCATCATCAACTGGTACAGAGGGTAGCCGCATTTGTTCACTTTGTACATTCCGTCCATGATCAGCAGTTCAGGAAAGGCCTGCATATGTGCCTTCATGGCTTGTGTCATGAAGGCAATATAGAGGATGTTGCTTCCCTGCAGGCCAACCCGCACTGCAGCCCCGTCCTGCTGAATCTTCTCCAGCGTATCACACAGCGCATCCATGCTGTCATCCCCTGCTTTGAGCCGGGATTTGACATTTCTAATGTCACGAAGGGTCACGGTCTTATTGAATGAACGCTCGATAAAATCCTTCAGCTGTTTGGTCCCAGCCTGCAGCTTGACCAACTCTTCTACCTTCTGCCTTTCATCGCGGTTCAGTTGTCGTCTCGTTGCATAGAAGCGTAAACATTGTAGATGCAAAACATCAATTCACAGGGATCCGTGCTGGGACCACTGTTGTTTGTGATATACATAAATGATTTGGAGGAAAGTATAGGTGGTCTGATTAGCAAGTTTGCAGATGACACTAAGATTTGTGGAGTAGCAGATACTGAAGGCGACTGTCAGAGAATACAGCAGAATATAGATAGACTGGAGAGTTGGGCAGAAAAATGGCAGATGGAGTTCAATCAGGGCAAATGCGAGGTGATGCATTTTGGAACATCCAATTCAAGAGTGAACTACACAGTAAATGGAAAAGTCCTGGGGAAAATTGATGTCCAGAGAGATTTGGGTGTTCAGGTCCATTGTTCCCTGAACGTGGCAACGCAGGTCAATCGAGTGGTCAAGAAGGCATACGGCATGCTTTCCTTCATCGGACGGGGTATTGAGCACAAGAGTTGGCAGGTCATGTTACAGTTGTATAGGACTTTGGTTCGGCCACATTCGGAATACTGCGTGCAGTTCTGGTCGCTACATTACCAAAAGGATGTGGATGCTTTGGAGAGGGTGCAGAGGAGATTCACCAGGATGTTGCCTGGTATGGAGGGCGCTAGCTATGAAGAGAGGTTGAGTAGATTAGGATGATTTTCATTCGAAAGACGGAGTTTGAGGGGGGACCTGATTGAGGTGTACAAAATCTATCTTTCCAGATGAAGCAACGATTTGGTTGTACTTCCTTCAATTTAAAATACTGTAATGACCAAGGTGGGAGTAATGCCCTGTTAATTCAGTCCAACTACTCCGCAGGTCACAGCACATTAGTCAAGATTCCCACCTACCAGAAAAATAGCCAAATTAAATACTTTATTTATCCATGTGAATAAAGCATGCCGAACCAGATTCTTTGAACAAAAACGCAATTAACTATTTATTAATAAATTAAATCTTAAATAATGATTAGGTAATTCTATATATAAAACTATTTTATAACTTCTTATTATTCCTAACCCTTATGCAGACACACATACATTGAAACACTGGTTAACCGGGGAAAAAGGCTTTTATCTTTACAACTGTTTCTATGGAATAATAAAATAACCGGGTCATAATGTTCTTGTCGGATAATTCCGAGTTGGTGAGGTGTCCCAGATTCGAATAGTGGGATGCCATTCAAACTCTCCCAAGCACGGTTGACAAACAGTTTGTGAGGTGTCGGCGTTCAAGGCAATTCTTTTGCAGCAGGTGTCACACAGATCTTTCAGCAAATGGTGTAACAACAGATCTACTTGGATTTTGAAGTACCCATCTTGCAATAGAAGCATTCAGAATCTCCCAAAATGCAAGAGGCAACAGGAGTCACTCTTGATGCAGCGATTGTTCAGAGACTGGAGGCAATTAAAATTTCCACCTTTAACAATGCAGGGTTTCTTTTCTGCCAAGCAGCCTTGCTCCACAGAGTGTAGCGACACCTCTTTTCCTGGGTCTTTTACCTCTTCAGGGGTCTTTTCCTATCTCCAGGCAGACCACAGCTACACCTCAAATGTAGGAAGTCTTTTCCAGAAGAGAAGCAAATCTTTTGTGTGTTTTTTTTTTTGCAGTGAATAGCTCTATTCTCGGCAAACACAGGTCCCAAACAGCTCACTGCAATGCTGCTCAGCTCACCGATCTCTCACAGTGAAAAGTGGAACTAAAACCCTGAAAATAACTCATGTAATAGTCATAAATCCTCCTGTCATTTCATTGTTGAGCTGCTTGGAAACAGGTGCCTTGAAGTCTGCATTCATCTCAAAAACCAAGTTTCAGCATTCAATGTTCATGGCTATCCTTTTTTTCTCATTTTTTAAAGCACACAGAATTCCTAGCTTTCAATACAAAAAGAAACAAATCTCTTTTGACAACACTGTGATTGCTGCTTGACATCGAGCTTCCTAATTCTTCCAATTTCAATTCACCACCCTGCTCTCACGCCCACATTTCTGTTCCTGGCCTGCTCCAGTGTTCCAATGAAGCTCAATACAAACTCGAAGTTTCTGTTCTTCGGATGAGGCATTCTATAGTCCTCTGGACTCATCATAGAGTTCAACAATTTCAGCGCCTGACTGACATTAGATTTTATTTTATCTTTTCAATTTTTTTTTTACTTTATTGTGTTTTTAACCATGTGCCTGTTTTTGGTGCTTTTGCGTTCGCACAGAGCTTTTCATTACTCTGCCATTAACACTGTCTCTGAACTAATGCTTTCTTTTATACTACAACCATTAACACTCCCTTTACCTTTTATTCCCTGGCATTTCTGTTCTTTAATAAATCTGAAATTAAAAGCTTGTCTAATGGCGACCGTGAAACCATAGTTGATTGTTGTAAAAACCCATCTGATTCAAGAATGTCCTTTAGGAAAGAAAACCTGCCGTCCTTACCCGGTTTGGCCGACATGAGACTCCAGACCATAGCAATGCTGGTGACTCAAAAGATGCTCTCCGAAATGGCCTAACAATCTACTCAGTTGTATCAAACAACTATGAAGTCTAAGGTAAGGAGCGAATCCAAACGAACCACTCACTTGAAAGACAGCCCTGTCGACCTGCAATGTACTCCATACTAACATTTGGGAGCTTGTGCCAAAATTAGAAGAGATGTTCCACAGATTAATCAAGCAACATCCAGACATAATTATGCTTACGGATTCATACATTCCAGGCAATGCCGCAGACACCACCATCACCATCCCTGGGTATGTCCTGTCCCACTGGAAGAACAGGCTCAGCAGAGGTGGTGAAATACTGATATACAGTAAGGCCGAAGTATGCTTGGGAGCCCTCAGCGTTGTGTCTAGACCCCATGAGGTCTCATGGCATCAGATCAAACATGGGCAAGAAAACTTCCCTGCTGATTAGCAGCTACCACCTCCCACACCAACGCCCCCACCCCTTAGCTGATGAATCGGTGATTGTCCATTTTGAAATCCAATTGTAAGAAGCACTGTGGGCAGCAAGGGCACAACATGTACTATGGCTGGTAGATTTCAATGTCCATCACCAAGTGCGGCTCGGTAGCACCAGTACTGGCTGAGTCCTAAAGGACACAACTTCTAGACTGGGTCTCTGGCAGATGGTAAGGGAACCAACCAGAGGGAAAAACCTACTTGACCTCGTCCTCTCCGACCTACCTGTTGTGATGCATCTGTCACTAGCAGTATTGGTAGGAGTGACCACCACACAGTCCTTGTGGAGATGAAGTCCTTCGCCAGAATTGTGCAGTGTAGCACTGGCACCATGCTAAATGGTACAGATTTCGAACAGATGTGCAACTCAAAACGGGGCATCCATGAGGCTATATGGGCCATCAGCAGCCGGGGAATTGTAGTCAACCACAATGTGAATCTTCACGGCCCGGAATATCCGCCACTATACTATTACCATCAAGCCGGGACACCAACTCTGGTTCAGTGAGAATGCAGGAGGGCATCACAGGAGCAGCACCAGGAATACCTCAAAATACGGCGTGAGCCTGATAAAGCTACAACACAGGACTACTTGCAAGACCAACAGCGGAAGCAGCAAGTGATAGAGGGAGCTAAACAATTCCACAGCCAACAGATTTTCTCCCAATCCTATGCCTTCTGCATTCATATTTCCAGCCCTCCTGCCTCTTAGGACATCACCAACAGGCTTGAGAAAAGCAGTCCGTAGAATCAGGTATGTTTCCCACCCATGACACACCAGAAAAACTAACTTGTAGCGAAAAGAGGTAAGTCTTTTGGTCGATTAACTCCATTTGTGTTCCACTGTTCAGAGAAAACTTCTCCTCCTCCCTCCGCGCCACCGTCTCCCCCCGTCTCCATCCCCCCTCACCCCCACCGAATGACGCTTTTCAGACTCTCTTCGTAAACCTCCACGCTAACAGTTAAACGTCATTCTTCATGCTTTCCACACTCGCTTGACTGGATGAGTGCAGCTCCAAAAACATTGAAGAAGCCTTGCAGTCTTGTCACATCCAGTCATCAATAAACAAATAAGTTACTAACAGACGGAGGAGGCTCCACAAATATTCCCATCCTCAATGATGGGGGAGCCCAGCATATTAGTGCAAAAAACAAGGCCGAAGCATTTACATCCATCTTCAGCCAGAACTGCCATTCGGGTTATACATCTCGACCTCCCTCTGAGGTTCCCAGCATCCCCAGCTGTGCCAGTACAGTTACAACACTGACATGCAGCTACCAATGTGGAAATTTGCCCTGGTATATCCCGTAGACTAAAAGGTCAAATCTAAACTGGCCAATTACTGGCCTATCAGTCTATTTTCGATCATCAGAAAAGTGATGACGGGGATCATCGACAGTGCTATCAAGTGGCACTGGCTCAGTAATAAGGTGCCAATGCTCAGTTTGGGTTCCGCCAGGGCCACTCAGTCCCTGACGACATTACAGCGTTGGTCCAAACATGGACAACAGAGCTGAACTCCAGAGATGACATGAAAGTGACTGCTCTTGGCATCAAGGCAGCATTTGAATAAGTATAGCATCAAGGATCAAGAGCAAAACTGGAGTCAATAGGAATCAGAGGGAAAACTCTCTGCTGGTTGGAGTCATACCTAACGCAGAGGAAGATGGTTGTGGTTATTGGAGGTCAATCATCTGAGCTCTGGGACTTCACTGCAGGAGTTCATAAGGGTCGTACCCTAGGCCCAAGCATTTTCAGCTGCTTCATCAATGATCTTCCCTCCATTATAAGGTCAGAAGTGTGGATATTTGCTGATGTTTACACAATGTTCAGCACCATTTGTGACTATTCATATACAGAAACTGCCTGTGTCCAGATGCAGCAAGACCTGGACAACATCCAGCCTTGGGTTAATAAGTAGCAAGTAACATTCACACCACACAAGTGCCAGGCAATGAGTATCTCAAACAAGAGAGAATCTAACCATCTCCTCTTGATGATCAATGGCATTAGTCTCGTTGAATTCCCACACCATCCACATCCAGGAGGCTACCATTGACCAGCAGCTGAACGGGACCAGCCACATAAACACTTTATCTACAAGAGGAGGTCAGAGGCTAGGAATGCTGCCGCAAACAACTCATACCTGACTCCCCAAAGACTGTCCACCATCTCCAAGGCACAAGTCAGAAGTGCGATGGAATACTCTTCACCTACGATGGGTGCAGCTCCAACTACACTCAAGAAGCTCGGCACCATCCAGGACAAAGCAGCCCACTTGATTGGCACCAGATCCAACACCTTCAACATTCAATCCCTCCATCACAGACACACAATGGCTGCAGTGTGTACCATCTACAAGATGCACTGTAGCAACATGCCATAGCTCCTCAGACAGCACCTTCCAAAGCCACTACCTCTGCTACCTGGAGGGACAATGGTAGCAGATGCATGGGAACACCACCACCTGCACATTGGCCTCCGAGCCACACAACATCCTGACTTGGAACAATGCTGTCGTTCCTTCTATGTCGCCTGGTTAAAATCCTGGCACTCCCTTGCTGACAGCACTGTGGGTGTACCTACTCCCCAAGGACTGCAGCAGTTAAAGAAGGCAGCTCACTGCCATCTTCTCAAGGGCCATTAGGATAGACAATGAATGTTGTGTCAAACAAAGAACAAAAGAACAAAGAAAATTACAGCACAGGAACAGGCCCTTCGGCCCTCCAAGCCTGCGCCGATCCAGATACTCTATCTAAACATGTGGCCTATTTTCTAAGGATCTGTACCTCTTTACTTCCTGCCCATTTATGTATCTGTCCAGATACATCTTAAAAGACGCTATCGTGCCCGCGTCTACTGCCTCCGCTGGCAACGCATTCCAGGCACATACCACCCTCTGCGTAAAGAACTTTCCACGCATATCCCCCCTAAACTTTTCCCCTCTCACTTTGAACTCGTGACCTGTAGTAATTGAATCCCCCACTCTGGGAAAAAGCTACTCGCTATCGCCAGCAGTGACCACATTCCATGACTGAATAATGAAATATATCTCTCTTGCCCTCCATCCTATCACACGATTTCCTTTCGTTTCTTTTTCCCCGTCCTTTTCACTTTACAAATCTATTTCATTGCTAACCATTTTCAGTTCTGATGAAAGGTCACAGACCTGAAATGCTAACTCTGTTTCCACAGATGCTGTCAGATTTGCTGAGTATTTCCAGCACTTTCTGTTTTTTTTATAGTCAGTATTTATGGGTCATCTGAGTATCACATTATTAACAGAGGTCCCAGGAAATGACAGTTTTGGCAGGGAGAGCGTCATATCTCACCTTTTATACAGTATTCTCTTAAGTGTCTGAGAAATTCTGAGGAGATCTTGCCTGTGTAACATAGCTTATACAGGTCCTTTGCTGAGTATCTTTGATGACTGCAAGTTCCTTGGTTAGTGTTACCATTTTCAGTATGTTCATGAGTAAGTGCCACTGTTAACAAGATTGATCAGCTCCTCGCAAATACAAGAGATTAACCTTCACCATACTGTGTGTGTGCTTCAAGTTTCTCTGATAATCGGTTGCTGCAAATGCTCATACTGAATTGTCAGTCTGTGATATCTGCAAAACACACCTCAGACTCGGAGGGCGTAGTTTCAGTGCGGGAAGAAAAAAACTTACCTCGGAGATTCTCGGAGCAGACTCGGAGGGCGGGGTTCCATCTGGTCGGTCTACAAAACTAACCTCGGAGATTCACGGAGCAGACTCAGAGGGCGGAGTTCCAGCTGGTCAGTCTGAAAAACTTACCTCGGGGATTCTCGAAGCAGACTCGGAGGGTGCAGTTCCAGAGCGGTAAGTATAAAAAACTTACCTCGTGGATTCTCGAGCAGGCTCGGAGGGCGGAGTTCCAGACCGGTAAGTATAAAAAACGTACCTCGGGGATTCTCGAGCAGACTCGGAGGGCGGACGTCCAGAGTGGTAAGTATAAAAAACTTACACGGGGCTTCTCGGAGAAGACTCGGAGGGTGGAGCTCCAGAGCGGGAAGTATGAAAAACCTACCTCGGGGATTCTCGGAGCAGACTCGGAGGGCGAAGTTCCACAGTGGTAAGTATAAAAAACTTACCTCGGCGATTCTCGGAGCAGACTCGGAGAGCGGAGTTAACCTCGGGGATTCTCGGAGCAGACTTGGAGGGTGGATTTCCAGAGCGGTAAGTATAAAAAACTTACCTCAGTGATTCTCAAAGCCGGCTCGGAGGGCGGAGTTCCAGACTGGTAAGTATAAAAACCTTCCCTCGGGGATTCTCGGAGCAGCATCGGAGGCCGGAGTTCCAGAGCGGTAAGTATAAAAAAATTACCTCAGTGATTCTCAGAGCAGACTCAGAGCGCGGAGTTCCAGAGTAGTAAGTATAAAAAACTTACCTCGGGGATTCTCGGAGCAGACTCAGAAGGGGGAGGTCCAGGGTAGTAAGCATAAAAAACTTACCACGGGGATTCTCGGAGCAGACTCAGAGGGCAGAGCTCCAGAGTGGTAAGTAAAAAAACCTACCTCGGGGATTCTCGGAGCAGGCTCGGAGGACGGAGTTCCAGACCGGTAAGTATAAAAAGCCTACCTAGGAGATTCTCGGGGCAGATTCGGAGGGCGGGGTTCCATCTGGTCGGTCTAAAAAACGGACCTCGGAGATTCTCGGTGCAGACTCGGATGGCAGATTTCCAGAGCAGTAAGTATAAAAAACGAAACTCGGGGATTCTCGCAGCAGACTCATAGGGCGCAGTTCCGGAGTGGTAAGTATAAAAAACTTACCTCGGGGATTCTCGGAGCAGATTCAGAGGGCGGAGTACCAGAGTGGAAAGTATAAAAAAATTACCACGGGGATTGTCGGAGCAGAAGCGTAGGGTGGAGTTCCAGAGCGGGAAGTATAAAAAACTTACCTCGTGGATTCTCAGAGCAGACTCGGAGGGCGGAGCTCCAGAGTGGTAAGTATAAAAAACTTCCCTCGGGGATTCTCGGAGCAGACTCGGAAGGCGGAGTTCGAGAGCGGGAAGTTTAAAAAACTTATCTCGGAAATTCGCAGAGCAGACTCGGAGGGCGGAGTTCGAGAGCGGGAAGTTTAAAAAACTTACCTCAGGGAATATCGGAGCAGACTCGGATGGCGGAGTTCCAGACTGGTTAGTATAAAAACCTTCCCTCGGGGATTCTCGGAGCAGACTCGGAAGGCGGAGTTCCAGAGCGGTAAGTATAAAAATCTTACCTCAGTGATTCTCAGAGCAGACTCGGAATGCGGAGTGCCAGTGCGGTAAGTATAAAAAACCTACCTCGGGGATTCTCGGTGCAGACTCGGAGGGTGGAGTTCCAGTGTGAGAAGTATAAAAAACTTACCTCGGGGATTCTTGGAGCTGATTCGGAGGGCGGATTTCCAGAGCGGTAAGTATACAAAACTTACCTCGGGGATTCACGAGCAGACTCGGAGGGCAGAGTTCCAGAGTAGTAAGTATAAAAAACTTATCTCGGGGATTCTCGAGCAGACTCGGAGGACGGAGTACCAGAGTGGGAAGTATAAAAAACTTACCTCTGGGATTCTCGCAGCAGGCTCGGAGGGTGGAGGGCCATCTGGTCATCTACAAAACTTACCTCGGAGATTTTAGGAGCAGACTCGGAGGGCGGAGTTCCTTCTGGCCACTCTAAAAAACTGACCTCAGGGATTCTCGGAGCAGACGCGGAGGGCGGCATTCCAGACTGGTAAGTATAAAAAATTTACCTGGGAGATTCTCGGAGCAGACTCGGAGGGCGGAGTTCCAGAGCGGTAAGCATAAAAGATTTACCTCGGAGATTCTCGGAGCAGACTCGGAGGGCGGAGTTCCAGCTGGTCGGTCTAAAAAACTAACCTCGGAGATTCACGGAGCAGACTCAGAGGGCGGAGTTCCATCTGGTCGGTCTAAAAAACTAACCTCGGAGGTTCATGGAGCAGACTCAGAGGGCGGATATCCAGCTGGTCAGTCTGAAAAACTTACCTCTGGGATTCTCGGAACAGACTCGGAGGGCGGAATTCCAGAGCGGTAAGTATAAAATACTGACCTCGGGGATTCTCGGAGCAGAGTCGGAACACGGAGTTCCAGAGCAGTAATTATGATAACGTACCTCGGGGATTCTCGGAGCAGACTCGGAGGGCGGGGTTCCAGAGCGGTAAGGATAAAAAATTTACCTCAGGGATTCTCAGAGCAGACTCGGAGGGTGCTGTTCCAGCGCGGTAAGTATAAAAAACTTAATGCGGAAATTCGCGGAGCAGACTCGGAGGGTGGAGTTCCAGGGCGGTAAGTATACAAAGCGTGCCTCGGGGATTCTCGAGCAGCCTCGGAGGGCGGAGTTCCAGAGCGGTAAGTATAGAAAACTTACCGAGGGGATTCTCGAGCAGAATCGGAGGGCAGAGCTCCAGAGCGGTAAGCATAAAAAACGTACCTCGGGGATTCTCGAGCAGACTCGGAGGGTGGACTTCCAGAGTGGTAAGTATAAAAAACCTACATCGGGGATTCTCGGAGCAGACTCAGAGTACGGAGTTCCAGAGTGGGAATTATTAAAAACTTACCGATGGGATTTTCGGAGCAGTCACGGAGGGTGGTGTGCCAGAGCGGGAAGTATAAAAAACATACACGGGGCTTATCGGAGAAGATTCGGAGGGTGGAGTTCCAGAGCGGGAAGTACAGAAAACTTACCTCGAGGGATTCTTGGAGCAGACTCGGAGGGCGGAGCTCCAGAGCGGTTAGTATACAAAACTTACCTCAGGGATTCTCGGAGCAGACTGGGAGGGCGCCGTTCCGGTGCGGTAAGTATAAAAAACTTACCTCGGGGATTCTCGGAGCAGAATCGGAGGGCGGAGCTCCAGAGCGGCAAGTGTAAAAAACTGACCTCGGGGATTCTCGGAGCAGACTCGGATGGCGGATTTCCAGAGCAGTAAGTATACAAAACGTATCTCGGGGATTCTCGGAGCAGACTGGGAGGGCGCAGTTCCGGAGCGGTAAGTATAAAAAACTTACCGAGGGGATTCTCGGAGCAGATTCTGAGGGCGGAATACCAGAGTGGGAGGTAAAAAAAAATTACCTCGGGGATTCTCGGAGCAGACGCGGAGGGTGGAGCTCCACAGCGGGAAGTATAAAAAACTTACCTCGTGGATTCTCGGAGCAGACACGGAGGGCGGAGCTCCAGAGCGGTAAGTATAAAAAACGTACTTCGGGGATTCTCGGAGCAGACTCGGAGGGCGGAGTTCCAGAGCAGTAAGTATAAAAAACATACCTCGGGGATTCTCGGAGCAGACTCGGAGAGCGGAGTTAACCTCGGGGATTCTCGGAGCAGACTTGGAGGGTTTAGTACCAGAGTGGCAATGAGGAAAAACTTACCTCCGAGATTCTTGGAGGACTGGGTTCCATCTGGTCAGTCTAAAAAACTTACCTCAGGGATTCTCGGAGCATACTCGGAGGACGGAGTTCCAGACCGGTAAGTATAAAAAACCCACCGAGGAGATTCTCGGGGCAGATTCGGAGGGCGGGGTTCCATCTGGTCGGTCTAAAAAACAGACCTCGGGGATTCTCGGAGCAGACTCGGTTGGCGGATTTACAGAGCAGTAAGTCTCAAAAACGTATCTCGGGGATTCTCGGAGCAGACTGGGAGGGCGCAGTTCCGGAGCGGTAAATATAAAAAAATTACCTCGGGGATTCTCGGAGCAGATTCAGAGGGCGGATTACCAGATTGGGAGGTGTAAAAAAATTACCTCGGGGATTCTCAGAGCAGAGGCGTAGGGTGGAGTTCCAGAGCGGGAAGTATAAAAAACTTACCTCGTGGATTCTCGGAGCAGACTCGGAGGGCGGAGCTCCAGAGCTGTAAGTACTAAAAACGTACCTCGGGGATTCTCGGAGCAGACTCGGAGGGTGGAGTTCCCGAGCAGTAAGTATAAAAAACATACATCGGGAATTCTCAGAGCAGATTCGGCAGGGTGGTGTTCCAGAGCGGTAAGTATAAAAAAATTATCTCGGAAATTCGCGGAGCAGACTCGGAGGGCGGAGTTCCAGAGCGGGAAGTATAAAGAACCTAGCACGGAGAATCTCAGAGCAGACTCGGAGGGTGGAGTTCCAGAGCGGGAAGTATAAAAAACTTACCTCAGGGAATCTCGGAGCAGACTCGGAGGGCGGAGTTCCAGAGCGGTAAGTATAAAAAACTTACCTCAGTGATTCTCAGAGCAGATTCGGAGGGCGGAGTTCCAGAACGGCAAGTATAACAAACTTACCTCGGGGATTCTCGGAGCAGTCTCGGAGGGCGGAGCTCCTGAGCGGAAAGTTTAAAAAACTTACCACGGGGAATCTCGGAGCAGACTCGGAGGGTGGAGTTCCAGTGCGGGAAGTATAAAAAACTTACCTCAGGGATTCTCGGAGCAGACTCGGAGGGTGGAGTTCCAGACCGGTAAGTATTATAAACTTACATCTGAGATTCTCGGAGCAGACTCGGAGGGCGGAGATCCAGACCGGTAAGGATAATAAACTTACCTCTGAGATTCTCAGAGCTGACTTGGAGGGCGGGGATCCATCTGGTCGGTCTAAATAACTGTCCTCGGGGATTCTCGGAGCAGACTGCGTGGGCGGATTTCCAGAGCAGTACGTATAAAAAATTATCTAGGGGATTCTCGGAGCAGACTCGGAGGGCGGAGTACCAGAGTGGGAAGTATAAAAAAATTACCTCGGGGATTCTCGGAGCAGAATCGGAGGGCGGAGCTACAGAACGGTAAGTATAAAAACCTTACCTCGGGGATTCTCGGACCAGACTCGGAGGGCGGAGGTCCAGAGCGGTAAGTATAAAAAACGTACCTCGGGTATTCTCGGAGCTGACTTGGAGAGCGGAGTTAACGTCGGGGATTCTCGGAGACGACTCGGAGGGTGGCGTTCCAGAGCGCTAAGTATAAGGAACTTACCACGGGATTTCTCAGAGCAGATTCGGAGGGTGGAGTTCCAGGGCGGTAAGTATAAAAAACTTAACTCGGAAATTTGCGGAGCAGTCTCGGAGGGCGGAGTTCCTGAGCGGGAAGTTTAAAAAACTTACCACGGGGAATCTCTGAGCAGACTCGGAGGGTGGAGGTCCAGAGCGGGAAGTATAAAAATCTTACCTCAGGGATTGTCAGAGCAGACTCGTCGGGCAGAGTTCCAATGCGATAATTATAAAAAACGTAACTCAGTTATTCTCAAAGCAGACTCGCAAGGTGGAGTTCCAGACTGGTTAGTATAAAAACCTTCCCTCGGGGATTCTCGTAGCAGACTCGGAGGGCGCAGTTCCAGAGCGGCAAGTATAAAAAACGTACCTCGGGGATACTCGGAGCTTACTCGGAGGGCGGAATTCCAGAGAGGGAAGTATAAAAATCTTCCCTCGGGGATTCTCGGAGCAGACTCGGAGGGTGGAGTTCCAGTGCGGGAAGTATAAAAAATTTGCCTCGGGAATTCTTGGAGCAGATTCGGAGGGCAGAGTTCCCCAGCGATAAGTATAAAAAACCTACCTCCGGATTTTCGGAGCAGACTCGGAGGGCGGCATTCCAGACTGGTAATTATCAAAAACTTACCTTGGAGATTCTGGAGCAGACTCGGAGGGCGGAGTTGCACAGCGGTAAGTATAAAAAACTTACCTCGGGGATTTTCGGAGCAGACTCGGAGTGCGGACTTCCAGAGCAGTGAGTATAAAAAACTTACCTCGGGGTTTCTCGGAGCAGACTCGGAGGGTGGAGTTCCAGTGCGTGAAGTATAAAAAACGTACCTCGGGGATTCTCGAACAGACTCGGAGGGCGGAGTTCCAGAGCGGTAAGTATAAAAAACCTACCTCGGGGAGTCTCGATGCAGACTCGGAGGGCAGAGTTCCAGAGCGGTATGTATAAAATACTTACCACGGGAATTCTCGGAGCAGACTCGGAGGGCGCAGTTCTGGAGCGGTAGGTATAACAAACCTACCTCGGGGATTCTCGGAGCAGACTCGGAGGGCGGAGTTCCAGAGCGGGAATGAGAAAAAACGTATCTCGGAGATTCCGGGAGCAGACTCGGAGGGCAGAGTTAAAGTCCAGTAAGTATAAAAAACGTACCTCGGGGATTCTCGGAGCAGACTCGGAGGGTGGAGATCCAGAGCAATGTGTTTAAAAAACTTACCACGGGGACTCTCGTAGAAGACTCAGAGGGCGGAGTTCCAGAGCGCTGAGTATAAAAAACTTACCTCGTGGATTCTCGGAGCAGACCCAGAGGGCGGAGTTCCAGACCAGTAAGAAAAAGAAACTTACCTCAGTGATTCTCAAAACAGAGTCGGAGGGCAGAGTTCCTGACCGGTAAGTCTAAAAATCTTACCTCAGGGATTCTGGGAGCAGACTTGGAGTATGGAGTTCCAGAGCGGTAAGTATAAAAAAACTTACCTCGGCGATTCTCGGAGCAGACTCGGAGAGCAGAGTTAATCTCGGGGATTCTCGGAGCAGACTCGGAGGTCGGAGTTCCAGAGCAGTAAGTATAAAAAACTTACCTCGGAAATTCGCGGAGCAGACTCGGAGGGCGGAGTTCTGGAGCGGGAAGTATAAAACACTTACCACGGGGAATCTCGGAGCAGCATCGGAGGGTGGAGTTCCAGAGCGGGAAGTATAAAAAACTTACCTCAGTGATTCTCAAAGCAGGCTCGGAGGGCGGAGCTCCAGCCTGGTAAGTATAAAAACCTTCCGTCGGGGATTCTCGGAGCAGTCTCAGAGGGCGGAGTTCCAGAGTAGTAAGTATAAAAAACTTACCTCGGTGATTCTCGGAGCAGACACGGAGGGCATGCTCCAGAGTGGTAGGTATAAAAAGCTTACCTCGGAGATTCTCGGAGCAGACTCGGAGGGCCGAGCTCCAGAGCGGTAAGTATAAAAAACTTACCTCGGGGATTCTCGGAGCAGACTCGGAGGGTGGAGGTCCAGATTGGTAATGTGAAAAAATTTACCTCAGAGATTCTCGGAGCAGACTCGGAGGGCTTGGTTCAATCTGGTCAGTCTAAAAAACTTACCTCGGGGATTCTCGGAGCAGACTCGGAGGGCGGGGATCCATCTGGTCGGTCTAAATAACTGTCCTCGGGGATTCTCGGAGCAGACTCTGAGGGCAGATTTCCAGAGCAGTACGTATAAAAAACTTATCTCAGGGATTCTCGGAGCAGACTCGGAGGGCGGAGTACCAGAGTGGGAAGTATAAAGAAATTACCTTGGGAATTCTCGGAGCAGACACGGAGGGTGGAGTTCCAGAGCGGGAAGTATAAAAGACTTGCACGGGGAATCTCGGAGCAGACTCGGAGGGTGGAGTTCCAGAGCAGGAAGTATAAAAAACTTATCTTGGGGATTCTCGGAGCAGACTCGGATGGCGGAGTAACAGAGTGGGAAGTATAACAAAATTACCTCGGGGATTCTCGGAGCAGACTCGGAGGGTGGAGTTCCAGTGCGGGAAGTATAAAAAACTCACCTCGGGGATTCTTGGAGAAGAATCGGAGGGCGGAGCTACAGAACGGTAAGTATAAAAAACTTACCGCCGGGATTCTCGGAGCAGACTCGGAGGGCGCAGTTCCGGAGCGGTAATTATAAATAACTTACCTCGAGGAATCTCGGAGCAGACTCGGAGGGCGGTGTTCCAGATAAGTAATTTTAAAAAATGCTACCTCGGTGATTCTCAGAGCAGATTTGGCGGGCAGAGTTCCAGACCAGTTAGTATAAAATACTTTCCTCGGTGCCTCTCGTAGTAGACTCGGAGTGCGGAGTTCCAGACCAGTAAGTATAAAAACCATACCTCGGAGATTCCCGGAGCAGACTCGGAGGGCGGAGTTCCAGAGCGGCAAGTATAAAAAACCTACTTCGGGGATTCTGGGAGCAGACTCGGAGGGCGGAGATCCAGAGCGGTAATGTGAAAAAACTAATCTCGGGGATTCTCGGAGCAGATTCGGAGGGCGGAGTTCCAGACCAGTAAGTATAAAAAACTTACCTTGCGGATTCTCGGAGAAGACCCGGAGGGTGGCTTCCAGACCAGTAAGTTCAAAACACTTACCTCGGGGATTCTCAGAGCATACTCGAAGGGCGGGGCTCCAGAGTGTAATGAGAAAAAACGTACCTCGGGGATTCTTGGAGAAGACTCGGAGGATGGATTCCAGACCAGTAAGTATAAAAAACTTAATTAGGGGATTCTCGGTGAAGACTCGGAGGGCGGAGTTCGATATGGTCCGTCTAAAAAACGTACCTTGTGGATTCTCGGTGCAGACTCAGAGGGCAGAATTCCTGACCGGTAAGTTTAAAAATCTTACCTCAGGGATTCTGGGAGCAGACTTGGAGGATGGAGTTCCAGAGCGGTAAGTATAAAAAAACTTACCTCGGCGATTCTCGGAGCAGACTCGGAGAGCAGAGTTAATCTCGGGGATTCTCGGAGCAGACTCGGAGGTCGGAGTTCCAGAGCAGTAAGTATAAAAAACTTACCTCGGAAATTCGCGGAGCAGACTCGGAGGGCGGAGTTCTGGAGCGGGAAGTATAAAACACTTACCACGGGGAATCTCGGAGCAGCATCGGAGGGTGGAGTTCCAGAGCGGGAAGTATAAAAAACTTACCTCAGTGATTCTCAAAGCAGGCTCGGAGGGCGGAGCTCCAGCCTGGTAAGTATAAAAACCTTCCATCGGGGATTCTCGGAGCAGACTCAGAGGGCGGAGTTCCAGAGTAGTAAGTATAAAAAACTTACCTCGGGAATTCTCGGAGCAGACACGGAGGGCATGCTCCAGAGCGGTAGGTATAAAAAGCTTACCTCGGAGATTCTCGGAGCAGACTCGGAGGGCCGAGCTCCAGAGCGGTAAGTATAAAAAACTTACCTCGGGGATTCTCGGAGCAGACTCGGAGGGTGGAGGTCCAGATTGGTAATGTGAAAAAATTTACCTCGGAGATTCTCGGAGCAGACTCGGAGGGCTTGGTTCAATCTGGTCAGTCTAAAAAACTTACCTCGGGGATTCTCGGAGCAGACTTGGAGGGCGGAGTTCCAGACTGGTAAGTATAAAAAACCTACCTCGGAGATTCTCGGAGCAGACTCGGAGGGCGGGGATCCATCTGGTCGGTCTAAATAACTGTCCTCGGGGATTCTCGGAGCAGACTCTGAGGGCAGATTTCCAGAGCAGTACGTATAAAAAACTTATCTCAGGGATTCTCGGAGCAGACTCGGAGGGCGGAGTACCAGAGTGGGAAGTATAAAGAAATTACCTTGGGGATTCTCGGAGCAGACACGGAGGGCGGAGTTCCAGAGCGGGAAGTATAAAAGACTTGCACGGGGAATCTCGGAGCAGACTCGGAGGGTGGAGTTCCAGAGCAGGAAGTATAAAAAACTTATCTTGGGGATTCTCGGAGCAGACTCGGATGGCGGAGTAACAGAGTGGGAAGTATAACAAAATTACCTCGGGGATTCTCGGAGCAGACTCGGAGGGTGGAGTTCCAGTGCGGGAAGTTTAAAAAACTCACCTCGGGGATTCTTGGAGAAGAATCGGAGGGCGGAGCTACAGAACGGTAAGTATAAGAAACGTACCTCTGGGATTCTCGGCGCAGACTCGGAGGGCGGAATTCCAGAGCTGTATGTATAAAAAACTTACCTCGGGGATTCTTGGAGCAGACTCGGAGAGCAGAGTTAACCTCGGGGATTCTCGGAGACGACTCGGAGGGAGGAGTTCCAGTGCGGTAACTATGAGGAACATACCGCGGGAATTCTCAGAGCAGACTCGGAGGGTGGAGTTCCAGAGCGGTAAGTATAAAAAACTTAACTCGGAAATTCGCGGAGCAGTCTCGGAGGGCGGAGTTCCTGAGCGGGAAGTTTAAAAAACTTACCACGGGGAATCTCGGAGCAGACTCGGAGGGTGGAGTTCCAGTGCGGGAAGTATAAAAAACTTACCTCAGGGATTCTCGGAGCGGACTTGGAGGGCAGAGTTCCAGAGCGATAAGTATAAAAAACTTACCTCAGTGATTCTCAAAGCAGACTCGCAGGGCGGAGTTCCAGAATGGTAAGTATTAAAACCTTCCCTCGGGGATTCTCGTAGCAGACTCGGAGGGCGCAGTTCCAGAGCGTTAAGTATAAAAAACTTACCTCAGTGATTCTCAGAGCAGACTCGGAGGGCGGAGTTCCAGAGCGGTAAGTATAAAAAACGTACCTCGGGGATACTAGTCACTTACTCGGAGGGCGGAATTCCAGAGCGGGAAGTATAAAAATCTTCCCTCTGGGATTCTCGGAGCAGACTCGTAGGGTGGAGTTCTGGAGCGGTAAGTATTAAAAACTTACCTCGGGGATTCTCGGAGCAGACTCAGAGGGCAGAGCTCCAGAGTGGTAAGTAAAAAAACTTACCTCGGGGATTCTCGGAGCAGGCTCGGAGGACGGAGTTCCAGACCGGTAAGAATAAAAAACCTACCTAGGAGATTCTCGGGGCAGATTCGGAGGGCGGGGTTCCATCTGGTCGGTCTAAAAAACGGACCTCGGAGATTCTCGGTGCAGTCTCGGATGGCAGATTTCCAGAGCAGTAAGTATAAAAAACGAAACTCGGGGATTCTCGCAGCAGACTCAGAGGGCGCAGTTCCGGAGTGGTAAGTATAAAAAACTTACCTCGGGGATTCTCGGAGCAGATTCAGAGGGCGGAGTACCAGAGTGGAAAGTATAAAAAAATTACCACGGGGATTGTCGGAGCAGAAGCGGAGGGTGGAGTTCCAGAGCGGGAAGTATAAAAAACTTACCTCGTGGATTCTCAGAGCAGACTCGGAGGGCGGAGCTCCAGAGTGGTAAGTATAAAAAACTTCCCTCGGGGATTCTCGGAGCAGACTCGGAAGGCGGAGTTCGAGAGCGGGAAGTTTAAAAAACTTATCTCGGAAATTCGCAGAGCAGACTCGGAGGGCGGAGTTCGAGAGCGGGAAGTTTAAAAAACTTACCTCAGGGAATATCGGAGCAGACTCGGATGGCGGAGTTCCAGACTGGTTAGTATAAAAACCTTCCCTCGGGGATTCTCGGAGCAGACTCGGAAGGCGGAGTTCCAGAGCGGTAAGTATAAAAATCTTACCTCAGTGATTCTCAGAGCAGACTCGGAATGCGGAGTGCCAGTGCGGTAAGTATAAAAAACCTACCTCGGGGATTCTCGGTGCAGACTCGGAGGGTGGAGTTCCAGTGTGAGAAGTATAAAAAACTTACCTCGGGGATTCTTGGAGCTGATTCGGAGGGCGGATTTCCAGAGCGGTAAGTATACAAAACTTACCTCGGGGATTCACGAGCAGACTCGGAGGGCAGAGTTCCAGAGTAGTAAGTATAAAAAACTTATCTCGGGGATTCTCGAGCAGACTCGGAGGACGGAGTACCAGAGTGGGAAGTATAAAAAACTTACCTCTGGGATTCTCGCAGCAGGCTCGGAGGGTGGAGGGCCATCTGGTCATCTAAAAAACTTACCTCGGAGATTTTAGGAGCAGACTCGGAGGGCGGAGTTCCTTCTGGCCACTCTAAAAAACTGACCTCAGGGATTCTCGGAGCAGACGCGGAGGGCGGCATTCCAGACTGGTAAGTATAAAAAATTTACCTGGGAGATTCTCGGAGCAGACTCGGAGGGCGGAGTTCCAGAGCGGTAAGCATAAAAGATTTACCTCGGAGATTCTCGGAGCAGACTCGGAGGGCGGAGTTCCAGCTGGTCGGTCTAAAAAACTAACCTCGGAGATTCACGGAGCAGACTCAGAGGGCGGAGTTCCATCTGGTCGGTCTAAAAAACTAACCTCGGAGATTCACGGAGCAGACTCAGAGGGCGGATATCCAGCTGGTCAGTCTGAAAAACTTACCTCTGGGATTCTCGGAACAGACTCGGAGGGCGGAATTCCAGAGCGGTAAGTATAAAATACTGACCTCGGGGATTCTCGGAGCAGAGTCGGAACACGGAGTTCCAGAGCAGTAATTATGATAACGTACCTCGGGGATTCTCGGAGCAGACTCGGAGGGCGGGGTTCCAGAGCGGTAAGGATAAAAAATTTACCTCAGGGATTCTCAGAGCAGACTCGGAGGGTGCTGTTCCAGCGCGGTAAGTATGAAAAACTTAATGCGGAAATTCGCGGAGCAGACTCGGAGGGTGGAGTTCCAGGGCGGTAAGTATACAAAGCGTGCCTCGGGGATTCTCCAGCAGCCTCGGAGGGCGGAGTTCCAGAGCGGTAAGTATAGAAAACTTACCGAGGGGATTCTCGAGCAGAATCGGAGGGCAGAGTTCCAGAGCGGTAAGCATAAAAAACGTACCTCGGGGATTCTCGAGCAGACTCGGAGGGTGGACTTCCAGAGTGGTAAGTATAAAAAACCTACATCGGGGATTCTCGGAGCAGACTCGGAGTACGGAGTTCCAGAGTGGGAATTATTAAAAACTTACCGATGGGATTTTCGGAGCAGACACGGAGGGTGGTGTGCCAGAGCGGGAAGTATAAAAAACATACACGGGGCTTATCGGAGAAGATTCGGAGGGTGGGGTTCCAGAGCGTGAAGTACAGAAAACTTACCTCGAGGGATTCTTGGAGCAGACTCGGAGGGCGGAGCTCCAGAGCGGTTAGTATAAAAAACTTACCTCAGGGATTCTCGGAGCAGACTGGGAGGGCGCAGTTCCGGTGCGGCAAGTATAAAAAACTTACCTCGGGGATTCTCGGAGCAGAATCGGAGGGCGGAGCTCCAGAGCGGCAAGTGTAAAAAACTGACCTCGGGGACTCTCGGAGCAGACTCGGATGGCGGATTTCCAGAGCAGTAAGTATGCAAAACGTATCTCGGGGATTCTCGGAGCAGACTGGGAGGGCGCAGTTCCGGTGCGGTAAGTATAAAAAACTTACCGAGGGGATTCTCGGAGCAGATTCTGAGGGCGGAATACCAGAGTGGGAGGTAAAAAAAAATTACCTCGGGGATTCTCGGAGCAGACGCGGAGGGTGGAGCTCCACAGCGGGAAGTATAAAAAACTTACCTCGTGGATTCTCGGAGCAGACACGGAGGGCGGAGCTCCAGAGCGGTAAGTATAAAAAACGTACTTCGGGGATTCTCGGAGCAGACTCGGAGGGTGGAGTTCCAGAGCAGTAAGTATAAAAAACATACCTCGGGGATTCTCGGAGCAGACTCGGAGAGCGGAGTTAACCTCGGGGATTCTCGGAGCAGACTTGGAGGGTTTAGTACCAGAGTGGCAATGAGAAAAAACTTACCTCCGAGATTCTCGGAGGACTGGGTTCCATCTGGTCAGTCTAAAAAACTTACCTCAGGGATTCTCGGAGCATACTCGGAGGACGGAGTTCCAGACCGGTAAGTATAAAAAACCCACCGAGGAGATTCTCGGGGCAGATTCGGAGGGCGGGGTTCCATCTGGTCGGTCTAAAAAACAGACCTCGGGGATTCTCGGAGCAGACTCGGTTGGCGGATTTACAGAGCAGTAAGTCTAAAAAACGTATCTCGGGGATTCTCGGAACAGACTGGGAGGGCGCAGTTCCGGAGCAGTAAATATAAAAAAATTACCTCGGGGATTCTCGGAGCAGATTCAGAGGGCGGATTACCAGATTGGGAGGTATAAAAAAATTACCTCGGGGATTCTCGGAGCAGAGGCGTAGGGTGGAGTTCCAGAGCGGGAAGTATAAAAAACTTACCTCGTGGATTCTCGGAGCAGACTCGGAGGGCGGAGCTCCAGAGCTGTAAGTACTAAAAACGTACCTCGGGGATTCTCGGAGCAGACTCGGAGGGTGGAGTTCCCGAGCAGTAAGTATAAAAAACATACATCGGGAATTCTCAGAGCAGATTCGGCAGGGTGGTGTTCCAGAGCGGTAAGTATAAAAAAATTATCTCGGAAATTCGCGGAGCAGACTCGGAGGGCGGAGTTCTGGAGCGGGAAGTATAAAACACTTACCACGGGGAATCTCGGAGCAGCATCGGAGGGTGGAGTTCCAGAGCGGGAAGTATAAAAAACTTACCTCAGTGATTCTCAAAGCAGGCTCGGAGGGCGGAGCTCCAGCCTGGTAAGTATAAAAACCTTCCATCGGGGATTCTCGGAGCAGACTCAGAGGGCGGAGTTCCAGAGTAGTAAGTATAAAAAACTTACCTCGGGAATTCTCGGAGCAGACACGGAGGGCATGCTCCAGAGCGGTAGGTATAAAAAGCTTACCTCGGAGATTCTCGGAGCAGACTCGGAGGGCCGAGCTCCAGAGCGGTAAGTATAAAAAACTTACCTCGGGGATTCTCGGAGCAGACTCGGAGGGTGGAGGTCCAGATTGGTAATGTGAAAAAATTTACCTCGGAGATTCTCGGAGCAGACTCGGAGGGCTTGGTTCAATCTGGTCAGTCTAAAAAACTTACCTCGGGGATTCTCGGAGCAGACTTGGAGGGCGGAGTTCCAGACTGGTAAGTATAAAAAACCTACCTCGGAGATTCTCGGAGCAGACTCGGAGGGCGGGGATCCATCTGGTCGGTCTAAATAACTGTCCTCGGGGATTCTCGGAGCAGACTCTGAGGGCAGATTTCCAGAGCAGTACGTATAAAAAACTTATCTCAGGGATTCTCGGAGCAGACTCGGAGGGCGGAGTACCAGAGTGGGAAGTATAAAGAAATTACCTTGGGGATTCTCGGAGCAGACACGGAGGGCGGAGTTCCAGAGCGGGAAGTATAAAAGACTTGCACGGGGAATCTCGGAGCAGACTCGGAGGGTGGAGTTCCAGAGCAGGAAGTATAAAAAACTTATCTTGGGGATTCTCGGAGCAGACTCGGATGGCGGAGTAACAGAGTGGGAAGTATAACAAAATTACCTCGGGGATTCTCGGAGCAGACTCGGAGGGTGGAGTTCCAGTGCGGGAAGTTTAAAAAACTCACCTCGGGGATTCTTGGAGAAGAATCGGAGGGCGGAGCTACAGAACGGTAAGTATAAGAAACGTACCTCTGGGATTCTCGGCGCAGACTCGGAGGGCGGAATTCCAGAGCTGTATGTATAAAAAACTTACCTCGGGGATTCTTGGAGCAGACTCGGAGAGCAGAGTTAACCTCGGGGATTCTCGGAGACGACTCGGAGGGAGGAGTTCCAGTGCGGTAACTATGAGGAACATACCGCGGGAATTCTCAGAGCAGACTCGGAGGGTGGAGTTCCAGAGCGGTAAGTATAAAAAACTTAACTCGGAAATTCGCGGAGCAGTCTCGGAGGGCGGAGTTCCTGAGCGGGAAGTTTAAAAAACTTACCACGGGGAATCTCGGAGCAGACTCGGAGGGTGGAGTTCCAGTGCGGGAAGTATAAAAAACTTACCTCAGGGATTCTCGGAGCGGACTTGGAGGGCAGAGTTCCAGAGCGATAAGTATAAAAAACTTACCTCAGTGATTCTCAAAGCAGACTCGCAGGGCGGAGTTCCAGAATGGTAAGTATTAAAACCTTCCCTCGGGGATTCTCGTAGCAGACTCGGAGGGCGCAGTTCCAGAGCGTTAAGTATAAAAAACTTACCTCAGTGATTCTCAGAGCAGACTCGGAGGGCGGAGTTCCAGAGCGGTAAGTATAAAAAACGTACCTCGGGGATACTAGTCACTTACTCGGAGGGCGGAATTCCAGAGCGGGAAGTATAAAAATCTTCCCTCTGGGATTCTCGGAGCAGACTCGTAGGATGGAGTTCTGGAGCGGTAAGTATTAAAAACTTACCTCGGGGATTCTCGGAGCAGACTCAGAGGGCAGAGCTCCAGAGTGGTAAGTAAAAAAACTTACCTCGGGGATTCTCGGAGCAGGCTCGGAGGACGGAGTTCCAGACCGGTAAGAATAAAAAACCTACCTCGGAGATTCTCGGGGCAGATTCGGAGGGCGGGGTTCCATCTGGTCGGTCTAAAAAACGGACCTCGGAGATTCTCGGTGCAGTCTCGGATGGCAGATTTCCAGAGCAGTAAGTATAAAAAACGAAACTCGGGGATTCTCGCAGCAGACTCAGAGGGCGCAGTTCCGGAGTGGTAAGTATAAAAAACTTACCTCGGGGATTCTCGGAGCAGATTCAGAGGGCGGAGTACCAGAGTGGAAAGTATAAAAAAATTACCACGGGGATTGTCGGAGCAGAAGCGGAGGGTGGAGTTCCAGAGCGGGAAGTATAAAAAACTTACCTCGTGGATTCTCAGAGCAGACTCGGAGGGCGGAGCTCCAGAGTGGTAAGTATAAAAAACTTCCCTCGGGGATTCTCGGAGCAGACTCGGAAGGCGGAGTTCGAGAGCGGGAAGTTTAAAAAACTTATCTCGGAAATTCGCAGAGCAGACTCGGAGGGCGGAGTTCGAGAGCGGGAAGTTTAAAAAACTTACCTCAGGGAATATCGGAGCAGACTCGGATGGCGGAGTTCCAGACTGGTTAGTATAAAAACCTTCCCTCGGGGATTCTCGGAGCAGACTCGGAAGGCGGAGTTCCAGAGCGGTAAGTATAAAAATCTTACCTCAGTGATTCTCAGAGCAGACTCGGAATGCGGAGTGCCAGTGCGGTAAGTATAAAAAACCTACCTCGGGGATTCTCGGTGCAGACTCGGAGGGTGGAGTTCCAGTGTGAGAAGTATAAAAAACTTACCTCGGGGATTCTTGGAGCTGATTCGGAGGGCGGATTTCCAGAGCGGTAAGTATACAAAACTTACCTCGGGGATTCACGAGCAGACTCGGAGGGCAGAGTTCCAGAGTAGTAAGTATAAAAAACTTATCTCGGGGATTCTCGAGCAGACTCGGAGGACGGAGTACCAGAGTGGGAAGTATAAAAAACTTACCTCTGGGATTCTCGCAGCAGGCTCGGAGGGTGGAGGGCCATCTGGTCATCTAAAAAACTTACCTCGGAGATTTTAGGAGCAGACTCGGAGGGCGGAGTTCCTTCTGGCCACTCTAAAAAACTGACCTCAGGGATTCTCGGAGCAGACGCGGAGGGCGGCATTCCAGACTGGTAAGTATAAAAAATTTACCTGGGAGATTCTCGGAGCAGACTCGGAGGGCGGAGTTCCAGAGCGGTAAGCATAAAAGATTTACCTCGGAGATTCTCGGAGCAGACTCGGAGGGCGGAGTTCCAGCTGGTCGGTCTAAAAAACTAACCTCGGAGATTCACGGAGCAGACTCAGAGGGCGGAGTTCCATCTGGTCGGTCTAAAAAACTAACCTCGGAGATTCACGGAGCAGACTCAGAGGGCGGATATCCAGCTGGTCAGTCTGAAAAACTTACCTCTGGGATTCTCAGAACAGACTCGGAGGGCGGAATTCCAGAGCGGTAAGTATAAAATACTGACCTCGGGGATTCTCGGAGCAGAGTCGGAACACGGAGTTCCAGAGCAGTAATTATGATAACGTACCTCGGGGATTCTCGGAGCAGACTCGGAGGGCGGGGTTCCAGAGCGGTAAGGATAAAAAATTTACCTCAGGGATTCTCAGAGCAGACTCGGAGGGTGCTGTTCCAGCGCGGTAAGTATGAAAAACTTAATGCGGAAATTCGCGGAGCAGACTCGGAGGGTGGAGTTCCAGGGCAGTAAGTATACAAAGCGTGCCTCGGGGATTCTCCAGCAGCCTCGGAGGGCGGAGTTCCAGAGCGGTAAGTATAGAAAACTTACCGAGGGGATTCTCGAGCAGAATCGGAGGGCAGAGTTCCAGAGCGGTAAGCATAAAAAACGTACCTCGGGGATTCTCGAGCAGACTCGGAGGGTGGACTTCCAGAGTGGTAAGTATAAAAAACCTACATCGGGGATTCTCGGAGCAGACTCGGAGTACGGAGTTCCAGAGTGGGAATTATTAAAAACTTACCGATGGGATTTTCGGAGCAGACACGGAGGGTGGTGTGCCAGAGCGGGAAGTATAAAAAACATACACGGGGCTTATCGGAGAAGATTCGGAGGGTGGGGTTCCAGAGCGTGAAGTACAGAAAACTTACCTCGAGGGATTCTTGGAGCAGACTCGGAGGGCGGAGCTCCAGAGCGGTTAGTATAAAAAACTTACCTCAGGGATTCTCGGAGCAGACTGGGAGGGCGCAGTTCCGGTGCGGCAAGTATAAAAAACTTACCTCGGGGATTCTCGGAGCAGAATCGGAGGGCGGAGCTCCAGAGCGGCAAGTGTAAAAAACTGACCTCGGGGACTCTCGGAGCAGACTCGGATGGCGGATTTCCAGAGCAGTAAGTATGCAAAACGTATCTCGGGGATTCTCGGAGCAGACTGGGAGGGCGCAGTTCCGGTGCGGTAAGTATAAAAAACTTACCGAGGGGATTCTCGGAGCAGATTCTGAGGGCGGAATACCAGAGTGGGAGGTAAAAAAAAATTACCTCGGGGATTCTCGGAGCAGACGCGGAGGGTGGAGCTCCACAGCGGGAAGTATAAAAAACTTACCTCGTGGATTCTCGGAGCAGACACGGAGGGCGGAGCTCCAGAGCGGTAAGTATAAAAAACGTACTTCGGGGATTCTCGGAGCAGACTCGGAGGGTGGAGTTCCAGAGCAGTAAGTATAAAAAACATACCTCGGGGATTCTCGGAGCAGACTCGGAGAGCGGAGTTAACCTCGGGGATTCTCGGAGCAGACTTGGAGGGTTTAGTACCAGAGTGGCAATGAGAAAAAACTTACCTCCGAGATTCTCGGAGGACTGGGTTCCATCTGGTCAGTCTAAAAAACTTACCTCAGGGATTCTCGGAGCATACTCGGAGGACGGAGTTCCAGACCGGTAAGTATAAAAAACCCACCGAGGAGATTCTCGGGGCAGATTCGGAGGGCGGGGTTCCATCTGGTCGGTCTAAAAAACAGACCTCGGGGATTCTCGGAGCAGACTCGGTTGGCGGATTTACAGAGCAGTAAGTCTAAAAAACGTATCTCGGGGATTCTCGGAACAGACTGGGAGGGCGCAGTTCCGGAGCAGTAAATATAAAAAAATTACCTCGGGGATTCTCGGAGCAGATTCAGAGGGCGGATTACCAGATTGGGAGGTATAAAAAAATTACCTCGGGGATTCTCGGAGCAGAGGCGTAGGGTGGAGTTCCAGAGCGGGAAGTATAAAAAACTTACCTCGTGGATTCTCGGAGCAGACTCGGAGGGCGGAGCTCCAGAGCTGTAAGTACTAAAAACGTACCTCGGGGATTCTCGGAGCAGACTCGGAGGGTGGTGTTCCCGAGCAGTAAGTATAAAAAACATACATCGGGAATTCTCAGAGCAGATTCGGCAGGGTGGTGTTCCAGAGCGGTAAGTATAAAAAAATTATCTCGGAAATTCGCGGAGCAGACTCGGAGGGCGGAGTTCCAGAGCGGGAAGTATAAAGAACCTAGCACGGAGAATCTCGGAGCAGACTCGGAGGGTGGAGTTCCAGAGCGGGAAGTATAAAAAACTTACCTCAGGGAATCTCGGAGCAGACTCGGAGGGCAGAATTCCAGAGCGAAAAGTATAAACACCTTACCTCTGGGATTCTCGGAGCAGACTCGGAGGGCGGAGATCCAGAGCGGTAAGTATAAAAAACTTACCTCAGTGATTCTCAGAGCAGACTCGGAGGGCGGAGTTCCAGAACGGCAAGTATAACAAACTTACCTCGGGGATTCTCGGAGCAGTCTCGGAGGGCGGAGCTCCTGAGCGGAAAGTTTAAAAAACTTACCACGGGGAATCTCGGAGCAGACTCGGAGGGTGGAGTTCCAGTGCGGGAAGTATAAAAAACTTACCTCAGGGATTCTCGGAGCAGACTCGGATGGTGGAGTTCCAGACCGGTAAGTATTATAAACTTACATCTGAGATTCTCGGAGCAGACTCGGAGGGCGGAGATCCAGACCGGTAAGGATAATAAACTTACCTCTGAGATTCTCAGAGCTGACTTGGAGGGCGGGGATCCATCTGGTCGGTCTAAATAACTGTCCTCGGGGATTCTCGGAGCAGACTGCGTGGGCGGATTTCCAGAGCAGTACGTATAAAAAATTATCTAGGGGATTCTCGGAGCAGACTCGGAGGGCGGAGTACCAGAGTGGGAAGTATAAAAAAATTACCTCGGGGATTCTCGGAGCAGAATCGGAGGGCGGAACTACAGAACGGTAAGTATAAAAACCTTACCTCGGGGATTCTCGGACCAGACTCGGAGGGCGGAGGTCCAGAGCGGTAAGTATAAAAAACGTACCTCGGGTATTCTCGGAGCTGACTTGGAGAGCGGAGTTAACGTCGGGGATTCTCGGAGATGACTCGGAGGGTGGCGTTCCAGAGCGCTAAGTATAAGGAACTTACCACGGGATTTCTCAGAGCAGATTCGGAGGGTGGAGTTCCAGGGCGGTAAGTATAAAAAACTTAACTCGGAAATTTGCGGAGCAGTCTCGGAGGGCGGAGTTCCTGAGCGGGAAGTTTAAAAAACTTACCACGGGGAATCTCTGAGCAGACTCGGAGGGTGGAGGTCCAGAGCGGGAAGTATAAAAATCTTACCTCAGGGATTGTCGGAGCAGACTCGTTGGGCAGAGTTCCAATGCGATAATTATAAAAAACGTAACTCAGTTATTCTCAAAGCAGACTCGCAAGGTGGAGTTCCAGACTGGTTAGTATAAAAACCTTCCCTCGGGGATTCTCGTAGCAGACTCGGAGGGCGCAGTTCCAGAGCGGCAAGTATAAAAAACGTACCTCGGGGATACTCGGAGCTTACTCGGAGGGCAGAATTCCAGAGAGGGAAGTATAAAAATCTTCCCTCGGGGATTCTCGGAGCAGACTCGGAGGGTGGAGTTCCAGTGCGGGAAGTATAAAAAATTTGCCTCGGGAATTCTTGGAGCAGATTCGGAGGGCAGAGTTCCCCAGCGATAAGTATAAAAAACCTACCTCCGGATTTTCGGAGCAGACTCGGAGGGCGGCATTCCAGACTGGTAATTATCAAAAACTTACCTTGGAGATTCTGGAGCAGACTCGGAGGGCGGAGTTGCACAGCGGTAAGTATAAAAAACTTACCTCTGGGATTTTCGGAGCAGACTCGGAGTGCGGACTTCCAGAGCAGTGAGTATAAAAAACTTACCTCGGGGTTTCTCGGAGCAGACTCGGAGGGTGGAGTTCCAGTGCGTGAAGTATAAAAAACGTACCTCGGGGATTCTCGAACAGACTCGGAGGGCGGAGTTCCAGAGCGGTAAGTATAAAAAACCTACCTCGGGGAGTCTCGATGCAGACTCGGAGGGCAGAGTTCCAGAGCGGTATGTATAAAATACTTACCTCGGGAATTCTCGGAGCAGTCTCGGAGGGCGCAGTTCTGGAGCGGTAGGTATAACAAACCTACCTCGGGGATTCTCGGAGCAGACTCGGAGGGCGGAGTTCCAGAGCGGGAATGAGAAAAAACGTATCTCGGAGATTCCGGGAGCAGACTCGGAGGGCAGAGTTAAAGTCCAGTAAGTATAAAAAACGTACCTCGGGGATTCTCGGAGCAGACTCGGAGGGTGGAGATCCAGAGCAATGTGTATAAAAAACTTACCACCGGGACTCTCGTAGAAGACTCAGAGGGCGGAGTTCCAGAGCGCTGAGTATAAAAAACTTACCTCGTGGATTCTCGGAGCAGACCCAGAGGGCGGAGTTCCAGACCAGTAAGAAAAAGAAACTTACCTCAGTGATTCTCAAAACAGAGTCGGAGGACTGAGTTCCAGAGTGGTAAGTATAAAAAACTTACCGCCGGGATTCTCGGAGCAGACTCGGAGGGCGCAGTTCCGGAGCGGTAATTATCAAATACTTACCTCGAGGAATCTCGGAGCAGACTCGGAGGGCGGAGTTCCAGATAAGTAATTTTAAAAAATGCTACCTCGGAGATTCTCAGAGCAGATTCGGCGGGCAGAGTTCCAGACCAGTTAGTATAAAATACTTTCCTCGGTGCCTCTCGTAGTAGACTCGGAGTGCGGAGTTCCAGACCAGTAAGTATAAAAACCATACCTCGGAGATTCCCGGAGCAGACTCGGAGGGCGGAGTTCCAGAGCGGCAAGTATAAAAAACCTACTTCGGGGATTCTGGGAGCAGACTCGGAGGGCGGAGATCCAGAGCGGTAATGTGAAAAAACTAATCTCGGGGATTCTCGGAGCAGATTCGGAGGGCGGAGTTCCAGACCAGTAAGTATAAAAAACTTACCTCGCGGATTCTCGGAGAAGACCCGGAGGGTGGCTTCCAGACCAGTAAGTTCAAAACACTTACCTCGGGGATTCTCAGAGCATACTCGAAGGGCGGGGCTCCAGAGTGTAATGAGAAAAAACGTACCTCGGGGATTCTTGGAGAAGACTCGGAGGATGGATTCCAGACCAGTAAGTATAAAAAACTTAATTAGGGGATTCTCGGTGAAGACTCGGAGGGCGGAGTTCGATATGGTCCGTCTAAAAAACGTACCTTGTGGATTCTCGGTGCAGACTCAGAGGGCAGAGTTCCTGACCGGTAAGTCTAAAAATCTTACCTCAGGGACTCTGGGAGCAGACTTGGAGTATGGAGTTCCAGAGCGGTAAGTATAAAAAAACTTACCTCGGCGATTCTCGGAGGACTGGGTTCCATCTGGTAAGTCTAAAAAACTTACCTCAGGGATTCTCGGAGCATACTCGGAGGACGGAGTTCCAGACCGGTAAGTATAAAAAACCCACCGAGGAGATTCTCGGGGCAGATTCGGAGGGCGGGGTTCCATCTGGTCGGTCTAAAAAACAGACCTCGGGGATTCTCGGAGCAGACTCGGTTGGCGGATTTACAGAGCAGTAAGTCTAAAAAACGTATCTCGGGGATTCTCGGAACAGACTGGGAGGGCGCAGTTCCGGAGCAGTAAATATAAAAAAATTACCTCGGGGATTCTCGGAGCAGATTCAGAGGGCGGATTACCAGATTGGGATGTATAAAAAAATTACCTCGGGGATTCTCGGAGCAGAGGCGTAGGGTGGAGTTCCAGAGCGGGAAGTATAAAAAACTTACCTCGTGGATTCTCGGAGCAGACTCGGAGGGCGGAGCTCCAGAGCTGTAAGTACTAAAAACGTACCTCGGGGATTCTCGGAGCAGACTCGGAGGGTGGAGTTCCCGAGCAGTAAGTATAAAAAACATACATCGGGAATTCTCAGAGCAGATTCGGCAGGGTGGTGTTCCAGAGCGGTAAGTATAAAAAAATTATCTCGGAAATTGGCGGAGCAGACTCGGAGGGCGGAGTTCTGGAGCGGGAAGTATAAAACACTTACCACGGGGAATCTCGGAGCAGCATCGGAGGGTGGAGTTCCAGAGCGGGAAGTATAAAAAACTTACCTCAGTGATTCTCAAAGCAGGCTCGGAGGGCGGAGCTCCAGCCTGGTAAGTATAAAAACCTTCCATCGGGGATTCTCGGAGCAGACTCAGAGGGCGGAGTTCCAGAGTAGTAAGTATAAAAAACTTACCTCGGGAATTCTCGGAGCAGACACGGAGGGCATGCTCCAGAGCGGTAGGTATAAAAAGCTTACCTCGGAGATTCTCGGAGCAGACTCGGAGGGCCGAGCTCCAGAGCGGTAAGTATAAAAAACTTACCTCGGGGATTCTCGGAGCAGACTCGGAGGGTGGAGGTCCAGATTGGTAATGTGAAAAAATTTACCTCGGAGATTCTCGGAGCAGACTCGGAGGGCTTGGTTCAATCTGGTCAGTCTAAAAAACTTACCTCAGGGATTCTCGGAGCAGACTTGGAGGGCGGAGTTCCAGACTGGTAAGTATAAAAAACCTACCTCGGAGATTCTCGGAGCAGACTCGGAGGGCGGGGATCCATCTGGTCGGTCTAAATAACTGTCCTCGGGGATTCTCGGAGCAGACTCTGAGGGCAGATTTCCAGAGCAGTACGTATAAAAAACTTATCTCAGGGATTCTCGGAGCAGACTCGGAGGGCGGAGTACCAGAGTGGGAAGTATAAAGAAATTACCTTGGGGATTCTCGGAGCAGACACGGAGGGCGGAGTTCCAGAGCGGGAAGTATAAAAGACTTGCACGGGGAATCTCGGAGCAGACTCGGAGGGTGGAGTTCCAGAGCAGGAAGTATAAAAAACTTATCTTGGGGATTCTCGGAGCAGACTCGGATGGCGGAGTAACAGAGTGGGAAGTATAACAAAATTACCTCGGGGATTCTCGGAGCAGACTCGGAGGGTGGAGTTCCAGTGCGGGAAGTTTAAAAAACTCACCTCGGGGATTCTTGGAGAAGAATCGGAGGGCGGAGCTACAGAACGGTAAGTATAAGAAACGTACCTCTGGGATTCTCGGCGCAGACTCGGAGGGCGGAATTCCAGAGCTGTATGTATAAAAAACTTACCTCGGGGATTCTTGGAGCAGACTCGGAGAGCAGAGTAAACCTCGGGGATTCTCGGAGACGACTCGGAGGGAGGAGTTCCAGTGCGGTAACTATGAGGAACATACCGCGGGAATTCTCAGAGCAGACTCGGAGGGTGGAGTTCCAGAGCGGTAAGTATAAAAAACTTAACTCGGAAATTCGCGGAGCAGTCTCGGAGGGCGGAGTTCCTGAGCGGGAAGATTAAAAAACTTACCACGGGGAATCTCGGAGCAGACTCGGAGGGTGGAGTTCCAGTGCGGGAAGTATAAAAAACTTACCTCAGGGATTCTCGGAGCGGACTTGGAGGGCAGAGTTCCAGAGCGATAAGTATAAAAAACTTACCTCAGTGATTCTCAAAGCAGACTCGCAGGGCGGAGTTCCAGAATGGTAAGTATTAAAACCTTCCCTCGGGGATTCTCGTAGCAGACTCGGAGGGCGCAGTTCCAGAGCGTTAAGTATAAAAAACTTACCTCAGTGATTCTCAGAGCAGACTCGGAGGGCGGAGTTCCAGAGCGGTAAGTATAAAAAACGTACCTCGGGGATACTAGTCACTTACTCGGAGGGCGGAATTCCAGAGCGGGAAGTATAAAAATCTTCCCTCTGGGATTCTCGGAGCAGACTCGTAGGGTGGAGTTCTGGTGCGGTAAGTATTAAAAACTTACCTCGGGGATTCTCGGAGCAGACTCAGAGGGCAGAGCTCCAGAGTGGTAAGTAAAAAAACTTACCTCGGGGATTCTCGGAGCAGGCTCGGAGGACGGAGTTCCAGACCGGTAAGAATAAAAAACCTACCTAGGAGATTCTCGGGGCAGATTCGGAGGGCGGGGTTCCATCTGGTCGGTCTAAAAAACGGACCTCGGAGATTCTCGGTGCAGTCTCGGATGGCAGATTTCCAGAGCAGTAAGTATAAAAAACGAAACTCGGGGATTCTCGCAGCAGACTCAGAGGGCGCAGTTCCGGAGTGGTAAGTATAAAAAACTTACCTCGGGGATTCTCGGAGCAGATTCAGAGGGCGGAGTATAAGAGTGGAAAGTATAAAAAAATTACCACGGGGATTGTCGGAGCAGAAGCGGAGGGTGGAGTTCCAGAGCGGGAAGTATAAAAAACTTACCTCGTGGATTCTCAGAGCAGACTCGGAGGGCGGAGCTCCAGAGTGCTAAGTATAAAAAACTTCCCTCGGGGATTCTCGGAGCAGACTCGGAAGGCGGAGTTCGAGAGCGGGAAGTTTAAAAAACTTATCTCGGAAATTCGCAGAGCAGACTCGGAGGGCGGAGTTCGAGAGCGGGAAGTTTAAAAAACTTACCTCAGGGAATATCGGAGCAGACTCGGATGGCGGAGTTCCAGACTGGTTAGTATAAAAACCTTCCCTCGGGGATTCTCGGAGCAGACTCGGAAGGCGGAGTTCCAGAGCGGTAAGTATAAAAATCTTACCTCAGTGATTCTCAGAGCAGACTCGGAATGCGGAGTGCCAGTGCGGTAAGTATAAAAAACCTACCTCGGGGATTCTCGGTGCAGACTCGGAGGGTGGAGTTCCAGTGTGAGAAGTATAAAAAACTTACCTCGGGGATTCTTGGAGCTGATTCGGAGGGCGGATTTCCAGAGCGGTAAGTATACAAAACTTACCTCGGGGATTCACGAGCAGACTCGGAGGGCAGAGTTCCAGAGTAGTAAGTATAAAAAACTTATCTCGGGGATTCTCGAGCAGACTCGGAGGACGGAGTACCAGAGTGGGAAGTATAAAAAACTTACCTCTGGGATTCTCGCAGCAGGCTCGGAGGGTGGAGGGCCATCTGGTCATCTAAAAAACTTACCTCGGAGATTTTAGGAGCAGACTCGGAGGGCGGAGTTCCTTCTGGCCACTCTAAAAAACTGACCTCAGGGATTCTCGGAGCAGACGCGGAGGGCGGCATTCCAGACTGGTAAGTATAAAAAATTTACCTGGGAGATTCTCGGAGCAGACTCGGAGGGCGGAGTTCCAGAGCGGTAAGCATAAAAGATTTACCTCGGAGATTCTCGGAGCAGACTCGGAGGGCGGAGTTCCAGCTGGTCGGTCTAAAAAACTAACCTCGGAGATTCACGGAGCAGACTCAGAGGGCGGAGTTCCATCTGGTCGGTCTAAAAAACTAACCTCGGAGATTCACGGAGCAGACTCAGAGGGCGGATATCCAGCTGGTCAGTCTGAAAAACTTACCTCTGGGATTCTCGGAACAGACTCGGAGGGCGGAATTCCAGAGCGGTAAGTATAAAATACTGACCTCGGGGATTCTCGGAGCAGAGTCGGAACACGGAGTTCCAGAGCAGTAATTATGATAACGTACCTCGGGGATTCTCGGAGCAGACTCGGAGGGCGGGGTTCCAGAGCGGTAAGGATAAAAAATTTACCTCAGGGATTCTCAGAGCAGACTCGGAGGGTGCTGTTCCAGCGCGGTAAGTATGAAAAACTTAATGCGGAAATTCGCGGAGCAGACTCGGAGGGTGGAGTTCCAGGGCGGTAAGTATACAAAGCGTGCCTCGGGGATTCTCCAGCAGCCTCGGAGGGCGGAGTTCCAGAGCGGTAAGTATAGAAAACTTACCGAGGGGATTCTCGAGCAGAATCGGAGGGCAGAGTTCCAGAGCGGTAAGCATAAAAAACGTACCTCGGGGATTCTCGAGCAGACTCGGAGGGTGGACTTCCAGAGTGGTAAGTATAAAAAACCTACATCGGGGATTCTCGGAGCAGACTCGGAGTACGGAGTTCCAGAGTGGGAATTATTAAAAACTTACCGATGGGATTTTCGGAGCAGACACGGAGGGTGGTGTGCCAGAGCGGGAAGTATAAAAAACATACACGGGGCTTATCGGAGAAGATTCGGAGGGTGGGGTTCCAGAGCGTGAAGTACAGAAAACTTACCTCGAGGGATTCTTGGAGCAGACTCGGAGGGCGGAGCTCCAGAGCGGTTAGTATAAAAAACTTACCTCAGGGATTCTCGGAGCAGACTGGGAGGGCGCAGTTCCGGTGCGGCAAGTATAAAAAACTTACCTCGGGGATTCTCGGAGCAGAATCGGAGGGCGGAGCTCCAGAGCGGCAAGTGTAAAAAACTGACCTCGGGGACTCTCGGAGCAGACTCGGATGGCGGATTTCCAGAGCAGTAAGTATGCAAAACGTATCTCGGGGATTCTCGGAGCAGACTGGGAGGGCGCAGTTCCGGTGCGGTAAGTATAAAAAACTTACCGAGGGGATTCTCGGAGCAGATTCTGAGGGCGGAATACCAGAGTGGGAGGTAAAAAAAAATTACCTCGGGGATTCTCGGAGCAGACGCGGAGGGTGGAGCTCCACAGCGGGAAGTATAAAAAACTTACCTCGTGGATTCTCGGAGCAGACACGGAGGGCGGAGCTCCAGAGCGGTAAGTATAAAAAACGTACTTCGGGGATTCTCGGAGCAGACTCGGAGGGTGGAGTTCCAGAGCAGTAAGTATAAAAAACATACCTCGGGGATTCTCGGAGCAGACTCGGAGAGCGGAGTTAACCTCGGGGATTCTCGGAGCAGACTTGGAGGGTTTAGTACCAGAGTGGCAATGAGAAAAAACTTACCTCCGAGATTCTCGGAGGACTGGGTTCCATCTGGTCAGTCTAAAAAACTTACCTCAGGGATTCTCGGAGCATACTCGGAGGACGGAGTTCCAGACCGGTAAGTATAAAAAACCCACCGAGGAGATTCTCGGGGCAGATTCGGAGGGCGGGGTTCCATCTGGTCGGTCTAAAAAACAGACCTCGGGGATTCTCGGAGCAGACTCGGTTGGCGGATTTACAGAGCAGTAAGTCTAAAAAACGTATCTCGGGGATTCTCGGAACAGACTGGGAGGGCGCAGTTCCGGAGCAGTAAATATAAAAAAATTACCTCGGGGATTCTCGGAGCAGATTCAGAGGGCGGATTACCAGATTGGGAGGTATAAAAAAATTACCTCGGGGATTCTCGGAGCAGAGGCGTAGGGTGGAGTTCCAGAGCGGGAAGTATAAAAAACTTACCTCGTGGATTCTCGGAGCAGACTCGGAGGGCGGAGCTCCAGAGCTGTAAGTACTAAAAACGTACCTCGGGGATTCTCGGAGCAGACTCGGAGGGTGGAGTTCCCGAGCAGTAAGTATAAAAAACATACATCGGGAATTCTCAGAGCAGATTCGGCAGGGTGGTGTTCCAGAGCGGTAAGTATAAAAAAATTATCTCGGAAATTCGCGGAGCAGACTCGGAGGGCGGAGTTCCAGAGCGGGAAGTATAAAGAACCTAGCACGGAGAATCTCGGAGCAGACTCGGAGGGTGGAGTTCCAGAGCGGGAAGTATAAAAAACTTACCTCAGGGAATCTCGGAGCAGACTCGGAGGGCAGAATTCCAGAGCGAAAAGTATAAACACCTTACCTCTGGGATTCTCGGAGCAGACTCGGAGGGCGGAGATCCAGAGCGGGAAGTATAAAAAACTTACCTCAGTGATTCTCAGAGCAGACTCGGAGGGCGGAGTTCCAGAACGGCAAGTATAACAAACTTACCTCGGGGATTCTCGGAGCAGTCTCGGAGGGCGGAGCTCCTGAGCGGAAAGTTTAAAAAACTTACCACGGGGAATCTCGGAGCAGACTCGGAGGGTGGAGTTCCAGTGCGGGAAGTATAAAAAACTTACCTCAGGGATTCTCGGAGCAGACTCGGATGGTGGAGTTCCAGACCGGTAAGTATTATAAACTTACATCTGAGATTCTCGGAGCAGACTCGGAGGGCGGAGATCCAGACCGGTAAGGATAATAAACTTACCTCTGAGATTCTCAGAGCTGACTTGGAGGGCGGGGATCCATCTGGTCGGTCTAAATAACTGTCCTCGGGGATTCTCGGAGCAGACTGCGTGGGCGGATTTCCAGAGCAGTACGTATAAAAAATTATCTAGGGGATTCTCGGAGCAGACTCGGAGGGCGGAGTACCAGAGTGGGAAGTATAAAAAAATTACCTCGGGGATTCTCGGAGCAGAATCGGAGGGCGGAACTACAGAACGGTAAGTATAAAAACCTTACCTCGGGGATTCTCGGACCAGACTCGGAGGGCGGAGGTCCAGAGCGGTAAGTATAAAAAACGTACCTCGGGTATTCTCGGAGCTGACTTGGAGAGCGGAGTTAACGTCGGGGATTCTCGGAGATGACTCGGAGGGTGGCGTTCCAGAGCGCTAAGTATAAGGAACTTACCACGGGATTTCTCAGAGCAGATTCGGAGGGTGGAGTTCCAGGGCGGTAAGTATAAAAAACTTAACTCGGAAATTTGCGGAGCAGTCTCGGAGGGCGGAGTTCCTGAGCGGGAAGTTTAAAAAACTTACCACGGGGAATCTCTGAGCAGACTCGGAGGGTGGAGGTCCAGAGCGGGAAGTATAAAAATCTTACCTCAGGGATTGTCGGAGCAGACTCGTTGGGCAGAGTTCCAATGCGATAATTATAAAAAACGTAACTCAGTTATTCTCAAAGCAGACTCGCAAGGTGGAGTTCCAGACTGGTTAGTATAAAAACCTTCCCTCGGGGATTCTCGTAGCAGACTCGGAGGGCGCAGTTCCAGAGCGGCAAGTATAAAAAACGTACCTCGGGGATACTCGGAGCTTACTCGGAGGGCAGAATTCCAGAGAGGGAAGTATAAAAATCTTCCCTCGGGGATTCTCGGAGCAGACTCGGAGGGTGGAGTTCCAGTGCGGGAAGTATAAAAAATTTGCCTCGGGAATTCTTGGAGCAGATTCGGAGGGCTGAGTTCCCCAGCGATAAGTATAAAAAACCTACCTCCGGATTTTCGGAGCAGACTCGGAGGGCGGCATTCCAGACTGGTAATTATCAAAAACTTACCTTGGAGATTCTGGAGCAGACTCGGAGGGCGGAGTTGCACAGCGGTAAGTATAAAAAGCTTACCTCGGAGATTCTCGGAGCAGACTCGGAGGGCCGAGCTCCAGAGCGGTAAGTATAAAAAACTTACCTCGGGGATTCTCGGAGCAGACTCGGAGGGTGGAGGTCCAGATTGGTAATGTGAAAAAATTTACCTCGGAGATTCTCGGAGCAGACTCGGAGGGCTTGTTTCAATCTGGTCAGTCTAAAAAACTTACCTCGGGGATTCTCGGAGCAGACTTGGAGGGCGGAGTTCCAGATTGGTAAGTATAAAAAACCTACCTCGGAGATTCTCGGAGCAGACTCGGAGGGCGGGGATCCATCTGGTCGGTCTAAATAACTGTCCTCGGGGATTCTCGGAGCAGACTCTGAGGGCAGATTTCCAGAGCAGTACGTATAAAAAACTTATCTCAGGGATTCTCGGAGCAGACTCGGAGGGCGGAGTACCAGAGTGGGAAGTATAAAGAAATTACCTTGGGGATTCTCGGAGCAGACACGGAGGGCGGAGTTCCAGAGCGGGAAGTATAAAAGACTTGCACGGGGAATATCGGAGCAGACTCGGAGGGTGGAGTTCCAGAGCAGGAAGTATAAAAAACTTATCTTGGGGATTCTCGGAGCAGACTCGGATGGCGGAGTAACAGAGTGGGAAGTATAACAAAATTACCTCGGGGATTCTCGGAGCAGACTCGGAGGGTGGAGTTCCAGTGCGGGAAGTTTAAAAAACTCACCTCGGGGATTCTAGGAGAAGAATCGGAGGGCGGAGCTACAGAACGGTAAGTATAAAAAACGTACCTCTGGGATTCTCGGCGCAGACTCGGAGGGCGGAATTCCAGAGCTGTATGTATAAAAAACTTACCTCGGGGATTCTTGGAGCAGACTCGGAGAGCAGAGTTAACCTCGGGGATTCTCGGAGACGACTCGGAGGGAGGAGTTCCAGTGCGGTAACTATGAGGAACATACTGCGGGAATTCTCAGAGCAGACTCGGAGGGTGGAGTTCCAGAGCGGTAAGTATAAAAAACTTAACTCGGAAATTCGCGGAGCAGTCTCGGAGGGCGGAGTTCCTGAGCGGGAAGTTTAAAAAACTTACCACGGGGAATCTCGGAGCAGACTCGGAGGGTGGAGTTCCAGTGCGGGAAGTATAAAAAACTTACCTCAGGGATTCTCGGAGCGGACTTGGAGGGCAGAGTTCCAGAGCGATAAGTATAAAAAACTTACCTCAGTGATTCTCAAAGCAGACTCGCAGGGCGGAGTTCCAGAATGGTAAGTATTAAAACCTTCCCTCGGGGATTCTCGTAGCAGACTCGGAGGGCGCAGTTCCAGAGCGTTAAGTATAAAAAACTTACCTCAGTGATTCTCAGAGCAGACTCGGAGGGCGGAGTTCCAGAGCGGTAAGTATAAAAAACGTACCTCGGGGATACTAGGCACTTACTCGGAGGGCGGAATTCCAGAGCGGGAAGTATAAAAATCTTCCCTCTGGGATTCTCGGAGCAGACTCGTAGGGTGGAGTTCTGGAGCGGTAAGTATAAAAAACTTACCTCGGGGATTCTCGAGCAGACTCGGAGGGCAGAGTTCCAGAGCGGTAAGTATAAAAAACGTACCTCGGGGATTCTCGGAGCAGACTCGGAGGGCGCAGTTCCGGAGCGGTGTGTATAAAAAACTTACCTCGGAGATTCCCAGAGCAGACTCGGAGGGCGGAGTTCCAGAGCGGCAAGTATAAAAAACTTACCTCGGGGAATCTCGGAGCAGACACGGAGGGCGGAGTTCCAGATAAGTAATTTTTCAAAAATCTACCTAGGGGATTCACGGAGCAGATTCGGTGGGCGGAGTTCCAGACCAGTAAGTATAAAATACTTACCTCGGGAACTCTCGTAGAAGACTCGGAGGGCGGAGTTCCAGAACAGTATGTATAAAAAACTTACCTCGGGGATTCTCGGAGACGACTCGGAGGGAGGAGTTCCAGTGCGGTAACTATTAGGAACATACCGCGGGAATTCTCAGAGCAGACTCGGAGGGTGGAGTTCCAGAGCGGTAAGTATAAAAAACTTAACTCGGAAATTCGCGGAGCAGTCTCGGAGGGCGGAGTTCCTGAGCGGGAAGTTTAAAAAACCTACCTCGGGGATTCTGGGAGCAGACTCGGAGGGCGGAGCTCCAGAGCGGTAATGTGAAAATACTAATTTCGGGGATTCTCGGAACGATTCGGAGAGCTTAGTTCCAGACCAGTAAGTATAAAAAACATACCTTGGGGATTCTAGGAGAAGACCCGAAGGGTGGCTTCCAGACCAGTAAGTACAAAACACTTACCACGGGGATTCTCAGAGCATACTCGTCGGGTGGCGTTCCAGAGCGGTAAGTATAAAAAACCTACCTCGGGGATTCTCGGAGCAGACTCAGAGGGCGGAGCTCCAGCGTAGTAAGTATAAAAATCTTACCTCGGGGAATCTCGGAGCAGACTCGGAGGGCAGCGCTCCGGAGCGGTAAGTATATAAAACTTACCTCGGGGATTCTCGGAGCAGACTCGGAGGGCAGAGCTCCAGAGAGGTGAGTCTAAATAGCTTACCTCGGGGATTCTCGGAGCAGACTCGGAGTGTGGAGTTCCAGAGTGGTAATGAGAAAAAACTTACCTCGGAGTATCTCGGAGCAGACTCGGAAGGCTGGATTCAATCTGGTCAGTCTAAAAAACTTACCTCGAGGATTCTAGGAGCAGACCTGGAGGGCGGAGTTCCAGACCGGTAAGTATAAAAAACTTACCTCGGAGATTCTCGGAGCAGACTCGGAGGGCGGGGATCCATCTGGTCGGTCTAAATAACTATCCTCGGGGATTTTCGGAGCAGACTCCGAGGGCGGATTTCCAGAGCAGTACGTATAAAAAATTTATCTCGGGGATTCTCGGAGCAGACTCGAAGGGCGGAGTACCAGAGTGGGAAGTATAAAAAACTTACCTCGGGGATTCTCGGTGCTGACACGGAGGGTGGAGTTCCAGTGCGGGAAGTATAATAAACTTGCACGGGTATTCTCGGAGCAGACTCGGGGGGTGGAGTTCCAGAGTGGGAAGTATAAAAAACTTACCACGGGGATTCTTGGAGCAGACTCGGAGGGCGGAGCTACAGAACGGTAAGTATAAAAAACTTACCTCTGGGATTCTCGGAGCAGACTCGGAGAGCGGAGTTAACCTCGGGAATTCTCGGAGACGACTCAGAGGGTGGAGTTCCAGATCGGTAAGTATAAGGAAAATAACTCGGAAATTCGCGGAGCAGTCTCGGAGGGCGGAGTTCCTAGCGGCAAGTATAAAAAACTTACCTCGGTGTTTCTGGGAGCAGACTCGGTGGGCAGAGCTCCAGAGCAGTAATGTGAAAAAACTAATCTCGGGGATTCTCGGAGCAGATTGGGAGGGCGGAGTTCCAGACCAGTACGTATAAAAAACGTACCTCGGAGATTCTCGGGGCAGACTCGGAGGGCGGAGTTCCAGACCGGTAAGTTCAGAAAACGTACCTCGGTGATTCTCGGAGCAGACTCAGAGGGCGGAGTTCCAGACTGGTAAGTATAAAAAACTTACCTCGGGGACTCTCGTAGAAGTCTCGGAGGTCGGAGTTCCAGAGCGGTGAGTATAAAAAACTTACCTCCGGGATTCCCGGAGCAGACTCAGAGGGCGGAGTTCCAAACCGGTAAGAAAAAGAAACTTACCTCAGTGATTCTCAAAGCAGAGTCCGAGGACTGAGTTCCAGAGCGATAAGTAAAAAAGACTTACCTCCGGGATTCTCGGAGCAGACTCGGAGGGCGCAGATCCGGAGCGGTAAGTATAAAAAACTTACCTTCGGGATTCTCGGAGCAGACTCGGAGGTCGGAGATCCAGATAAGTAATTTTAAAAAAAGCTACCTCGGAGATTCTCGGAGCAGACTCGGAGGGCGGAGTTCCAGAGTGGTAATGTGAAAAAACTAATCTCGGGGATTCTCGGAGCAGATTCGGAGGGCGGAGTTCCAGACCAGTATGTATAAAAAACGTACCTCGCGGATTCTTGGAGAAGACTCGGAGGGCGGAGCTCCAGACCAGTAAGTATAAAAAACATACCTCGGGGATTCTCGGAGCAGACTCGAAGGGCGGAGTTCCAGAGCGTAAGTATAAAAAACTTACCTCGGGGATTCTCGGAGCAGACCTGGAGAGCGGCTTTAACCACGGGGATTCTCGGAGACGACTCGGAGGGTGTGGTTCCAGAGCGGTAAGTATAAGGAACATACCACGGGAATTCTCAGAGCAGTCTCGGAGGGTGGAGTTCCAGAGCGGTAAGTATAAAAAACCTATCTCGGGGTTTCTCAGAGCAGAATCGGAGGGTGGAGTTTCAGAGCGGTAATTAGAAAAAACTTTCCTCGGAAGATCTCAGAGCAGACTCGGAGGGCGGAGTTCCATCTGGCCAGTCTAAAAAAACTTACCTCCGGATTCTCGGAGCAGACTCGGGGGGCGGCATTCCAGACTGGTAAGTATCAAAAACTTACCTCGGAGATTCTGGAACAGACTCGGAGGGAGGAGATGCAGAGCGGTAAGTATAAAAAACTTACCTCGGGGATTCTCGGAGCAGACTCAGAGCGTGGAGTTCCAGAGCAGTGAGTATAAAAAACTTAACTCGGAAATTCGCGGAGCAGTTTCGGAGGGCTGAGTTCCTGATCGGGAAGCTTAAATAACTTACCACGAGGAATCTCGGAGCAGACTCGGAGGTTGGAGGTCCAGAGCGGGAGGTATAAAAAACTTACCTCAGGGATTCTCGGAGCAGACTCTGGAGGGCAGAGTTCCAGAGCGATAAGTATAAAAAACTTACCTCAGTGATTCTCAAAGCAGACTCGGAGGTTGGAGTTCCAGTGTGGGAACTATAAAAAACTTCCCTCGGGGATTCTTGGAGCAGATTCTGAGGGCGGAGTTACAGAGCGGTAAGTATACAAAACTTACCTTGGGGGTTCTCGAGCAGATTCGGAGGGTTGAGTTCCAGAGCGGGAAGTATAAAAAACTTACACGGGGATTATCAGTGCAGACTCGGAGGGTGGAGTTCCAGAGCGGGAAGTATAAAAAACTTCCCTCGGGGATTCTCGGAGCAGACTCGGAGGGCAGAGTTCCAGAGCGATAAGTATAAAAAACTTACCTCAGTGATTCTCAGAGCAGACTCGGAGGGCGGAGTTCCAGAGCGGTGAGTATAAAAAACTTACCTCCGGGATTCCCGGAGCAGACTCAGAGGGTGGAGTTCCAAACCGGTAAGAAAAAGAAACTTACCTCAGTGATTCTCAAAGCAGAGTCCGAGGACTGAGTTCCAGAGCGATAAGTATAAAAGACTTACCTCCGGGATTCTCGGATCAGACTCGGAGGGCGCAGATCCGGAGCGGTAAGTATAAAAAACTTACCTTCGGGATTCTCGGAGCAGACTCGGAGGTCGGAGATCCAGATAAGTAATTTAAAAAAAAGCTGCCTCGGAGACTCTTGGAACAGACTCGGAGGGCGGAGTTCCAGAGCGGTAATGTGAAAAGACTAATCTCGGGGATTCTCGGAGAAGACTCGGATGGTGGAAGTCCATCTGGTCAGTCTAACAAACTTACCTCGGGGATTCTCAGAGCAGACTCGGAGGGCAGAGTTTCAGACCAGGAAGTATAAAAAACCTACCTCGGGGATTCTCAGAGCAGACTCGGAGGGCAGAGTTTCAGAGCAGTAATGAGAAAAAACTTACCTCGGAGTTTCTCGGAGCAGACTCGGAGGGCGGAGATCCATTTGGCCAGTCTAAAAAACTTACCTCAGGGATTCTCGGAGCAGACTCGGAGGGCAGCATTCAAGACTGGTAAGTATAAAAACCTTCCCTCGGGGATTCTCGGAGCAGACTCAGAGGGCGGAGTTCCAGAGCGGCAAGTATAAAAAACTTACCTCAGTGATTCTCAGAGCAGAAAAGGAGGGCGGAGTTCCAGAGTGGCAAGTATAAAAAACTTACTTCGGGGATTCTCGGAGCAGACTCGGAGGGCGGAGATCCAGAGCGGTTAGTATAAAAATCTTACCTCGGTGATTCCCAAGCAGACTCGGGGGGCGCAGTTCCAGACTGGGAAGTATAAATAACTCACCTCTGGGATTCTAGGAGCAGACTCGGAATGTGGAGTTCCAGAGCGGTAAGTATAAAAAACCAACCTCGGGGATTCTCGGAGCAGACTCGGAGGGCGGATTTCCAGAGTGATAAGTATAAAAAACGTATCTTGGGGATTCTCGGAGAAGACTCGGAGGGTGGACTTCGTGACCGGTAAGTATAAAAAACCTGCCTCGGGGATTCTCAGAGCAGACTCGGAGGGCGGAGTTTCAGAGCAGTAATGAGAACAAACTTACTTCGGAGATACGCGGACCAGACACGGATGGCAGAGATCCATTTGGCCAGTCTCAAAAACTTACCTCAGGGATTCTCGGAGCAGACTCGGAGGGCGGCCTTCAAGACTGGTAAGTATAAAAACCTTCCCTCTGGGATTCTCGGAGCAGACTCGGAGGGCGGAGTTCCAGAGCGGCAAGTATAAAAAACTTACCTCAGTGATTCTCTGAGCAGATTCGGAGGGCGGAGTTCCAGAGTGGCAAGCATAAAAAACTTACCTCGGGGATTCTCGGAGCAGACTCGGAGCGCGGAGTTCCAGAGCGGTAAGTATAAAAAACGTACCTCGGGGATTCTCGGAGCAGACTCGGAGGGCGGAGTTCCAGAGCGGGAAGAATAAAAGACTTCCCTCGGGGATTCTCGGAGCAGTCTCGGAGGGTGGAGTTCCAGTGCAGGAAGCACAGAAAACTTATCTCAGGGATTCTTGGAGCAGATTCGGAGGGCGGAGTTCCAGGGCGTAAAGTATACAAAACTTACCTCGAGGATTCCCGGAGCAGACTCGGAGGGTGGAGTTCCAGAGCGGGAAGTAGAAAAAACGTACCTCGGGGATTCACGGAGAAGACTCTGAGCGTGGAATTCGTGACCGGTCAGACTAAAAAACTTACCTCGGGGATTCTCAGAGCAGACTCGGAGGGCAGAGTTTCAGACCGGTAAATATAAAAAACTTACCTCGGAGATTCACGAAGAAGACTCGGAGGGCGGATTTCCATCTTGCCAGTCGAAAAAACCTACCTCAGGGATTCTCGGAGCGGACTCGGAGGGCGGCATTCAAGTCTGGTAAGTATAAAAACCTTCCCTCGGGAATTCTCGGAGCAGACTCGGAGGGCGGAGTTCCAGAGTGGCAAGTATAAAAAACTTACCTCAGTGATTCTCAGAGCAGACTCGGAGGGCGGAGTTCCAGAGTGGCAAGTAGAAAAAACCTACCTCGGGGATTCTCGGAGCAGACTCGGAGGGCGGAGTTCCAGAGCGGCAAGTATAAAAAACTTACCTCAGTGATTCTCAGAGCTGATTCGGAGGGCGGAGTTCCAGAGTGGCAAGTATAAAAAACTTCCCTCGGGGATTCTCGGAGTTGACTCGGAGGGTGGAGTTCCAATGCAGGAAGCATAAAAAACTTATCTCAGGGATTCTTGGAGCAGATTCGGAGGGCGGAGTTCCAGAGCGTAAAGTATACAAAACTTACCTCGGGGATTCTCGGAGCAGACTTGGAGGGTGGAGTTCCAGAGCGGGAAGTGGAAAAAACGTACCTCGGGGATTCTCAGAGCAGACTCGGAGGGAAGAGTTTCAGACCGGTAAGTATAAAAAACTTACCTCGGGGATTCTCAGAGCAGACTCGGAGGGCAGACATTCAGAGCGGTAATGAGAAAAAACTCACCTCGAAGATTCACGGAGAAGACTCGGAGGGCGGAGTTCCATCTTGCCAGTCTAAAAAACGTACCTCAGGGATTCTCGGAGCGGACCCGGAGGGCGGCATTCAAGACTGGTAAGTATAAAAAACTTCCCTCGTGAATTCTCGGAGCAGACTCGGAGGGCGGAGTTGCAGCGCGGTAAGTATAAAAAACTTACCTCAGTGATTCTCAGAGCTGACTCGGAGGGCGGAGTTCAAGAGTGGCAAGTATAAAAAACCTACCTCGGGGATTCTCGGAGCAGACTCGGAGCGCGGAGTTCCAGAGCGGTAAGTAGAAAAGACGTACCTCGGGGATACTCGGTGCAGACACGGAGGGCCGTGTTCCAGAGCGCGAAGTATAAAAAACTTCCCTCGGGGTTTCTCGGAGCAGCATCGGAGGGTGGAGTTCCAGTGCAGCAAGTATAAAAAACTTGCCTCGGAGATTCTTGGAGCAGATTCGGAGGGCGGAGTTCCAGAGCGGTAAGTATACAAAACTTACCTCAGGGATTCTCGAGCAGTTTTGGAGGGCGGAGTTCCAGAGCGGCAAGTATAAAAAACTCACCTCTGGGATTCTTGGAGCAGACTCGGAGGGCGGAGTTCCATCCGGCCAGTCTAAAAAAGATTACCTCACGGATTCTCGGAGCAGATTCGGAAGGCGGCATTCCAGACGGGTAAGTATCAAAAACCTACCTCGGAGATTCTCGGAGCAGAGTCGGAGGGCGGAGTTCCAGAGCAGCAAGTATAAAAAACGTACCTCAGTGATTCTCAGAGCTGATTCGGAGGGCGGAGTTCCAGAGTGGCAAGTATAAAAAACATACCTCGGGGATTCTCGGAGCAGACACGGAGCGCGGAGTTCCAGAGCGGTAAGTATAAAAAACATTACCTCGGGGATTCTCGGAGCAGAATCGGAGGGCGGAGTTCCAGAGTGAAAGAATAAAAAACTTCCCTCGGGGATGCTCGGAGTAGACTCGGAGGGTGGAGTTCCAATGCAGGAAGCATAAAAAACTTATCTCAGGGATTCTTGGAGCAGATTCGGAGGGCGGAGTTCCAGAGCGTAAAGTATACAAAACTTACCTCAGGGATTCTCGGAGCAGACTCGGAGGGTGGAGTTCCAGAGCGGGAAGTGGAAAAAACGTACCTCGGGGATTCACGGAGAAGACTCGGAGCGTGGAATTCATGACCGGTCAGTCTAAAAAACTTACCTCGGGATTCTCAGAGCAGACTCGGAGGGCAGAGTTTCAGAACGGTAAGTATAAAAAACTTACCTCGGGGGTTCTCAGAGCAGACTCGGAGGGCGGAGTTTCAGAGCGGTAATGAGAAAAAACTTACCTCGGAGATTCACGGAGAAGACTCGGAGGGCGGAGTTCCATCTTGCCAGTCTGAAAAACGTACCTCAGGGATTCTCGGAGCTGACTCGGAGGGTGGCATTCAAGACTGGTAAGTATAAAAAACTTCCCTCGGGAATTTCGGAGCAGACTCGGAGGGCGGAGTTCCAGAGCGGTAAGTAGAAAAGACATCCCTCGAGGATACTCGGAGCAGACACGGAGGGCCGTGTTCCAGAGCGGGAAGTATAAAAAACTTCCCTCGGGGATTCTCGGAGCAGCATCAGAGGGTGGAGTTCCAGTGCAGCAAGTATAAAAAACTTACCTCGGAGATTCTTGGAGCAGATTCGGAGGGCGGAGATCCAGAGAGGTAAGTATACAAAACTTACCTCGGGGATTCTCGAGCAGTCTCGGAGTGTGGAGTTCCAAAGCGGTAAGTGTAAAAAACCTACCTCGGGGATTCTCGGAGCAGACTCGGAGTGCGGAGTTCCAGAGCGATAAGTATAAAAAACGTACCTCGGGGATTCTCGGAGAAGACTCGGAGGGTGGACTTCGTGACCGGTAAGTATAAAAAACCTGCCTCGGGGATTCTTGGAGAAGACTCGGATGGTGGAGGTCCATCTGGTCTGTCTAAAAAACTTACCTCGGGGATTCACAGAGCAGACTCGGAGGGCGGAGTTTCAGAGCGGTAATGAGAAAAAACTTACCTCGGAGATTCACGGAGAAGACTCGGAGGGCGGAGTTCCATCTTGCCAGTCTGAAAAACGTACCTCAGGGATTCTCGGAGCGGACTCGGAGGGCGGCATTCAAGACTGGTAAGTATAAAACACTTCCCTCGGGAATTTCGGAGCAGACTCGGAGGGCGGAGTTCCAGAGCGGTAAGTATAAAAAACTTACCTCAGTGATTCTCAGAGCTGACTCGGAGGGCGGAGTTCAAGAGTGGCAAGTATAAAAAACCTACCTCGGGGATTCTCGGAGCAGACTCGGAGCGCGGAGTTCCAGAGCGGTAAGTAGAAAAGACGTACCTCGGGGATACTCGGAGCAGACACGGAGGGCCGTGTTCCAGAGCGGGAAGTATAAAAAACTTCCCTCGGGGATTCTCGGAGCAGCATCGGAGGGTGGAGTTCCAGTGCGGCAAGTATAAAAAACTTGCCTCGGACATTCTTGGAGCAGATTCGTAGGGCGAAGTTCCAGAGCGGTAAGTATACAAAACTTACCTCGGGGATTCTCGAGCAGTTTTGGAGGGCGGCGTTCCAGAGCGGCAAGTATAAAAAACTCACCTCTGGGATTCTTGGAGCAGACTCGGAGGGCGGTGTTCCATCCGGCCAGTCTAAAAAAGATTACCTCACGGATTCTCGGAGCAGATTCGGAGGGCGGCATTCCTGACGGGTAAGTATCAAAAACCTACCTCGGAGATTCCCGGAGCAGAGTCGGAGGGCGGAGTTCCAGAGCAGCAAGCATAAAAAACTTACCTCAGTGATTCTCAGAGCTGATTCGGAGGGCGGAGTTCCAGAGTGGCAAGTATAAAAAACTTACCTCAGTGATTCTCAGAGCTGATTCGGAGGGCGGAGTTCCAGAGTGGCAAGTATAAAAAACATACCTCGGGGATTCTCGGAGCAGACTCGGAGCGCGGAGTTCCAGAGCGGTAAGTATAAAAATCATTACCTCGGGGATTATCGGAGCAGACTCGGAGGGCGGAGTTCCAGAGTGAAAGAATAAAAAACTTCCCTCGGGGATTCTCAGAGTAGACTCGGAGGGTGGAGTTCCAATGCAGGAAGCATAAAAAACTTATCTCAGGGATTCTTGGAGCAGATTCGGAGGGCGGAGTTCCAGAGCGTAAAGTATACAAAACTTACCTCGGGGATTCTCGGAGCAGACTCGGAGGGTGGAGTTCCGGAGCGAGAAGTGGAAAAAACGTACCTCGGGGATTCACGGAGAAGACTCGGAGCGTGGAATTCATGACCGGTCAGTCTAAAAAACTTACCTCGGGATTCTCAGAGCAGACTCGGAGGGCAGAGTTTCAGACCGGTAAGTATAAAAAACGTACCTTGGGGATTCTCAGAGCAGACTCGGAGGGCGGAGTTTCAGAGCGGTAATGAGAAAAAGCTTACCTCGGAGATTCACGGAGAAGACTCGGAGGGCGGAGTTCCATCTTGCCAGTCTGAAAAACGTACCTCAGAGATTCTCGGAGCGGACTCGGAGGGCGGCATTGAAGACTGGTAAGTATAAAAAACTTCCCTCGGGAATTCTCGGCGCAGACTCGGAGGGCGGAGTTCCAGAGCGGTAAGTATAAAAATGTTACCTCAATGATTCTCAGAGCTGACTCGGAGGGCGGAGTTCAAGACTGGCAAGTATAAAAAACCTACCTCGGGGATTCTCGGAGCAGACTCGGAGCGCGGAGTTCCAGAGCGGTAAGTAGAAAAGACGTACCTCGGGGATTCTCGGAGCAGACACGGAGGGCCGTGTTCCAGAGCGCGAAGTATAAAAAACTTCCCTCGGGGTTTCTCGGAGCAGCATCGGAGGGTGGAGTTCCAGTGCAGCAAGTATAAAAAACTTGCCTCGGAGATTCTTGGAGCAGATTCGGAGGGCGGAGTTCCAGAGCGGTCAGTATACAAAACTTACCTCGGGGATTCTCGAGCAGTTTTGGAGGGCGGAGTTCCAGAGCGGCAAGTATAAAAAACTCACCTCTGGGATTCTTGGAGCAGACTCGGAGGGCGGAGTTCCATCCGGCCAGTCTAAAAAAGATTACCTCACGGATTCTCGGAGCAGATTCGGAGGGCGGCATTCCAGACGGGTAAGTATCAAAAACCTACCTCGGAGATTCTCGGAGCAGAGTCGGAGGGCGGAGTTCCAGAGCAGCAAGTATAAAAAACTTACCTCAGTGATTCTCAGAGCTGATTCGGAGGGCGGAGTTCCAGAGTGGCAAGTATAAAAAACATACCTCGGGGATTCTCGGAGCAGACTCGGAGCGCGGAGTTCCAGAGCGGTAAGTATAAAAAACATTACCTCGGGGATTCTCGGAGCAGACTCGGAGGGCGGAGTTCCAGAGTGAAAGAATAAAAAACTTCCCTCGGGGATTCTCGGAGTAGACTCGGAGGGTGGAGTTCCAATGCAGGAAGCATAAAAAACTTATCTCAGGGATTCTTGGAGCAGATTCGGAGGGCGGAGTTCCAGAGCGTAAAGTATGCAAAACTTACCTCGGGGATTCTCGGAGCAGACTCGGAGGGTGGAGTTCAGAGCGGGAAGTGGAAAAAACGTACCTCGGGGATTCACGGAGAAGACTCGGAGCGTGGAATTCATGACCGGTCAGTCTAAAAAACTTACCTCGGGATTCTCAGAGCAGACTCGGAGGGCAGAGTTTCAGAACGGTAAGTATAAAAAACTTACCTCGGGGGTTCTCAGAGCAGACTCGGAGGGCGGAGTTTCAGAGCGGTAATGAGAAAAAACTTACCTCGGAGATTCACGGAGAAGACTCGGAGGGCGGAGTTCCATCTTGCCAGTCTGAAAAACGTACCTCAGGGATTCTCGGAGCTGACTCGGAGGGTGGCATTCAAGACTGGTAAGTATAAAAAACTTCCCTCGGGAATTTCGGAGCAGACTCGGAGGGCGGAGTTCCAGAGCGGTAAGTAGAAAAGACATCCCTCGAGGATACTCGGAGCAGACACGGAGGGCCGTGTTCCAGAGCGGGAAGTATAAAAAACTTCCCTCGGGGATTCTCGGAGCAGCATCAGAGGGTGGAGTTCCAGTGCAGCAAGTATAAAAAACTTACCTCGGAGATTCTTGGAGCAGATTCGGAGGGCGGAGATCCAGAGAGGTAAGTATACAAAACTTACCTCGGGGATTCTCGAGCAGTCTCGGAGTGTGGAGTTCCAAAGCGGTAAGTGTAAAAAACCTACCTCGGGGATTCTCGGAGCAGACTCGGAGTGCGGAGTTCCAGAGCGATAAGTATAAAAAACGTACCTCGGGGATTCTCGGAGAAGACTCGGAGGGTGGACTTCGTGACCGGTAAGTATAAAAAACCTGCCTCGGGGATTCTTGGAGAAGACTCGGATGGTGGAGGTCCATCTGGTCTGTCTAAAGAACTTACCTCGGGGATTCACAGAGCAGACTCGGAGGGCGGAGTTTCAGAGCGGTAATGAGAAAAAACTTACCTCGGAGATTCACGGAGAAGACTCGGAGGGCGGAGTTCCATCTTGCCAGTCTGAAAAACGTACCTCAGGGATTCTCGGAGCGGACTCGGAGGGCGGCATTCAAGACTGGTAAGTATAAAACACTTCCCTCGGGAATTTCGGAGCAGACTCGGAGGGCGGAGTTCCAGAGCGGTAAGTATAAAAAACTTACCTCAGTGATTCTCAGAGCTGACTCGGAGGGCGGAGTTCAAGAGTGGCAAGTATAAAAAACCTACCTCGGGGATTCTCGGAGCAGACTCGGAGCGCGGAGTTCCAGAGCGGTAAGTAGAAAAGACGTACCTCGGGGATACTCGGAGCAGACACGGAGGGCCGTGTTCCAGAGCGGGAAGTATAAAAAACTTCCCTCGGGGATTCTCGGAGCAGCATCGGAGGGTGGAGTTCCAGTGCGGCAAGTATAAAAAACTTGCCTCGGACATTCTTGGAGCAGATTCGTAGGGCGAAGTTCCAGAGCGGTAAGTATACAAAACTTACCTCGGGGATTCTCGAGCAGTTTTGGAGGGCGGCGTTCCAGAGCGGCAAGTATAAAAAACTCACCTCTGGGATTCTTGGAGCAGACTCGGAGGGCGGTGTTCCATCCGGCCAGTCTAAAAAAGATTACCTCACGGATTCTCGGAGCAGATTCGGAGGGCGGCATTCCTGACGGGTAAGTATCAAAAACCTACCTCGGAGATTCCCGGAGCAGAGTCGGAGGGCGGAGTTCCAGAGCAGCAAGCATAAAAAACTTACCTCAGTGATTCTCAGAGCTGATTCGGAGGGCGGAGTTCCAGAGTGGCAAGTATAAAAAACTTACCTCAGTGATTCTCAGAGCTGATTCGGAGGGCGGAGTTCCAGAGTGGCAAGTATAAAAAACATACCTCGGGGATTCTCGGAGCAGACTCGGAGCGCGGAGTTCCAGAGCGGTAAGTATAAAAATCATTACCTCGGGGATTATCGGAGCAGACTCGGAGGGCGGAGTTCCAGAGTGAAAGAATAAAAAACTTCCCTCGGGGATTCTCAGAGTAGACTCGGAGGGTGGAGTTCCAATGCAGGAAGCATAAAAAACTTATCTCAGGGATTCTTGGAGCAGATTCGGAGGGCGGAGTTCCAGAGCGTAAAGTATACAAAACTTACCTCGGGGATTCTCGGAGCAGACTCGGAGGGTGGAGTTCCGGAGCGAGAAGTGGAAAAAACGTACCTCGGGGATTCACGGAGAAGACTCGGAGCGTGGAATTCATGACCGGTCAGTCTAAAAAACTTACCTCGGGATTCTCAGAGCAGACTCGGAGGGCTGAGTTTCAGACCGGTAAGTATAAAAAACGTACCTTGGGGATTCTCAGAGCAGACTCGGAGGGCGGAGTTTCAGAGCGGTAATGAGAAAAAGCTTACCTCGGAGATTCACGGAGAAGACTCGGAGGGCGGAGTTCCATCTTGCCAGTCTGAAAAACGTACCTCAGAGATTCTCGGAGCGGACTCGGAGGGCGGCATTGAAGACTGGTAAGTATAAAAAACTTCCCTCGGGAATTCTCGGCGCAGACTCGGAGGGCGGAGTTCCAGAGCGGTAAGTATAAAAATGTTACCTCAATGATTCTCAGAGCTGACTCGGAGGGCGGAGTTCAAGACTGGCAAGTATAAAAAACCTACCTCGGGGATTCTCGGAGCAGACTCGGAGCGCGGAGTTCCAGAGCGGTAAGTAGAAAAGACGTACCTCGGGGATTCTCGGAGCAGACACGGAGGGCCGTGTTCCAGAGCGCGAAGTATAAAAAACTTCCCTCGGGGTTTCTCGGAGCAGCATCGGAGGGTGGAGTTCCAGTGCAGCAAGTATAAAAAACTTGCCTCGGAGATTCTTGGAGCAGATTCGGAGGGCGGAGTTCCAGAGCGGTCAGTATACAAAACTTACCTCGGGGATTCTCGAGCAGTTTTGGAGGGCGGAGTTCCAGAGCGGCAAGTATAAAAAACTCACCTCTGGGATTCTTGGAGCAGACTCGGAGGGCGGAGTTCCATCCGGCCAGTCTAAAAAAGATTACCTCACGGATTCTCGGAGCAGATTCGGAGGGCGGCATTCCAGACGGGTAAGTATCAAAAACCTACCTCGGAGATTCTCGGAGCAGAGTCGGAGGGCGGAGTTCCAGAGCAGCAAGTATAAAAAACTTACCTCAGTGATTCTCAGAGCTGATTCGGAGGGCGGAGTTCCAGAGTGGCAAGTATAAAAAACATACCTCGGGGATTCTCGGAGCAGACTCGGAGCGCGGAGTTCCAGAGCGGTAAGTATAAAAAACATTACCTCGGGGATTCTCGGAGCAGACTCGGAGGGCGGAGTTCCAGAGTGAAAGAATAAAAAACTTCCCTCGGGGATTCTCGGAGTAGACTCGGAGGGTGGAGTTCCAATGCAGGAAGCATAAAAAACTTATCTCAGGGATTCTTGGAGCAGATTCGGAGGGCGGAGTTCCAGAGCGTAAAGTATGCAAAACTTACCTCGGGGATTCTCGGAGCAGACTCGGAGGGTGGAGTTCAGAGCGGGAAGTGGAAAAAACGTACCTCGGGGATTCACGGAGAAGACTCGGAGCGTGGAATTCATGACCGGTCAGTCTAAAAAACTTACCTCGGGATTCTCAGAGCAGACTCGGAGGGCAGAGTTTCAGAACGGTAAGTATAAAAAACTTACCTCGGGGGTTCTCAGAGCAGACTCGGAGGGCGGAGTTTCTGAGCGGTAATGAGAAAAAACTTACCTCGGAGATTCACGGAGAAGACTCGGAGGGCGGAGTTCCATCTTGCCAGTCTGAAAAACGTACCTCAGGGATTCTCGGAGCTGACTCGGAGGGTGGCATTCAAGACTGGTAAGTATAAAAAACTTCCCTCGGGAATTTCGGAGCAGACTCGGAGGGCGGAGTTCCAGAGCGGTAAGTAGAAAAGACATACCTCGGGGATACTCGGAGCAGACACGGAGGGCCGTGTTCCAGAGCGGGAAGTATAAAAAACTTCCCTCGGGGATTCTCGGAGCAGCATCGGAGGGTGGAGTTCCAGTGCAGCAAGTATAAAAAACTTACCTCGGAGATTCTTGGAGCAGATTCGGAGGGCGGAGTTCCAGAGTGGCAAGTATAAAAAACATACCTCGGGGATTCTCGGAGCAGACTCGGAGCGCGGAGTTCCAGAGCGGTAAGTATAAAAATCATTACCTCGGGGATTATCGGAGCAGACTCGGAGGGCGGAGTTCCAGAGTGAAAGAATAAAAAACTTCCCTCGGGGATTCTCAGAGTAGACTCGGAGGGTGGAGTTCCAATGCAGGAAGCATAAAAAACTTATCTCAGGGATTCTTGGAGCAGTCTCGAAGTGTGGAGTTCCAAAGCGGTAAGTGTAAAAAACCTACCTCGGGGATTCTCGGAGCAGACTCGGAGTGCGGAGTTCCAGAGCGATAAGTATAAAAAACGTACCTCGGGGATTCTCGGAGAAGACTCGGAAGGTGGACTTCGTGACCGGTAAGTATAAAAAACCTGCCTCGGGGATTCTTGGAGAAGACTCGGATGGTGGAGGTCCATCTGGTCTGTCTAAAAAACTTACCTCGGGGATTCTCAGAGCAGACTCGGAGGGCGGAGTTTCAGAGCGGTAATGAGAAAAAACTTACCATGGCGATTCACGGAGAAGACTCGGAGGGCGGAGTTCCATCTTGCCAGTCTGAAAAACGTACCTCAGGGATTCTCGGAGCGGACTCGGAGGGCGGCATTCAAGACTGGTAAGTATAAAACACTTCCCTCGGGAATTTCGGAGCAGACTCGGAGGGCGGAGTTCCAGAGCGGTAAGTATAAAAAACTTACCTCAGTGATTCTCAGAGCTGACTCGGAGGGCGGAGTTCAAGAGTGGCAAGTATAAAAAACCTACCTCGGGGATTCTCGGAGCAGACTCGGAGCGCGGAGTTCCAGAGCGGTAAGTAGAAAAGACGTACCTCGGGGATACTCGGAGCAGACACGGAGGGCCGTGTTCCAGAGCGGGAAGTATAAAAAACTTCCCTCGGGGATTCTCGGAGCAGCATCGGAGGGTGGAGTTCCAGTGCGGCAAGTATAAAAAACTTGCCTCGGACATTCTTGGAGCAGATTCGGAGGGCGAAGTTCCAGAGCGGTAAGTATAAAAAACTCACCTCTGGGATTCTTGGAGCAGACTCGGAGGGCGGAGTTCCATCCGGCCAGTCTAAAAAAGATTACCTCACGGATTCTCGGAGCAGATTCGGAGGGCGGCATTCCTGACGGGTAAGTATCAAAAACCTACCTCGGAGATTCCCGGAGCAGAGTCGGAGGGCGGAGTTCCAGAGCAGCAAGCATAAAAAACTTACCTCAGTGATTCTTAGAGCTGATTCGGAGGGCGGAGTTCCAGAGTGGCAAGTATAAAAAACTTACCTCAGTGATTCTCAGAGCTGATTCGGAGGGCGGAGTTCCAGAGTGGCAAGTATAAAAAACATACCTCGGGGATTCTCGGAGCAGACTCGGAGCGCGGAGTTCCAGAGCGGTAAGTATAAAAATCATTACCTCGGGGATTATCGGAGCAGACTCGGAGGGCGGTGTTCCAGAGTGAAAGAATAAAAAACTTCCCTCGGGGATTCTCAGAGTAGACTCGGAGGGTGGAGTTCCAATGCAGGAAGCATAAAAAACTTATCTCAGGGATTCTTGGAGCAGATTCGGAGGGCGGAGTTCCAGAGCGTAAAGTATACAAAACCTACCTCGGGGATTCTCGGAGCAGACTCGGAGGGTGGAGTTCCGGAGCGGGAAGTGGAAAAAACGTACCTCGGGGATTCACGGAGAAGACTCGGAGCGTGGAATTCATGACCGGTCAGTCTAAAAAACTTACCTCGGGATTCTCAGAGCAGACTCGGAGTGCAGAGTTTCAGACCGGTAAGTATAAAAAACGTACCTTGGGAATTCTCAGAGCAGACTCGGAGGGCGGAGTTTCAGAGCGGTAATGAGAAAAAGCTTACCTCGGAGATTCACGGAGAAGACTCGGAGGGCGGAGTTCCATGTTGCCAGTCTGAAAAACGTACCTCAGAGATTCTCGGAGCGCACTCGGAGGGCGGCATTGAAGACTGGTAAGTATAAAAAACTTCCCTCGGGAATTCTCGGCGCAGACTCGGAGGGCGGAGTTCCAGAGTGGTAAGTATAAAAATGTTACCTCAATGATTCTCAGAGCTGACTCGGAGGGCGGAGTTCAAGACTGGCAAGTATAAAAAACCTACCTCGGGGATTCTCGGAGCAGACTCGGAGCGCGGAGTTCCAGAGCGGTAAGTAGAAAAGACGTACCTCGGGGATACTCGGAGCAGACACGGAGGGCCGTGTTCCAGAGCGCGAAGTATAAAAAACTTCCCTCGGGGTTTCTCGGAGCAGCATCGGAGGGTGGAGTTCCAGTGCAGCAAGTATAAAAAACTTGCCTCGGAGATTCTTGGAGCAGATTCGGAGGGCGGAGTTCCAGAGCGGTAAGTATACAAAACTTACCTCGGGGATTCTCGAGCAGTTTTGGAGGGCGGAGTTCCAGAGCGGCAAGTATAAAAAACTCACCTCTGGGATTCTTGGAGCAGACTCGGAGGGCGGAGTTCCATCCGGCCAGTCTAAAAAAGATTACCTCACGGATTCTCGGAGCAGATTCGGAGGGCGGCATTCCAGACGGGTAAGTATCAAAAACCTACCTCGGAGATTCTCGGAGCAGAGTCGGAGGGCGGAGTTCCAGAGCAGCAAGTATAAAAAACTTACCTCAGTGATTCTCAGAGCTGATTCGGAGGGCGGAGTTCCAGAGTGGCAAGTATAAAAAACATACCTCGGGGATTCTCGGAGCAGACTCGGAGCGCGGAGTTCCAGAGCGGTAAGTATAAAAAACATTACCTCGGGGATTCTCAGAGCAGACTCGGAGGGCGGAGTTCCAGAGTGAAAGAATGAAAAACTTCCCTCGGGGATTCTCGGAGTAGACTCGGAGGGTGGAGTTCCAATGCAGGAAGCATAAAAAACTTATCTCAGGGATTCTTGGAGCAGATTCGGAGGGCGGAGTTCCAGAGCGTAAAGTATACAAAACTTACCTCGGGGATTCTCGGAGCAGACTCGGAGGGTGGAGTTCCAGAGCGGGAAGTGGAAAAAACGTACCTCGGGGATTCACGGAGAAGACTCGGAGCGTGGAATTCATGACCGGTCAGTCTAAAAAACTTACCTCGGGATTCTCAGAGCAGACTCGGAGGGCAGAGTTTCAGAACGGTAAGTATAAAAAACTTACCTCGGGGGTTCTCAGAGCAGACTCGGAGGGCGGAGTTTCAGAGCGGTAATGAGAAAAAACTTACCTCGGAGATTCACGGAGAAGACTCGGAGGGCGGAGTTCCATCTTGCCAGTCTGAAAAACGTACCTCAGGGATTCTCGGAGCTGACTCGGAGGGTGGCATTCAAGACTGGTAAGTATAAAAAACTTCCCTCGGGAATGTCGGAGCAGACTCGGAGGACGGAGTTCCAGAGCGGTAAGTAGAAAAGACATACCTCGGGGATACTCGGAGCAGACACGGAGGGCCGTGTTCCAGAGCGGGAAGTATAAAAAACTTCCCTCGGGGATTCTCGGAGCAGCATCGGAGGGTGGAGTTCCAGTGCAGCAAGTATAAAAAACTTACCTCGGAGATTCTTGGAGCAGATTCGGAGGGCGGAGATCCAGAGAGGTAAGTATACAAAACTTACCTCGGGGATTCTCGAGCAGTCTCGGAGTGTGGAGTTCCAAAGCGGTAAGTGTAAAAAACCTACCTCGGGGATTCTCGGAGCAGACTCGGAGTGCGGAGTTCCAGAGCGATAAGTATAAAAAACGTACCTCGGGGATTCTCGGAGAAGACTCGGAGGGTGGACTTCGTGACCGGTAAGTATAAAAAACCTGCCTCGGGGATTCTTGGAAAAGACTCGGATGGTGGAGTCCATCTGGTCTGTCTAAAAAACTTACCTCGGGGATTCTCAGAGCAGACTCGGAGGGCGGAGTTTCAGAGCGGTAATGAGAAAAAACTTACCTCGGAGATTCACGGAGAAGACTCGGAGGGCGGAGTTCCATCTTGCCAGTCTGAAAAACGTACCTCAGGGATTCTCGGAGCGGACTCGGAGGGCGGCATTCAAGACTGGTAAGTATAAAACACTTCCCTCGGGAATTTCGGAGCAGACTCGGAGGGTGGAGTTCCAGAGCGGTAAGTATAAAAAACTTACCTCAGTGATTCTCAGAGCTGACTCGGAGGGCGGAGTTCAAGAGTGGCAAGTATAAAAAACCTACCTCGGGGATTCTCGGAGCAGACTCGGAGCGCGGAGTTCCAGAGCGGTAAGTAGAAAAGACGTACCTCGGGGATACTCGGAGCAGACACGGAGGGCCGTGTTCCAGAGCTGGAAGTATAAAAAACTTCCCTCGGGGATTCTCGGAGCAGCATCGGAGGGTGGAGTTCCAGTGCGGCAAGTATAAAAAACTTGCCTCGGACATTCTTGGAGCAGATTCGGAGGGCGAAGTTCCAGAGCGGTAAGTATACAAAACTTACCTCGGGGATTCTCGAGCAGTTTTGGAGGGCGGAGTTCCAGAGCGGCAAGTATAAAAAACTCGCCTCTGGGATTCTTGGAGCAGACTCGGAGGGCGGAGTTCCATCCGGCCAGTCTAAAAAAGATTACCTCACGGATTCTCGGAGCAGATTCGGAGGGCGGCATTCCTGACGGGTAAGTATCAAAAACCTACCTCGGAGATTCCCGGAGCAGAGTCGGAGGGTGGAGTTCCAGAGCAGCAAGCATAAAAAACGTACCTCAGTGATTCTCAGAGCTGATTCGGAGGGCAGAGTTCCAGAGTGGCAAGTATAAAAAACATACCTCGGGGATTCTCGGAGCAGACTCGGAGCGCGGAGTTCCAGAGCGGTAAGTATAAAAAACATTACCTCGGGGATTCTCGGAGCAGACTCGGAGGGCGGAGTTCCAGAGTGAAAGAATAAAAAACTTCCCTCGGGGATTCTCGGAGCAGACTCGGAGGGTGGAGTTACAATGCAGGAAGCATAAAAAACTTATCTCAGGGATTCTTGGAGCAGATTCGGAGGGCGGAGTTCCAGAGCGTAAAGTATACAAAACTTACCTCGGGGATTCTCGGAGCAGACTCGGAGGGTGGATTTCCAGAGCGGGAAGTGGAAAAAACGTACCTCGGGGATTCACGGAGAAGACTCGGAGCGTGGAATTCATGACCGGTCAGTCTAAAAAACTTCCCTCGGGATTCTCAGAGCAGACTCGGAGGGCAGAGTTTCAGACCGGTAAGTGTAAAAAACTTACCTCGGGGATTCTCAGAGCAGACTCGGAGGGCAGAGTTTCAGAGCGGTAATGAGAAAAAACTTACCTCGGAGATTCACGGAGAAGACTCGGAGAGCGGAGTTCCATCTTGCCAGTCTGAAAAACGTACCTCAGGGATTCTCGGAGCGGACTCGGAGGGCAGCATTCAAGACTGGTAAGTATAAAAAACCTCCCTCGGGAATTCTCGGAGCAGACTCGGAGGGCGGAGTTCCAGAGCGGTAAGTATAAAAAACTTACCTCAGTGATTCTCAGAGCTGACTCAGAGGGCGGAGTTCCAGAGTGGCAAGTATAAAAAACCTACCTCGGGGATTCTAGGAGCAGACTCGGAGCGTGGAGTTCCAGAGCGGTAAGTAGAAAAGACATACCTCGGGGATACTCGGAGCAGACACGGAGGGCCATGTTCCACAGTGGTAAGTATAAAAAACTTCCCTCGGGGATTCTCGGAGCAGCATCGGAGGGTGGAGTCCCAGTGCAGCAAGTATAAAAAACTTACCTCGGAGATTCTTGGAGCAGATTCGGAGGGCGGAGTTCCAGAGCGGTAAGTATACAAAACTTACCTCTGGGATTCTTGGAGCAGACTCGGAGGGCGGAGTTCCATCTGGCCAGTCTAAAAAAGCTTACCTCATGGATTCTCGGAGCAGACTCGGAGGGCGGCATTCCAGACAGGTAAGTATCAAAAACATACCTCGGAGATTCTCGGAGCAGAGAGGGAGGGCGGAGTGGCAGAGCGCTAAGTAGAAAAAACTTACGTCGGGGATTCTCGGAGCAGACTCGGAGCGCGGAGTTCCAGAGTGGAAAGTATAAAAAAGCTACCTCGGGGATTCTCAGAGCAGACTCGGAGGGCAGAGTTTCACACCGGTAAGTATAAAAAACTTACCTCGGGGATTCTCAGAGCAGACTCAGAGGGCAGAGTTTCAGAGCGGTAATGAGAAAAAACTTACCTTGGAGATTCACGGAGAAGACTCGGAGGGCGGAGTCCCATCTTGCCAGTCTGAAAAACGTACCTCAGGGATTCTCGGAGCGGACTCGGAGGGCGGCATTCAAGACTGGTAAGTATAAAAAACTTCCCTCATGAATTCTCGGAGCAGACTCAGAGGGCAGAGTTCCAGAGCGGCAAGTATAAAAAACTTACCTCAGTGATTCTCAGAGCTGACTCGTAGGGCGGAGTTGCACTGTGGCAAGTATAAAAATCCTACCTCGGGGATTCTCGGAGCAGACTCGGAGCGCGGAGTTCCAGAGCGGTAAGTAGAAAAGACATACCTCGGGAATACTCGGAGCAGACACGGAGGGCCGTGTTCCAGAGCGGGAAGTATCAAAAACTTCCCTCGGGGATTCTCGGAGCAGCATCGGAGGGTGGAGTTCCAGTGCAGCAAGTATAAAAAACTTACCTCGGAGATTCTTGGAGTAGATTCGGAGGGTGGAGTTCCAGAGCGGTAAGTATACAAAACTTACCTCTGGGATTCTTGGAGCAGACTCGGAGGGCGGAGTTCCATCCGGCCAGTCTAAAAAAGATTACCTCACGGATTCTCGGAGCAGACACGGAGGGCGGCATTCCAGACGGGTAAGTATCAAAAACTTACCTCGGGGATTCTCGGAGCAGAGTCGGAGGGCGGAGTTGCAGAGCGCTAAGAAGAAAAAACTTACCTCGGGGATTCTCGGAGCAGACTCGGAGCGCGGAGTTCCAGAGCGGAAAGTATAAAAAACCGACATCGGGGTTTCTCGGAGCAGACTCAGAGGGTGGAGTTCCAGTGCGGGAAGTATAAAAAACGTACCTCGGGGATTCTCGAGCAGACTCGGAGGGCGGAGTTCCAGTGCGGGAAGTATAAAAAACTTACCTCGGGGATTCTCGGAGCAGACTCGGATGGCGGCATTCCAGACGGGTAAGTATCAAAAACTTACCTCGGAGATTCTCGGAGCAGAGTCGGAGGGCGGAGTTGCAGAGCGGTAAGAAGAAAAAACTTACCTCGGGGATTCTCGGAGCAGACTCGGAGCGCGGAGTTCCAGAGCGGTAAGTATAAAAAACTTACCTCGGGGTTTCTCGGAGCAGACTCAGAGGGTGGAGTTCCAGTGCGGGAAGTATAAAAAACGTACCTCGGGGATTCTTGAGCAGACTCGGAGGGCGGAGTTCCAGAGTGGGCAGTATAAAAAACTCACCTCTGAGATTCTAGGAGCAGACTCGGAGGGTGGAATTCCAGAGTGGGAAGTATAAAAAACCTACACCGGGGATTCTCGGAGCAGACTCGGAGGGTGAAGTTCCAGTGCGGGAAGTATAAAAAACTTACCTCGGGGATTCTCGGAGCAGACTCGGAGGGTGGAGTTCCAGAGCGGTAAGTATAAAAAACGTACCTCGGGGATTCTCGGAGAAGTCTCGGAGGGTGGACTTCGTGACCAGTCAGTCTAAAAAACTTACCTCGGGGATTCTCAGAGCAGACTCGGAGGGCAGGGTTTCAAACCGGTAAGTATAAAAAACTTACCTCGGAGATTCTCGGAGCAGACTCGGAGGGCGGAATTCCATCTGGCCAGTCTAAAAAACTTACCTCAGGGATTCTCAGAGCAGACTCGGAGGGTGGAGTTCCAGAGCGGTAAGTATAAAAAATGTACCTCGGGGAATCTCGGAGAAGACTCGGACGGTGGACATCGTGACCTGTCTTTCGAAAATACTTACCTCGGGGATTCTCAGAGCCGACTCGGAGGGCAGAGTTTCAGACCGGTAAGTATATAAAACTTACCTCGGAGATTCTCGGAGCAGTCTCGGAGGGCGGAGTTCCATTTGGCCAGTCTAAAAAACTTACCTCAATGATTCTCGGAGCAGTCTCAGAGGGCGGCATTCAAGACTGGTAAGTATAAAAACCTTCCCTCGGGGATTCTCGGAGCAGACTCGGAGGGCGGAGCTCCAGAGTGGCAAGTATAAAATACTTAACCTCGGGAATACTCGGAGCAGACACGGAGGGAGGAGTTCCAGCGCGGGAAGTATAAAAAACCTCCCTCGGGGATTCTCGGACCAGCATCAGAGGGTGGAGTTCCAGTGCAGGAAGTATAAAAAACTTACCTCCGGGATTCTTGGAGCAGATACGGAGGGCGGAGTTCCAGAGCGGTAAATATACAAAACTTACCTCGGGGATTCTCGGAGCAGACTCGGAGGGTGGAGTTCCAGAGCGGTAAGTATAAAAAACTTACCTCGGGGATTCTCGGAGCAGACTCGGAGGGCGGAGTTCCAGAGTGGTAAG